>NC_056750.1:437011525-437326525 GCF_019279795.1 Protopterus annectens | reverse complement strand
TCCTTGGTGTCTAGTGTTTCGACACAGCTGATTAGCTTCATATACAATGGGATGCTGAGGAAATTAAAAGTTTATCATGATTAACATATCGAACTTGTGAAAAGTATAATTGGAAACATTGCGAAACTGAATGTGGATTGGACCATCAAATGACAACCCTCAGCTTCAAAGTGGGCACTTTCATTTATTAACAAAAGCATGATTCATTGCAGCAATACCGAAAAGCTTTAGTAGGCTGTGCGGCTAAGACAGCCTTCTTGGACTCTGCAGTGAATATTCAGGTGGGGCAGCTATGTCATCTCAGTACACTGGTGGCATCCCAGTTGGAAAAATGTTCAAAAAATGCAGGCCAATATCGAGGATCTTTAACAAGCAATGAGATGGAATACTTTATAGTTAGTGGATGAGCTAAAGCATACTTCAGAGGGTTGCCTGGTGTCCTTACTCCTAAAGTATTTCTCCATTGCCTTGAAGCTTTGTCACATGATCTCATAACAGAGAGGGTTGAAGAGAGTGCTCAGACCTCTTGGGCTACAGGGAGCCCCTCCACAGCATATTACTTTCTGCTGCCTTAATTATTTAGATAAAGAAGCTCTCCTCCATGCAGTGTGGGTGGGGAGAAAGTTTAATTAGATGGGAAACTATGCCAATTCGATCCAGAAGTATGCACTTGCCATGATAAAGAAGTGTGAGAATTGTGCTAGAACATCATCAACATTTACTTAAGCTGTCCTGATTTTCTACAAATAAAATAGCAAAATATGAAGAACTTATGTTCTTTGGTGGACACTTGCCTAACAATTCCTACAAGCCAATTCATTGCCTGACATTGTAGAAAGTCAGAGACTCGGGGGGGGCGGGTGTGGCCAAGATGTCAGAGAGATAACAACACTTTTTTGATGCTCTGCTTAACAGAAATTTCTCTGACAGGAAATTTTCTTAATATTATTTTAAAAACATCTAAGTTTTCTTTCACCTATATATTTAGATACAGTGGATTATTTTTTTCTACAAATATTTCAATTTTGGTGAATAGAAAGTGAATTACATCCTGTCAGAAGTACAGCAGTTGAATATAACAGACTCTCTCAGCCATGAGTCAAAGCCTCTCTCCAGGAAACTTCCATGAAGAAAGAATTACAAACAATAATATCCAGTATTCAAGATCTTTCCATGAAAATGTTAATATCCAGTATTCAAGATCTTTCCATGAAAATGGACAATTTAGAAAAAATCATGGAAAACATGAAGAAAGAAAATAGAAAGCAGATTGAAGAATTCAAGGAGATAATTACAAGACACACAGACCAGATAACAGAAATTGAAGAATCTCTTAATGAAATAGACAGAAGGCAGCATGAAAATGACAGCATGAAAATGATAGCCAGATTGACTTCTTACTAAAGCAAAACACCGCACTTTCAGATAAAGTTGAGGACCTAAAATCAAGGTCACGAAGAAATAATATTAGAATATACGGCATACCTGAAAAAATGGAAGGAAATAACACAAAACAGTTCTTGAATGACTGGTTGCCTAAGACACTAAACCTACCTGAATCTCTCTCTTTTGGGATAGAGAGAGCTCACAGGTCATTATCAAATATGTGTCAAAAAATCCAAATGCTTCAAGATCCATTATTGTAAATTTTTTATCATCTCAAGACAAGGACTTAATCCTGAGAACAGCGTGGGCAGGTAATCCTATACAAATTAATGGTTGAAACATAAGATTTGACAATGACTATACCTCTACTATAATAACTAAAAGAAAAGCCTGCATTCCTCTCATTAAAAATCTGAAGAAAGCTGAAATTAAAGCACAAATCATTTTTCCTGCCAGAATTAAAATACATCTATCTGAAGGAATCAAAATATTTAATAATCTTGATGACACCTCTGAATATGTGAAAAAGAATAAGATTTTGGAAAACACTGAAGATATGGACATCTCATTACCTAGTTTAAAAAGGCAGGCAACAAATGGAAAAATGTTATCGATTGATAAAACAAGCAAGAAGCTTAAGGGTAAATAATACAAATGAAGCTCTTCAACAATCCCTTCAAATCCCAAAATTTTCGTGCTACAAATCACCTACATCAGGGAAAAACATACATGTTAAGGTAAAAATCATTTAATATTTATTAAGTATGCTTATTTATTTATTTATTTTTAAATTTATTTGCTGTTTAAAAGCCTTTAATACAAATACGCTAGAATGTTAAACATAGATGTTAAAATTCTAAATCTTCCCTGGACAGAGTGTATTATTAGTTGACAACTACAGAGGGGCAATGTAGCAATACCATAGAAATACTGGTTAAAACAAGAACCCCCTTAATACCGGATACTGTATGTGTATTAGATTATGATGATATAGATCACTCCGATAAGTGAAATGAAGGCTCCCCATCTCAGTGCAATTAAATGAAACTGTAGCCCCTTTTTGCATCAGCGGGCTTTCTCTCCTGTTAAATGTCATGTTATGCTTGGGTCCTTTTAGCGCTAATGGATATAACTTAATGTGACTTGTACTAAATCGTTTAAAAGGTATTGGAAATTGTTCTTTATCATAATAAGAGAAGATTGTTTTCTTTCTAAGAATTCGTCATGACATGTAAAAATGCATTCTCATACACTTGAGAGGTTTGTGTCTTTACTAAATGTGGTTTGTGGGTCCATCTGCTGACGGAGAGGGAAAAGGAGATGTATTTTCTGATGAAAGCTGGTAGAGTGTGTGTTGCAGGGACAGGAGGGTTTGTATGCTTGATATCAGATACATTGGCCAGTAAAATTGATAGTTACAGAGAATTTTATATTTATTTAAAATGGGGCAAAGTTTTTTTTTTTTTTTTTTTTTTTGTACTTCATATACATGCTTTTTGAGTAACATATTCTGTTTTTCTTTTCTCTCACAAAATGCACATCACGAGTATCTCGTGAACAGTTATCATAGCTTGCTGCAGATTCCCTAGTGCGAGCTTTTAACTGCCAAAATTCAAATGTTAAAGGAGAAGGAAGGGAAAAAAAAAAAGGCTGTTGCCTCGAGACTTCTTGGTCATATCTTCTTTGTAATATAAGAGACTTATGCATGTACTCTCTCGAAGTCTCTTTTGTCATATGAACTTTGGTTACGTATTCACGTTACCAGAAATCTTCACATGAAAAAAAAAAGAAAAAGAAAACGGAACAACTGAATGCTTTATCACATACCAAGAGCGACAAAGAAAAATATATAAAAACATAGACATATATAAAGGTCCTTTTTACTAAACCAATGTTGATGCCTATGTTGTTCCCTTCATAATAAGTTTTCTGATGGCATGTTTTACAAAGTAGTTTACACTTGATCATTAGTTGGCAGCTGTAGCTAACAGATACAGTGAAAACATAGACTAGGTAATCTGATCCTTTTTGGTTAGCAGAGCAGAAAGCGGCATATGCAATGGTTATAAAGTCACTAAAATACATTATCTATTGGGGTTAATGTGTTCTTATTATTTTTAAAGTAGATTTTGGGGCAGCTATGTATTTTCTGTGCTTTTATCTTGATATCTTCGTCCCCAATCTTATTGATTATATGAGTTGTTGGTTGATGGCAATACTGCTGGATTGGGGAAGCCAAAGCTGCAGACAGACCATTACAATAAATAATAATTCTGTTATAAAAGGGTGAAATAATATATTGGGGCAGGAAAAATTTTGGTTCCAAAGAAAAGGAGACAGTTCTGCTTAGAGAATGATCTTAGTTGTTACTGAAGTGATGCTTTTGCCTCACTAGTCAGTGATAGTAGTAGAAGACTGTTAGGGGGGCAGTGCAAAGTGGGGATGGTTACTCTTGACTTATAGTTACTACTTTCATCAGGACATGAGGACAGTTGTTATTTCCAAAGGTAGCCTTTACTTTTTAACTGCTTTTCTAATTAATAGTTTGCATTATGTTGGATTTATAGTGAATGGTGAAATTGTGATCTACTTAATCCACCTCCAGCTACATAAGTGCATACTACAATCTGACATTTTCACTAATATTCATAAAATATTGAATGTTTTACTGTCTGTAGACTACATTTTCTAGCAAAAGATATACTGCATGTTAACCACTGCCACTCTAACTGAAAAAATATTGGTAAAATGTGTTAATGTATTTTGTTAAAAAGGACAACTTAAGGGAACACATTATTACTATAACATCTAAAACTGAAGTGTCCTTGAAGGTTAAAATCTGTGACTTCATTATATGATATTTTTATCAAAATCAAGCTACACTACATAGTTTCTTTAGACTCACATCTTTGGAAAGAAAAGCTAATGTTTTTGATGATTACACAGATCTATATACCTGCATAGATATTTGTGCAACTAAAATATTATCTTCTCATGTAAAAAATTCTCATTAGTACATCTTTATTTTAAATATCTTTAATACCTTAAGAAATTATTTAAGGTTAATCAGATATGTTTTTTTTTTTTTTTTTAGGGGAAGGAAAACTGGTGATTTTATATCTTATATAAAAGGAAAATAAGCCTATAGGCTATATATTAATATGCTGATTCTATAGTAAATATTAACACTGTTGTGATTTCACAGACAAGTTCATACAGGAATGTTTTGTTACATGATAAATGTTCTTATTTTTATACATAAACTTCTTTACTGAATTCCTAGATAAGTAGGTTTTGATCTAATGTAGTATACTAGATTAAGATCTGTATTAGTATAGAATAGACATAAATAAATATGATATACTATGTCATGATACAAGTTTAAAGACACTGTTCTTAAAAATTTGAAAATTACATTATTCATGGTAATTGATGTTTTTCCACAATATCTCCTACATAGTAATACATATTCATCCTGGAGAATTAATAGGTTGTAGTTTGTTGATTCAATAAAATATTAGGTAGTAGCATTAGAGAACGATAGTCTTGAGCACTAAGGATGATAGAGGGTGGTATTGATGACTTCTTCATCAATCCAGGAACTAGATGTTCCATGGTTAGTTTTGTATATAGTTATATGTTCATCTTCTCTGAACATTAATTGTTAATTAAGTTCAGAATAGTATTTATCCATCAAAAGCTTAAAGTAATCAATGTCTGGGTTTAAATGTCTGTCTCTGAATGCAAATGGTCTTAATAACCCTACTAAAAGAGGAAGGTTACTCAAATACCTAGCATCTAATAAATCTGACATTATATTTTTGCAAGAAATGCACATTATTCAGAAAGATCTAGAAAATGGCTTTTAAAGGTTATAGTATTCTAGGTGAATCTCATTTCCAAACAAAGAGAAGAGGAACCATGATTTTGTGGAAAAATACATTACCAATACCTAAAATAATTAACAGTTTCTCTGATAAAAATGGTATGTTGTGTCTAGTAGTATTGGAATTGAATAAGAAATATTTTACTTTAGCAAATATGTACTGGCTACCTGGTATTGGTGCTAAATCTGCAAACAAATATTTGGAAATAATAACAGCAAATTCTAAAGGAGATATCATTTTGGCAGGTGATTTTAATTGTATTCTATCATCTAAAGATACCACTAATGTCAGCAATATTGATACCTGCATTAGCCAAAAATTGATAGATTTTGTCTCATTATATAACCTAAAAGACATATACATGATCAAAGAGCAGAGGTCTCTCAATTTTACTCACTTTTCTTATAGATATGGTAAACAGACGATTATTGACAAAGTGTTTATATCTGACAGCCTATTATCTAAGACTCAAGATGTAGTGATTACATCATGCCCTCTGTCAGACCACAATGCCATACTATTTAAAATTAAAATTAAACCAAATGATCTTATTCATTGGCAGAGACTACCAGCCTATATTATTAAGATAAAATGATTCAAATAATGGTTTATAAAGGAAGTAAACTATTATATTGAACTTAATAATAATAACACAAATAAAGTGTTTATTTGGGACTCTTTAAAATCTTATATATATATATATATATATATATATATATATATATATATATATATATATGGGAAAATAAAAACCTGGTATTTACATAAAAGGAAAGAATGGGACAAAGAATTATTAAATCTACAATTGAAAATTGACACTTTAACAAAGAATTGGGCTCGAATCTGGAATTAAAACAACTAAATCTCGAATATTTAGAAATTCTTAGTCATAAAGTAGTAATTAATTTAGAGAGGTTAAAATTACAATCTTATTCATCTAATCCAAAACATATGCATAGATTAGCAGCCAAAACGAAAAGTTTCACAAGAGTAAACACATAATTGAAATATTCGACACATCTAAACACAATTCAAAACCTTCTTCAGATCTAAAAGATATTTTAGAGATTTTTCGTTCATATCATGAAACAATGGATAAAGCAAACTTAAACTTTACTAATAATAATTCAAAAATAGAATTTCAAAAAAAACAATATAAATAATAAACTTTCTAAAGAACAAAATAATAGATTACTTAAATCAATATCATTAATAGAAGTTAAAGAAAGAATACAAAATCTTAAAAATAATAAAGCCCCTGGTCTTGATGGCATAATATGTGAATTATATAAAATTTTACATGATTCTGCTTTGAAGATATTAATGAAAGCACTTGAGAAAATTTGAATAAGTGACAAACTTTGTCCTTCTTGGAAATATTCACTAATTTCTCCCATTCTAAAAGCAAGATAAGGACTCCAAATTTGTTTCATTATATCGTCCTATTTCCCTATTAAATATAGATTATAAAATATTTACGTCTATTTTAGCAAACAGATTAAATCAAATGATGCCAACTTTAATAAACAACGATCAAACAGGTTTTATACTGAACAGAAAAGTTCAGGATAATGCCATTAGACTTTTAACTTTAATAGATTTTGCAAATAAAAAAAAAGAATTATCACTCATCAGTCTAGATCTAGATAAAGCATTTGATTCTATTAACTGGACATACTTATTTATGGTATTAAAAGAATATAATTTCTCCTCAGAAATATTAAACTTGTTAAAAAAATTATATGAAGGTTCTATAGCGTATATTAAAATTGGCGCTTTTTTATCTGGCCCACTTCAAATTCTAAAAGGCACTAGACAAGGTTGCCCTTTATCCCCACTACTATTTGCATTAGCAATAGAACCATTTGCTAATTTTATAAGAAACAATATAAACATAAACAGTTTTGATGTTAATGAGAACTATTCTTCTAAAATTTTACTCTTTGCAGATGATATCTTATTAACTATTGGAAATATGGATTCATCTATTGATCACATTATCAGATCATTAAAACTCTTTGAGAAAATCTCAAACCTTAGATTTAACCAAAACAAAACAGAAACTATTCTCATCAATAAAAAAATAAATAGCACTCTATCTAATTACAATAACTTTAACTGGACCAATGATAAATTGAAATATCTAGGGGTTCATATTCTGTCTAAATGGAAGGACACTATAAATATAAATTATAAAATTTTATTAAATAAAATCACAGAATACATTAATAGATGGAAGGAAATGTTCTTTACTATAGAAGAAAGATTATCTCTGATAAAAATGATTCTATTACCGAAAATTATTTTTTATCTTCAAACATTATTGGCTCCTCCTTCTAGAAAACAACTTAGACACATAAACACTATATTAATTAAATGTCTATGGTATCCTCAAAAACCAAGGATTAAATATGATTGGCACTATAAAAACTGGATTGAAGGAGGGATTGCTTTTCCAAATTTTGAGCTTTATGCTGATGCCATTATTCTTAATATAACAAGTCTGTGGTTAAGTCCAAAATACCATTCAAATTGGAAAAATTTACATAAAACAATACTATTAAGTAATTTTGACAAGTTTTTCAAAAACATATATTGTTCTGAAAATATTAAGCTATTTATAGTTATTAAAGAATTCTTCTTCAACAATGAGCAGGAAAAATCACATCTTATTCCTATAATTAAATATATCTTGCAAAATTTTAAAAAAGTAATGAATAAGAACCTTTTGAACAACAATTTGTCCATTCTAATGTTTCCAATAATCTTAACCAAGGGATGCTTTGATTCCTTTAACATGATGAAAATAAAAACTATGGAAGAAAATGGGTTATTATTCTGGCATCAGTTTTAGGAACTAATAATATTCATGATACTACCTACCTTTTAGCCAGGTATAATATCTACCAAAATAACTGGTTAAATATTCAAATCTTCAGAGAATTTATTTTAACGGAATTTAAAAGACATCATTTTCCTGCTATAACAGACCTCCCAAAAAAATTATCCATCCTCTTTGACTTCACCAATACAGGCTATAATAATGGTATCTCATTGTCAAGATTTTACAACATTCTTAGATCAGATCTAATAATATTAGACAACAATTTATGGAAATATATCAACAATTTCAACAACTCCCAAATACATATAAATGATAAAACTTTAATTCTCAGATCTGTTTACCATACCTCTTCTTCCACATATTGGAAAATTTTTACATGGAAATTCATTCATAGAAGTTTTATTACACCAAAAAAAGCCTCTAGAATAAGCAAGAAAGATTTTAATAGATGTTGGAGATGCAAGGAGCTAATAGATGCTGACTGGGCACATATGCTTTTAGAATGCAGAACAATAACCACATTTTGGATGGAGTTTAAAAAATTTATTAAAGCTTTGTGGTCGGACAGATGTGAGATCTCTGATTCTATGATACTTTTTCATGCACCAATGCCAAGGTATGTTCCACTGAATCAAATGAACCTCCTTTGGACTCTACTTGCTATAGCAAGAAAAACTATTACTAGAAATTGGAAATGTAAAAATAACCTCTCATTTAAGGAATTTATATCTTTTACTAAGATTATTTGTAGTAGGGAATTACAAACAGCTATGTTACACTCCTCAAACATGACTCATAAACAAATTGCCTGGATAAAGCTTAAAAAACTATTAGACAAAATGTAATGTTATTGAAGATTTGGTATCTATTTTGGACTTTGTATATAGTTTTTGTAAAAATTTGATATTACGTTGTTTTTTCTTGTTAAAATTTGTAATTATACTCTTGAAAATCAATAAAAAGACATGAGAAAAAAAAAGAAAGTCAGAGACTCCTAAAATCTAAGGAAACTGTCTCAATGATCAGTTCTAGAAGTGCTGGCCTGAGGAAATTCTCTGTTCAACTTCCTAACAAGGTAGTCCTGTCCAACTGTCCTACTATGGCTGACTATTTGCAGAGGTCATCTACAGGGGAGACCTCCAAGACATTGTACACTCACACCCAGTCAGTTATTTGGTTTGGTTGTTTCAGTCAAAAACCATCATGAACCCCTGTCTGTTCATAATCTGGAAGGTAACACAGGCAGCAGCTCTCAAACAAGCAGCAGCCTACACAGCACCATCTTGAGGATAATCAACGAGATTGAAATCAAGGGGCTTCATCTCCTGGAGGTATAGAATGTCTTATGGTCTAATCCCTAGCAGGGAGTAAAGGGAAGAGTGGAAAACATTACTCTTTGAAGGGGACAACTTGAGGGAGATAGAGACTGAACAAGATTTATGCCTCTTTCTAACAGCCTGTGGGAAATCTAGCATCATTACTACATGCAAGTGGTGCTAACACCTGTTACAGAATTTGTGCTGTCTGTGCTGTGCTCACTTAGGGGGTACTGAACGTATTTTACTTTCTAGTTGTTGTTTTGTGTGTTTCACTAAATATTTGGAACCTAATAGCCCATATAAATGACACATTTTTAAAAGTGGTTGAATACAGTTAAAGATGACATATTATGCCTACAGGAATCTAAGATAGCAAAAGCACTCATCTGAGTACTTAATTTCTGGCGGGGAACACATGTGAGTTTTCTGAATGAAAAATCCAAGATGGATGTCTAATAGGCTTTCACTATGGTGGTAGGTATGGAGAAATATACAGATAAGCAAGAGAGGGGAGTCTGGACTAAATTTAGCATTCGGCATGAGTCTGTGTGTATGGAATGCCTGCATGTACATACAAATCAGCCAGTTTTTTCTGGAAACTCTTCTTTGGAGAAATAAGCAAGGGTAGTCTTAAAAGTATCCGTATATTATTATCTGAGGATTTTAATATAATTATAGTTAGGGACACATATGCAATCCTAGCATGAGAGAAACACGTCGTCACTAGAAATATAGTTATCAAATGTGTGTGAGGATAGTAATTGGATATTTGGTAGTTACACCACCTATTACTAGATGGATACACCTTTATAACTCCCTTCAAACTTTAAGCAAGCAGGTTAGATTACTGGATCATTGTGCAGCAAGTTATCAATAGGTTTATCGCCATCTCTATAATGGGTACCCCTTTCACTGATCATGGTTTAGTAGGAATTATGAAGAGGGGTAGACCAAAACTCTCTCCTAATTTATAGGAAATGAACCCACTGATTTTGACTAAATTGAAGCCCCTCGGGAAAATAAAGGAAAGTGCACACCAGTTTTTAATTGATAATCCACTTGTCAACATGCCAGTTGGAGTCTTTTAAACTATTACAGTTGCTGTGTAATTGATCAGAAGTACAAATCTCTAAAGATATAGATTGGAAAATTGAACAACTATAGAGTAAGGTAGACCTCTTGTTACAACAATGTAAAAGATGCATATTTAGAGACTTTAGCTTTATAATAGTTATATAAATAGCAGCACAAAAGCCTTATGGAACTGGTAAGGAAGAGTGCAGCTTTAAGGTTTTAAGTGATGGAAAAACTGGGTAAACTCCTAGCATATTGGATAAAAGAGAGGAGGAATAAGATATATATAGTGGGATTCTTTTCTCCCCAAAACAGGTAAATGGTTACTGATAGCATAGAACATTGTGCTATCTTTATAAAATGTTTCAAAACTTATATTCTGACAGTAAATCAAGAGACCATACATGGCATGACAGATCAACAGCTTCCTCCTCCAACAGTTATCAAACCTCTCACCTCATCATCAGCAGTCACTAGAAGCCCTTATCAATGAACAAGTGAGGTGGGTCTTTCTCGTCACCCCTAAAGGGAGCAGATCATGTTTACAGGTGGTAATAGAGATTTGTCTTATATTGAAGGGAAATATATTCATTAGAAGAGGGATCGCTGTGATATTCTATTTACGTTTCAGTGGAAATTAGGATATCTTAGTTGGATGTTTCACTTATTAGTTTTATATTTATGTAAGAGGTCACATAAGACTGGATCCTTTAAAGTTCTGTCAAATAAACAGAGGTCACCATTCAGGAGTCTATAGGAAACAGAAAGCAGAGTGCTTTCAGGTGGTTTGGGTAGCTCAAGGAAGATGTAGTCTTGGTTATTTTGATGAGAAAATGTTTCAGTGCATCTAGCTTTAGCTGGTTCATATCTTTAGATAAGTACATACTAAAAGGGGCCATTGTATTCTATTATGGGCTTAATGAGGGAGCAGTATAGATGGATAACAACTTCCTCACATCTGGAAGAACTATCGCTAGTGACTGGTGAATAGTCTGGCTAGATAAAAGGATTTCCTAACAGTAGGAAGTACATGGTGATCAATACATAGTTCACTGTCAATGCAAGCACCTAGGTCCCTAATGAATGAGTCAGCTTTCTATAGGGTTACATCTAAGTAGTAAGCACATGGATGCCTATTTTTGCTAAAGGACATAATGTTGTATTTCTTGGCATTTAGTTTTAGGCAGTGGTCCCCTCCTGAAGAATCTGAGCTCAGGTAGGGAGTTAATAACAGTTCCATGTTTGCAGATCAGCCTTGACATCAGAGGAGTAAATACCATGGAGAAATACTCCTAGAACCAGTCTCTGGGGGACATCAGGGGCAACTACTCTTTTTGAAGAGAGTGTACCTCCCACACTAATGGATTAGGTTCTGTCCATTAGTCAATTTACTATCCAGTGGGTAACATAAGTTAATTAAACTAAATGTAAACCCTTATCAATAATGCCAGAACATGGGATAGTATCAAAAAGGCTTTGAGACTGCGCTTAGCGGAGATGGCAATTCTCAATTTATACTTTCTTTTTGAAGACTAATGATTCTTTTTAGTTCATTTCTAAATGATGGGATATTAAAAGTTTGCTTTCATAGACTATGAGTTTCTTCATCTTATTGTATAGTTTGCTTATACTAGGGTTCCACTATAGGGGTTTATTCCTGAATTTAGCATTATATTTATCGTGATAAATGCCTCAAAGGCATGCTTTGAGGTGGGCACAGAAATTTATCTGCAAATATGGCAGTGTAAAAAATGAGGTTATCAAGGTAAGGAGGGTGCTTAAATTTCAGCAATTCATCAGTTAGCTGGACTAAACTTGCCTTAGGCTAGTCTCTGGAAACAGAAGAGATTTGTGGCAAGTCATGTCTTCCCCTCACAGTGTTGTTACTGAATGGTGGTCAGATTTAACCAGTGATATGATAACTGTAGATGTTGAGCATAGGATGGCTATACTGGGGAGAACCTTGTCCAATATCTTTGAATCTCTAGTTGGAAGTTGAACCAGTTGGTCTATGGAGCTAGCATTAATGAAGTCCAGGAATCTTTGTGCATATTTATTTGAGATTATGTAGATTTCCCAATTAATGGAGGGGTAGCTAAAGTCACCCAAGAGAACAATAATGGGCTCAATAAAGATGGATATCACTTTGCTTAGACATACCTCATGGGCAGCAAGTGATAGAGGGGAGTACAGTAGCTGGCTATATGATATGATATGGAGTTCTATTTACCATGATGTTATGGAAGAGTTCAAGTTCAGTATCGTTGCCTGGCTTATGAGTCTGAAAGTGAGATGGCTTCTTAAGAATACAGACATGACCCCTTGAGTAACACCATCATCTTCCATGTTTGGTCTGAATAAGTGGTAGGCACTGAAATCCTGCACTGTTCCAGGTTTCAGTAATTATACACACATGCATGTACACACACACATGTTCACACACACGCAAACACAGACCCAACCATATATATTTTTTAAGAGTTAGAAGTGGCTCCAAGGAGCACAACTTCTTGTTTAGGATTCCAACCTTGAGCAGTGTTAGCTCTATAAAGATTTGATGTTGATTGGTTATGCAGGTAATTTAAGGAGGCTGATTTTGAATAAAAAAGAACAATGGAGGTGGAAAAAGTCCTGGCTAATGTATGGAAGCTATGAGGAGAGAGGTGCAGGGCATTCTTAGCAAAGTAACCAGGGTCATTGATCATCTCCTCCCAGGCTGATATATATTGGATATGCTTAGACTTATAGCTAAGTCAATAATTCAATCAATTATCTTGGTTTGTTTTGTGACATCATTCTTGGTGATGGCAGATATGTATACCTTGGGTGAAGGGACTTGAGGGCCCTATTGACACTGTGGATCCTGAGACCAGAGAAACAACTAACCATCATTCTGTCCTTGCTCAGCCAGGTGAGTGGTGCATCTGTGTGTCTGACCCTGGAATGAAATATGACTAAGACTTTACCAGATGCACTGTCTCAGTGTAGGTGATAACTGTACTGCCTAGAACCTTCTAATCCATGTAGTTATAGACCCATCTCTCTCCTGAATGTGGATATTAAGATTTATTCCAGAATCATTGCAAAACTGCTAGAAGTAATACTTCCAGAAATCATTTACTAGACATAAACTGGAGTTGTTAAGGGGAGGTCTAGTGCAGACCATATTAGACATCATTATGTTTGCACAAGTCTTAGTCAAAGCTGCTGTTACAAAGCTAGCAGTCATGATCATTGTGAAAAAAACATTTGATTCTATTCTATGGGACTACATCTGGGAAGTAATGAGAGTCGTGCAGTTTCCACTCTAGTTCATAGCAGCTACACAGAGCATGGTTTGTACTCCATTTTCAACCTGTGAATGGTTTTCAATCTGATACTTTTCATAGGTCAAAGAGGGAACCTGGCAAGTCTGCCCTTTTCTTACTGGCCACTGAGCTAGTGACTAGAGATACGAACATTTCTTTGGATATTTCCTGATTATCCTTGCATAAACCTTGCACGATCTATAGACTAAAACACTGGTGCTTGCAGATAACTGCTTAGTCGTAATCCAGGATCCCCGAACAGTTATGCCATGAAGTTTGGAAGTGCCTTCTCAAATCCCTCTGGGTTAAGATGCAACCCTTCTAAATCTGAACATCTCTTTTTTAGTGCTGCTGCTGTTAGGGAATTAAAAGGAGGGAAGCTAAATCTAGGGATACCATGGACCAAAAAGACAGATATGGACATAAAAAGGAGATGGGAGAAAAGTTATGGATGGATATGTAGTTGGAGAAGGCTAACATTTTATTGCTTGGTTGTGTTGCAGCAGTTAGCCTTCATAGTCCCATTGGTGCTATTCATTTTTAGTCAAATCTAACAAATAAATAGCTAAAATTCCATCTCTACTTACACATTTTATATAGGAAAATAGATAGAGCAGAGTTTCAGGATAGGAGTTGCATATATGAACAAATCTTCTGTGACTGGGATTCCATACTGGTCAGTTTATTCAAAACATTCACTTTGCAGCAACTGCTGAAGGTTAAGCATAAATCTGGTATATACCAGAAGGTAAAATATTGAACAGTGAGTCATTATGGAGTAAGTACCCTTCTTCCCTTCTGGGTCACATAACATAATTCAATATGATAGCAGCTTCTTTTAGAGAGCTTAAAAGCTTGTACAAAATTATTCCAACAAAGAAAGTATTGGTCTTCACCCAAACATGTGAATGTCAACCCTGGAAAACTGACTGTGAACCATTACTGGTCAAGTAGGGGAGGATGAAAGGTATTACCTTGTTACAGGAGCTCACTCAAGAAGTTAAGGGTTCATGGCAGTTCACTCCTTTCCAAAATCTTCACAACTGATCAGGATTACAAATACAAATTGTGAAGGTTCAGGTATACAAAGATGGAAAAATGTTAGTGTGATAATTTCATTTCTAATGTGCTTTCATTACAAGATTGATTCCTAAGTGTTTTCCAGTATGTATGGGATGATTTACTTTCTGCCAAATATGCTAGCATGGCAAAAAGTGTAATATGTTCTGATGTTCTTCATATTAATCACTGCTGCGGTAGCCTTAGCCATATGGCTTATATACTACCAAAGATATAATACATGGTCAGCTTCCAAAGGTTCAAGGCACCTTCATGCACCCAAACTGTTAAGCAGCTGAATATGAGCTAGCTAACAGAGAAGTTTGGGTGCAAAGCCCTTCAGCTGTTTACTGACGCCAAAGGGTACTGTCCTCTGAGGCTCCTGAGGATCATGGGTCAGCTTGTTTTTTCCTTTGCACATAAGTTCCATCTGGAGAAAAAAAAAACTTCAATTTTCTTATATTTATTGATGTTTTATTACTTTTGGCTTCAGGAAAGTTATTTTAAAGCTAGAGAGTGTTGTCTTTTAAAGGACAGTCTTGAGACTGCAACAAACTTTTAAAAGGAGCACTCATTTTTTCTGTCAGTTTTAAAGTAGTGTAAATTAACTGAAAACATATTTTCTGTGTAGAAACTGTGCCTCATTTTTCATTATGGGGGCTGCTATAGTGTTTGAAAGTGGTTTTTACTGTGTTTGTTCTGTCAAGAATTAACTTCTATGGACTCGTAGTTTTACCAGAGTTTGCTGCTCATTTTCTTCAGGAAAGAGACACCATTTTCATCTTGACCATGGACCAGATTGTTGGTCCAATGGCTGGTCCTTCTTCCAGTGACAAAAGGAAGGCTTAAGCAAACAGCCTTTGCTACCACAGCAAGCTAGCCATTTGCCTCAGTCGCAGGTGAGTGACTGTGCTGGGGCCATTTGTTGTGCCTCAGATCACTCATCTTTTATCCCAAATCCCTCTGGTGTAGCACCTACAGCCACTAGGGAATGGAGGTTAGAGATGTCCTCTGGGGCTATTGGATTCCTCTCAGTGGGCAAATGAGAGTTGCTCTTGTCAGTCTTGGGAGAGGGAAAAGAGAAGGTTTCCCTGTAATATCAAAATGCTGTGCCCATCCCCAGGGGAAGCAGCAAGTGCCATTAGTAACACAGTTGGCCCCATTTTTCCTGCCAAAAGGAAACAGAAAACCAAACATATCTATGCCTCCTAAAATTTCTTTGGAAAGGACTAGTTTACTAAGACTGGCTCAAGGCTTAATTCAGGCTATTGATCCTTCTTGTATAGTAGTTTCTGGTAAAAGAAGGAGGAATGCTTTTTTATCCGGAAGAGATCCAAGACTCAGCTTTGGCCGGCTAAGATCTAGGTGTATTCAACTGAACATATAAGAGAATTTAAGTACCTTTTATCTGCACTTTTTTCAAATAATTCAGCATTTTAATTGATTTATTTGTGTTGCATTGAATATTAACTGAACTGGAAGTTTTGACTCTGTTTTTTCAGTTAGTGCTTGTTAGATTTTTATTGCCTGTTAGTAATTGCAGGCGGGGGTAGTCTCATTCATTGATATCCTGTCACTGCCTATTTAAGTGGTACATTTTGGAATATTTTCTGCTTAAAACCTCAGCTTTGGCCGGCTAAGATCTAGCTGTATTCAACTGGACGTATAAGAGAATTTAAGTACCTTTTATCTGCACTTTTTTCAAATAATACAGAATTTTAATTGATTTATTTGTGTTGTATTGAATATTTACTGAACTGGAAGTTTTGACTCTGTTTTTTCAGTTAGTGCTTGCTAGATTTTTATTGCCTGTTAGTAATTGCAGGCGGGGTAGTCTCATTCATTGATATCCTGTCACTGCCTATTTAAGTGGTACATTTTGGAATATTTTCTGCTTAAAACCTCAGCTTTGGTTGGCTAAGATCTAGCTGTATTCAACTGGACATATTAGAGAATTTAAGTACCTTTTATCTGCACCCGAAATGAAGCAATAAAGGTGGAGGCATGTCCATATTCATTAAGGATATCCACATCTCCAGGCTAGTTGCACAGCATAATGCATCCAAGATTATCCAAGTGAAACTAACTCTGGGTAAGACCATAATCCAAATTGTAGCTTGCTACAGATCCCCCCACCATGCCCCAGGATTTCCACTCCTCATTTCTTGATACACTGGAAAGTATTAGGGTACAACCCAGCACCCTAATAATGGTCGATTTCAACTACCCCACCATTAACTCGGAAAACTACTCATGTAACAACTCTTTTGCTCAACGTTTTCTGGAATTCATAAGATCCAATGCCTTGGATCAACTTATTCACTCCCCCACCAGGGGCAGCAATATCCTAGACCTGGTCATTACCAACATGGGCAACCAGTGTTCTACACCAGAGGTCAATTCCTTGTTGGTCATATCCAACCACAAGCTAATCACCCTAGACATCCACATCCTGCCCCCACCCCCAATTAGGGAAACCACCATAAAAAAACTTCTCCAAAGCCAACTTCACACTTCTTAAGACAGAAGTGGCAAACTTCATGACACCCATGCAGACAATAGAGGTACAACTGCTGAATCCTACACAAATGCACTTTATAAGCACTTACACAAGTACATGGAGCATGCTATCCCTAACAGAACCAAGATGCAATCCTCCAAAAAAAAAAGGAAACCAATCTGGTGGTCCTCTGCCATAAACAAACTCTACAACAGAAGAAAGAAGCTGTTGCAAAAAAAGAGTAAATTCCCACGACTGGAGGAACTCCCTGGTCAACCTCAGTAAGAAGCTGAGATAACTCCTCCAAAGCTAGTTACAAAAACAAATTGCCACTGACTCTAAAGACAACCACAAAGCATTCTATAGCTATGTCACGAATCTCAATGGCAACACTCAGATCTGCTCTGAGTTACAGCACAATAGTACTAAATATACAGAACCAACTGATGTTGCCAACATCCTGGCAGATAGGTTCAGTGCTAACTTAATCCCCCTCTCACCCCCTAAAGGGCCCATATCTATACCGGAAGAATGCAAAGTTCCTGTAATCACAGCTGCACAGGTAAAAAACACACTCTCCAAAGCCAAGAACACAGCATCCATGGGACCTGGCAATATACCCAGGCTGCATTCTACACGAACTACAGAATGAACTGGCACCCTACCTAAGTACCATGTTCAACATAGCCTCACCTCAGGGTTTGTGCCCACTGAATGGTGCATCATGACAGTTATCCCACTCCACAAAGGGGGAGCCATGATGGACCCCGGGAACTACCGTCCCATTAGCCTGATGAGCCTGGTTTGCAAGGCCATGGAATGTATCATCATGGAACTCATAAACAAAGACATTGGTAATCTCCAAACTCTGGACCCTACCCAGTTCAGATTTGTAAAAGGGAGATCATGTCTCCAAAACCTAACTGACTTCTTTGAAGCAGTCACCAAAGCCATAGATGAGGGTAAGGTGGTTCACACAGCTTATCTAGATCTCACCAAGGCTTTCGACACCATCCCTCACTCTGGAATTATAGATTAGCTCACTATGTCACAAGATGGGTTGCCAACTGGCTCACGGACAGAACCCACACTGTGAAAGTAGCAGACTCCAAATCCGACTTCAGACCAGTGACAAGTGGGAGTAGCACAGGGTTCAGTCCTGGGTCCTCTCCTGTTTGGTATCTACTTCTCTGAAGTACAGGCTAACACAGAAGGTCTTTGGCTAACAAAGTTTGCAGATGATTGCAAACTAGGAGCCATAATCGAAACTCCTAACGATGTGGACATACTACAAAAGGGCCTCACTGAGACAGATGCCTGGTGTCAAAGCCATGGCCTGAAGCTCAATGCCCAAAAGTGTACTGTCATCCCCTTTGGTAAAAACTCTGTACCCATGAACTACCACATAGCTGATAGTCTATTTAACACCAAAAATGTGATAAGAGACTTTGGGACACAGGTGGACAGTAGTCTCTTATTTGATAATCACATCGCCACAGTGGTCAGGAAATCCTTCTATGTGGCTCACCTCATCACAAAAGGTTTCTCATCCAGAAAAACGTGGTCATAGTTCCCCTCTACTCATCACTCATTAGACCCATTATAGCGTACAACGCCCCTTTTGGTATGTACCTCACAAGACATCTACAACAACTGGAAAGGCCACAGAAGTACCTCACAGAGAGGATTACTGACCTCAAACCGATGCCCTACGCAGACCGTCTCAAAAATCTCCAGCTTTACTCCGTCGCATATCGCCTACTCAGAGGTGATCTCTGCCTAACATACACAGATATGTCAAACCCACAGCTGTTGGACATGCTCCACTTAAAGAAATCCCAATCCCTCTGAGCTACATGCTCTAGGGACCTAAACCATGTCACCACAATAAACAGAACATGCTGGAGGGATAGATTCCTGTCCCAGAGACTTCCCATACTCTGGAACAGACTACCTATCTATGTCAAACAGAGCTCCTCATTAGCACTCTTCAAGAAAAATCTTGATGACTGGATGGGAAATAGGAAATTCACCCCAGGGATCATGTCTGTGGCTCTGCTCGACAGGGGCACAGGAAAATAATTTTCTTGGGTGGCGAAAGCCAGGGTACATTTTTGGCTAGGCTTATATAGGCCCTAGGGCCAATAGCCTAGTACCTACCTATGAACCTATGAGCTCTGAATTTGAACAGAAAAATGCATTGCTGGATTTGGGGTTTTGTCCTCAGATTTCTGATTCAGGCTCAGAGTAAAGCTCATTTTCTGATTCTTCCTGTTACAGATTCTCTTTCTCTGAGACTATTGCTAGAATGCCCCAGTGTTTTCAGTGGGAGAAAATACTATTATTTGTCACATAAGGATTTTCCAGGACTTATACCCATTGCTCCTGTCTTGTCTGCTTTAGAGAATGTGTGTCTTAACTGCCTGCAATTTTCCTAATAGTCAGCCAGCTGTCCCTAGAAAGGATATAAAGTTCCTCAGTCTTTTACATGTTTATATTCTATTCCCAAGTCTGATTCAGCAGCTAAAGCCTTAGTTGACTCCACTACTGCTAATCACTTAGTTAATTCCAATCCTACTCTAATAAGGGTGTGAGAATTACTGATAGGTATGGGGAAAAAAGTGTATACTTGTGCAACTTTGATATTCACAATTTTAAATCGCCAGGCTCATATGTTAAAGTTTGTTTGTTTTTTGTCCTATTTTATGGTTTATGTCAGTCTTAAAAGAGACTTTTTATTGCAGTGGTTGTCCTACTGGTATTTTGTTATCATGTTAAAGTTTATTCTGACATATTGTGAAAGTATGAGGAATGCTTTACCTATGGTTTCTTCTTGTGCAGAAAAAATCTACTTTAAATAACTTAGTTTCTTCTATTGCACAGGTCACTACTCATTGTTTGCAGTGTGTGTATGGCTCTCTTGATACTTCTTGCAAAGCCATTGGCCAGTGGACTGCTTTATATAGGTTTGCTTCACTGCATTCTCCTCACAGATGATTTTAAAAATTAGATTTTAAAGTCTCCCTTAGACAGAGATTGGCCCCTTTGCTGAAGAGGTGACCAAAACATGTGATGAAAGGGGCAAGTTGATTCAGGGAATCTCTAAGATTTTTCAGCTCTCTTTTTCTAAATTATCCAAGGAATTTTCCTTCTCTTTATCCAGTTTTGGCAAAAACAGCCTAGACAGTCTCAATAGAATGCAGGTAAACAGATGTTTAAGAAGAAGTGGCAAGAGGGTTCCAAAAAGAAGTCTCAAACCTCTCAAACCAAGGACAGTCCAACAAATCTGAATGACTATTCAAGAGATGTTATGATCCCCTACAGCCCTGGCCCCTATTCTATTCTAGAAAGTCTGAATCTCTAGTTTCCCTCTTTGGCAACCTATTGTTTCAGACAAATGGATGCTGAAAATCATTCAACAGGGTTACAGATGACAGTGAGAGGAAATTCCTCCTTTCCAAGGGTCATTTCTTATCCTGCAGATCAGACTCTTCTTTCTATTTGTTCTTTATCACATGCTATCCAAAGCAGTGATATAATCAGCTCCTCCTTCAAGGAGTAGGGGGGGGGGGTATTCAAGGATGTTCCTAGTGCCGAAGAAAGAAAATCCTTGAAGACCAATTATCTACCTTTCTTTCCTAAACCTGTTTGTGATAGTGCCCAAATCCAAAATGATGTCACTTCACAACCTGTTACCTCATCTTTCTCTTTCAAGTTTCCTGGTAACACTAGACTTAAAAGATGCTTATCATCAATCCCTATTCATCCAGGCTTCAGAAGTTTCTTAAGGTTTTGTGTGTCTGGATCACATTATCTATTCTCTGCCTTACCCTTTGGACTATCCACTGCCCCAAGAATGTTCTCAGTGTCTTGCTCCAATTATAGCTTGTTGCAGGTTACAGGGTATCCACATTTTTCCATATTTAGATGACTTACTTATCTTTGCAGTGTTTTTTTCAAAATATCAGGAGTCTCTCTTGTGGTTGAGAGGTCTCTTGCACAAGCTGAGATTGCAAACATTCAAAACATTCGAAGGTCTTTCTTAACTCCCCTCATACAGGATTATGTAACTGCGATGTCAGCTAGACACCTCAGTTCAAACTGCTTTTCTTCCACAGGAAGAAATAAATCTTTATCTAGATTTATTTTTAAGGTTTTCCAATCAGACTTCAGTCATTTTGAAGGAATACCTCAGAATTTTGGGTCTCCTAGAATCTATGATTCTCATGTTAAAACTGGCAAGCCTCCAGATACAGTGCTATCTGAAATCTCTTTGGTCCCAACATCAACAACCTTTATCCTTTCATATCTCAGTACTGGGGATTGTCAGAAGAGAAATTTGTTGGTAGAAAGAACCAATGCCCTTATATCCAGGAGTTCCCTTCTTCACCCCTACTCCAAAGCAGTCAGTCACCACAGACACTTTGGCCTTTGCTTGGAAAGCGGTTTCAGGAAGGATAAAAGAGCAAGGGGTGTGGGACACCAGGAAGAGATGCAAACACAAACTTCAAGGAGATGCTTGCCCTGATAAAGGCACTCAGCTCTTTGAACCATCTTTGGTCCTCAGGACCTCTAAGTGGTTACAGATAATGCAACAGTCATGCAGTACATCAACAAGCAAGGGGAACCAAGTTGTACCCTCTCTGCAGACTGGCCATGTTAGCTTTGGATATAGCTTCACAGCACACTCTCATTCTACAGGCATCCTACTTTCCTTTAGAGCAAAATTGCATGGCAGATAAGCTGAGCAGGACTAAGGCAAACCTTCATGAATGGAAACTAGATCAGGGGGTCTTCCAAGATTTGGTCCATCCATAGGGATTTCCTCAAGTAGATCTCTTTGCCTGCTCTCTGATCAATCAAATGGCAAAATTCTGTTCCATGACTCCATGCAAAAAGGCCTAGAAAATAGGTGATTCTTCTTTTCTTTGGAAAGGAATGCTCCTGTATGCCTTTCCACTAATATCCAGGGTACTTCTGTAGATTTGGAAAGAATTATCCAAGATCATTGTGGTGACTCCCTTCTGGCCCAGGCAACTACGGTCCTCCCTTCTTTTGGAAATAGCCAGGGGCAACTACCACAAGGTTTCTAACAGAATGGGTCTACTCACACAAAAACAGGGGTCTTTGATATACCCAGACATCAATCATTTCCATTGACTGCCTGGATAATAGGGTCTTAATTTCTTTTAGGCACTTGTTTTCAGAGAATGTGTAGCAGTTACTAATGGAGGCAAGAAAGCCAGCTTCTAGAAAATCATATATTAGCAAATAGAAAGGTTTTCTAGTTGGTGACAAGAACATAACCAGCACCTATTCTGGGATAACTGTTCTCTTATTTTACAGTATTTGTATGAGCTACTATCCTATAGCCTTTCTTATTCCTCTATCAAGGTCCATTTCTCTACTATTTCGACAAGTCGACCCATGGATCCTCCTTTTTCAAGCCAGTCTCATGTCAAAATGCTCTTGCAGTCTTCATATACAAAACCCCTTTGTTGACATTTACTCTATTCAAACAATCTAAACTAGCTGACTTGACATTCTTAACATGGAAAGCAGTTTTACTGATTGCTCTGACTTATGCAAGAAGGGTATACAAGTTGCAAGCTCTTATGGTAAGTCAACCCTACCTCATTTTTCATAGGGCAGGGTTTCTTTGAGAACAAATCCTTCTTTTATATCTAAAGTGGTATTTGAGTTTACTTTAACTCATTCATTCCAATGGAGCTCAAAAAGTTTGCACTGTAACTTCCAATGGCCGGGGCATAAGCCTTTTTATAGAATCAAATTATGTCCTCACATTTCAAACAAATATTCATATCTCTTGAACCATAAGGGTTTTGAAAGAAGTATAAATGGCAAACTCTTCAGCACAAACTATTTCTATAATGGTAGTATTCTTTAGGTTCGAGGTCTTAAACCAAATTTTATGTTTCAGTAAACACAGTACTTATTTCATTTGTGTATTTTGTAAAAATTTGCATTATCTCAGCAACCAAAAAGTTACAAACATACTGTCAGCAATATTTTATTCATCTAGATGAGCTTTCATATGAGGCTATGGAGTTCTGTCTGTATTACTTGGTTGTTGAGATATTTTGAAAAATTTGAAAATGATATCTAATTAAGAAATTAATATAATAAAAAGAGTTAATATCAATTTACCTGCCCTAGACAGGGGTCAAAAATGTTAATGCATTTGTCGCCATTGTGTAAGGTTTAAGATGAAATATTTTAAAACCTTGCACATAACATGGTTTTGGAATTATTGATCCAAATATGAATAAGCAATATTTGATGCCTACAGACATCAGTATGAAGTAACTGCAGATGCACATGGAGGTGTCACTTGGATGTAATGAGTTAAGCCAGACTGTCTCTCTAGTGTCTATCCTGAATCTAAGAATGAGGAAGAAAGGATAGTCCACACTTTGGATGTCAACAGACAACTCAGGTGATATCCTGACAGAACTAAATCTTTAAGATCTTTGGATCAATTGTTCATTTCTTGTGAAGGTTAGAGGAAGGGACAACCTGTGTCAAAACAGATTAAAAATGGTTGTTTAAGGATATTACCTTTTGTTATATTTACCATGACAATCCTATTACAGGCAGAGGTCAAGGCTCACTTTACCCAGGCCTTGGCTTCATCTATGGCTTTTTTGGAAAGAGTTGGATTCTCGGAGGAGTCTAACAGCTTCTACTTGATCCTCTGTACATAGTTTTGTTTATTTTACAAATCAGTATAAACTTGATTACTTCTCTAAGTCTAGATAAATTTTGCTAGGCCCATTCTCCTGGGGCTCCTGGACCCTTTCCTTCTCCCTAATATAGTTAGCTATGGTAATCAACCATATCGCTAAGGCTACCAGTGATCGATATGAAGAACACAGTACAGTTGTATAAGTTGAACTTACCATCACAGTAGATGTTTGAATGATCACTGTTGCAGTAGCCACTCCATCTCTCTTATTTTTTGGATTGGTGTTTATGCCAGGGTGTGGTTATTTATTCTCATTCTCTGTAGAAGAGTTCTGAAGTGCCTTGTACCCTGACTTGTCATTTGGTCAGCTCATCTCAAGCTGCTTGACAGTTTGGCTGCATGGAAGATGTCCAGAAGCTTTGGAAGTTGGCTGTTATATCCTTTCCAGGATATATATAACACATATAGCAAAGGCTACTGCAGCAGTGAACATTCAAACATCTATTGCTTTGGTAAGTTCAACTTACACAGCTGTACTTTCTTTCCAGAAAGTACTTTTATGGAATTTGGAACTCATGCCTAATATGGAAAGTCATAAACAGAGTCAGAGCATCTTAGTTAGCCCAGTTAATGCTGTAGTGTTCACGTCTAAATGGTCAGTGGTTGTTCTAAGATTGTTATAATAATGTTGCTTTGAATTAGGAAAGGTATAAAGAATGTATGACTGCTGCTCAAGGAGTCAGGACCTTGGTTTCCTAGTCTCACATGCATGTGCCTTTCTTTGCAATAAAAGAGATTGTTATTCTCTGCTGAACTGTGTCTTGTGAAAATTATTTGATGCCTTAACCATATGTAAGGGAGTTACTTAAGCATCAGATATATGCCATCATTTCGTAAAAGCCACATCAATTTCCCATTCTTGCCCTTTTGGATGAATGTAGCTAATATAATATGGCTAAAAGAATATGCAGTTAGGTTTAAAAGCTTCAATTATATACAAATCACTGCTCATGTGAGATGTTAATTCACAGATTCTTGTAAGAGTATAGTTGTCAAGACAGCAAAGTTCCTCTGTATTGTACAAGCGTATATTCATCTTCCAAGTCTAATTTCTAAAGTCTTGCTATATATACATAGATGAAACGAAGGCAGCGAGGTGCCATTTACAAGCCGAGATGATTTGCTAAGCATGCATAGTGAAATAGTCAGCATGGGAATTATAGAGATGGAGTTATTAAGGAGTGTTTGCAAAAATTTATGAAAAATATAGCAGTTTCCAGGTTTACATCAATAAGGCAAAAAACTGAGTATGACACTATCATGCTGGGGTGATATATGCATGACAGAAAAAAAAGTGACATCAAAACTTGGTGGATAATGTGAATGCATTCTGAAGTATAAATCTTTGGTAAAGCAGTATTTGCAAATATAACACATTTTCACTGCTGCATTTTTTTAAATAAAAAACTGTACAACTTACAGGTGAAGAAAAGGCACAAAACATTAAATCACACAAATGGTTCCACTGATATTTGCCACCTAATACAAATGTTTTATAGACTAATGCTGTTGTGAAACTATTCTCTCACTTATATCTTGGACCTATCTTGCATAGTTATAGATATATAACTTTTTCACCATAATACTAGTACTGTATGATAAAAAATAAAGTTGTGTTGATAAATCTGCAATATAAAACCAACATTTACAGACAGACTTTTGATTCTAACAGAAGTGTGTAGCTCACTATCTACTGAAGAGCATTTGTATTTTGTAACTTACTTTATCAGATTTTGCAGATCTTATAAAGTATGTTTTTAGCAGGGGATTTCAGATAAAACCTTTCTGGAAGCAAGTGGTTTCCTGGCTTAGACGTCATCAGGAAACAAGGGGATTAATTAGACTGCTGCTGCTCAGGATTAAATGGGTGAAGGAGACTCAGAAGAAGCTTTATGGATTGTTGGATAAAACTGCCCCATAAGTCTGCCATAGGAAAAGAAGGGAATTTTAGATTATTTTCATAGGTAGGTACTAAGCTATTGGACCTAGGGTGTATACAAGCCTAGCCAAAAAGTTACCCTGGCTTTCGCCACCCAAGAAAATTATTTTCCTGTGCCCCTGTCAAGCAGAACCACAGAAGTGATCCCAGGGGTGAATTTCCTATTACTTATCCAATCATCAAGATTTTTCTTGAAGAGTGCTAATGAGGAGCTCTGTTTGACATAGATAGGTAGTCTGTTCCAGAGTATGGGAAGTCTCTGGGACAGGAATCTATCCCTCCAGCATGTTCTGTTTATTGTGGTGACAAGGTTTAGGTCCATAGCTCAGAGAGATTGAGATTTCTTTAAGTGGAGCATGTCCAACAGCTCTGGGTTTGAAATAGCTTTGTATGTTAGGCAGAGATCACCTCAGAGTAGGCGATATGTGACAGAGTAAAGCTGGAGTTTTTTGAGATGGTCTGCGTAAGACATCAGTTTAATGCCTGTAATCCCCTTTGTGAGGTATTTTTGCGGCCTTTCCAGTTGTTGTAGATGTCTTGTGAGGTACATACCAAAAGGGGCAATGTACTCTATAATGGGTCTAATGAGTGATGAGTAGAGGGAAACAATGACCTCTTTTTTCTGGATGAGAAACCTTTTGTGATGAGGTGTGCCATGTAGAAGGATTTTCTGACCACTGCGGCAATGTGATTATCAAAGGAGAGACTACTGTCCACCAGTGTCCCAAGGTCTCTTATCACACTTTTGGTGTTAAGTAGACTACCACCTATGTGGTAGTTCGTGGGTACAGAGTTTTTACCAAAGGGGATGACAATACACTTTTTGGCATTGAGTTTGAGACCATGGCTTTGACACCAGGCATCTGTCTCAGTGAGGCCTTTTTGTAGGATGTCTACATCGTTAGGAGTTTCGATTATGGCTCCTAGTTTTCAGTCATCTGTGAATTTAGTTAGCCAAAGACCTTCAGTGTTAGCTTGGACTTCAGAGAAGTAGATACCAAACAGGAGAGGACCCAGGACTGGACCCTGTGGTACTCCACTTGTCACTGGTCTGAAGTCCAATTTGGAATCTGCTACTTTCACAGTGTGGGTTCTGTCAGTAAGCCAGTTGGCAACCCATCTTGTGACATAGGGATTTATACCTAGTTTAGTGAGTTTATCTATAATTCCAGAGTGGAGGATGGTGTTGAACGCCTTGGCGAGATCTAGATATGCTGTGTGAACCACCTTACCCTCATCTATGGCTTTGCAGACTACTTCAAAGAAGTCTATCTGGTTTAGGAGATATGATCTGCCTTTTACAAACCCGAACTGTATGGAGTCCAGAGTTTGGAGAACTCCAATGTCTTTGTTTATGAGTTCCACGATGATACATTCCATGGTCTTGCAGACCAGGCTCGTCAGGCTAACAGGGCATTAGTTCCCAGGGTCTGATGTGGCCCCCCCTTTGTGGAGTGGGATAACTGCCGCAGTGCACCACTCAGTGGGCACAAAGCCTGAGGTGAGGCTATGATTGAACATGGTACTTAGGTGGGGGTGCCAGTTCATTCTGTAGTACATGTAGAAGGCAGCCTGGGATGTTGTCAGGTCCTATGGATGCTGTGTTCTTGGCTTTGGAGAGTGAGGTTTTTACCTGTGCAGTCGTGATTACAGGAACTTTGCATTCTTCTAGTATAAAGATGGGCCCTTTAGGGGGTGAGAGAGGGGTAAAGTTAGCACTGAACCTATATGCCAGGATGTTGGCAAAATCAGTTGGTTCTGTATATTTAGTGTCATTGTGCTGTAACCCAGAGCAGATCTGAGTGTTGCCATTGAGATTCTTGACATAGCTGTAGAATGCTTTGTGGTTGTCTTTAGAATCAGTGGCAATTTTGTTTTCATAACTAGCTTTGGAGGATTTTATGGGGGATCTCAGCTTCTTACTGAGGATGACCAGGGAGTTCTTCCAATTGTGGGATTTTACTCTTTTTTGTAACAGTTTCTTTCTTCTGTTGTAGAGTTTGTTTATGGCAGAAGACCACCAGATTGGCTTCCTTTTTTTGGAGGATAGGATCTTGGTTCTGTTAGGGATAGCACGATCCATGCACTCGTGTAAGTGCTTATAAAGTGCATTTGTGTAGGATTCAGCAGTCGTACCTCTATTGTCCATCTGCATGGGTGTCGTGAAGTTTGCCACTTCTGTCTTAAGAAGCGTGAAGTTGGCTTTGGAGAAATTTTTATGGTTGTTTTCTAATGGGGGGTGGGAGTGGGATGTGGATGTCTACAGTGATTAGCTTCTGGTCGGATCTGACCAACGAGGAACTGACCTCTGGTGTGGAACACCGGTCACCCATGTTGGTGATGACCAGGTCTAGGATATTGCTGCCCCTGGTGGGGGTGTGGATAAGTTGATCCAAGGCATTGGAATTGATGATTTCCAGAAAACATTGAGCAAAAGAGTTGGCACATGAGTAGATTTCCAGTTAATGGTAGGGTAGTTGAAATCACCCATTATTAGAGTGTTGGGTTGTACCTTAATATTTTCCAGTGTATCAAGAAAAGAGGAGTGGGAAACCTGGGGTGTGGTGGGGAGTCTGTAGCAAGCTACAATCTGGATTGCGGTTTTGCCCAGAGTTAGTTGAGCTTGGATAATCTTGGATGCATTATGCTGAGCAACTAGCTTGGAGGTGTGGATATCCTTAATGAATATGGACACGCCTCCACCTTTAGTGTTTCAGGCCGGGTTTGGTGGCCGAAAGGTGTGGTATGAATTATAGCCTGGTAATGCAGGGGTTCTCTCTGGAGCTTTGAACCAGGTCTCTGTCACTGCACAGATGTCAATGTTCTCCATTTTAAGGAGTGCCTCGAGTGAGTGCATTTTGAGATTTAGACTTCTAGCATTGAGTAGCATTACCCTCAGATTTTGTTTGCTTGTACCTGTTACAGTGGTGAATATGTCATTTGAACCTTGCCTAAAAAAGGCACTATAGGGGTGGCAAGAGCCTTTGCCAATATCTGGAATCCCAAGAGCGACAGGTGCAGGCCATCTCTGGCAAAGCAGCCTGGTCTTTCGATCATGTCATCCCAGGCAGACAGATACTGGATTCCCTTAGAATGACACCAGAAGCTTAGCCAATTTGTTAAAGTCAGTCATTTTGTCCTTGTACAGGCTAAACAAGGAGAATGTTACTGTCAGCTGTCTATCGGGTGCCAGGATCTGCCACATAACGCAACCAATCAGGTCACTCCACAACAAGTACAAATATGACTCTGTCATTGTCCATGTTGGTGTAAATGACCTGAGAGATACCTCCCTGGACTACATGAAAAGAGACCTGGAGGAGCTCTCCGATTTTGTAGCCCAGGCAGGTATAATCCTAGCTCTGAGTAGCATCCTGCCATCACCCAGAATGATACCACAGTATAAGGACAAAATACTTGACTTCAACAATTGGCTAAGCTTCTGGTGTCATTCTAAGGGGATCCAGTATCACTTTCTCTGTGTTCTATTATATTAAACATACTTTTATTAACATACCTGTTGTGTGCCACCAAAGTTTTTTTCTTTGGATGTTTCTTCTTTGGATCCAGTATCTGTCTGCCTGGGATGACATGATCGACAGACCATGATGCTTTGCCAGAGATTGCCTGCACCTGTCACCCTTGGGATTCCAGATACTAGCTAAGGATCTTGCCGCCCCTATAGCACCTTTTTTAGGCAAGGTTCAATGGCAAATTCACCACCGTAATGGGTACAAGCAAGCAAAATCTGAAGGTAATGCTACTCAATGCTAGAAGTCTAAACCTCAAAATGCATTCCCTCATGGCACTCCTTAAAATGGAGAACATCAACATCTGTGCAGTGACAGAGACCTGGTTCAAGGCTCCAGACAGCAGCCCTGCATTACCAGGCTATAATTCATACCACATCTTTCGGCCACCTAACCTGGACCGAAACACTAAAGGTGGAGGTGTGTCCATGTTCATTAAGGATATCCACACCTCCAGGCTAGTTGCTCAACATAATGCATCCAAGATTATCCAAGTGCAACTAACTCTGGGCAAGACAGCAATCCAAATTGTAACTTGCTACAGATCCCCCACCATTCCCCAGGATTCCCACTCCTCGTTTCTTGATACACAGGAAAATATTAGGGTACAACCCAACACCCTAATAATAGGTGATTTCAACTACCCCACCATTAACTGGGAAAACTACTCATGTACCAACTTTTTGCTCAACGTTTTCTGGAATTCATAAATTCCAATGCCTTGGATCAACTTATCCACACCCCCACCAGGGGCAGCATTATCCTAGACCTGGTCATTACCCACATGGGCGACCGGTGTTCCACACCAGAGGTCAATTCCTCATTGGTCAGCTCCGACCACAAGCTAATCAACCTAGACATCCACATCCTGCCCCCACCACCCATTAGAGAAACCACCATAAAAAATTTCTCCAAAGCCAACTTCATGCTTCTTAAGACAGAAGTGGCAAACTTCACAACACCCATGCAGATGGACAATAGAAGTATGACTGCTGAATCCCACACAAATGCACTTTATAGCCACTTACCCAAGAGCATGGAACGTGCAATCCCTAACAGAACCAAGATGCTATCCTCCAAACAAAGGAAGCCAATCTGGTGGTCCCCTGCCATAAACAAACTCTACAACAGAAAGAAGAAACTGTTTCAAAAAAGAGCAAAATCCCATGACTGGAAGAACTCCCTGGTTAGCCTCAGTAAGAAGCTGAGACCCCTCATAAAATCCTCCAAAGCTAGTTATGAAAACAAAATTGTCACTGATTCTAAAGACAACCACAAAGCATTCTATAGCTATGTCAAGAATCTCAATGGCAACACTCTGATCTGCTCTGAGTTACAGCACAATGGCACTTAATATACAGAACCAACTGATACTGCCAACATCCTGGCAGATAGGTTCAGTGCTAACTTTACCACCCTTACCCCCTAAAGGGCACATCTCTATACCAGAAGAATAGAAAGTTCCTGTAATCATGGCTGCACAGGTAAAAACCACACTCTCCAAAGCCAAGAACATAGCATCCATGGGACCTGACAACATCCCAGGCTGCATTCTACATGAACTACAGAATGAACTGGCACCCCACCTAAGCACCATGTTCAATCACAGCCTCACCTCAGGCTTTGTGCCCACTGAATGGTGCACAGTGACGGTTATCCCACTCCACAAATGGAGAGCCACCATGGGACTACTGCCCCATTAGCCTAATGAGCCTGGTCTGCAAGGCCATGGAATGTATCATCATGGAACTTATAAACAAAGACATTGGTAATCTCCAAACTCTGGACCCCACCAAATTCGGGTTTGTAAAAGGCAGATCATGTCTCCTAAACCTGAATGACTTCTATGAAGCAGTCACCAAAGCCAAAAATGAGGGTAAGGTGGTTCACACAGCCTATCTAGATCTCACCATGGATTTTGACACCCCCCCCACTCTAGAATTATAGATAAACTCACTAAACTAGGTATAAATCTCTATTTCACAAGATGGGTTGCCAACTGGCTCACTGACAGAACCCACACTGTGAAAGTAGCAGACTCCAAATCTGACTTCAGACCAGTGACAAATGGAGTACCACAGGGTTCAGTCCTGGGTCCTCTCCTGTTTGGTATCTACTTTTCTGAAGTACAGGCTAACACAGAAGGTCTTTGGCTAATGAAGTTCGCAGATGACTGCAAACTAGGAGCCATAATTGAAACTCCTAACAATGTGGACATCCTACAAAAGGGCCTCACTGAGACAGATGGCTGGTGTCAAAGCCATGACCTCAAGCTCAATGCCAAAAAGTGCATTGTCATCCCCTTTGGTAAAAATTCTGTACCCATGAGCTACTACATAGGTGGTAGTCTACTTAACACCGAAAGTGTGATAAGAGACCTTGGGACACAGGTGGGCAGTAGTCTCTCCTTTGTTAATCACATTTTCTATGTGGCACACCTCATCACAAAAGGTTTCTCATCCAGGAAAAAAGGGGTCATTGTTCCCCTCTGCCCCTTTTGGTATGTATCTCACAAGACATCTACAACAACTGGAAAGGCAACAGAAATACCTCACAAAGAGGATTACTGGCCTCAAACAGATGCCCTACACAGACCGGGTCAAAAAAACTCCAGTTTTACTCCATCACATATCACCTACTCAGAGGCGATCTCTGCCTAACATACAAAGCTATGTCAAACCCAGAGCTGTTGGACATGCTCCACTAAAAAAAATCCCAATCCCTCCAAGCTACAAGCTCTATGGGCCTAAACCTTGTCACCACAATAAACAGAACATGCTGGAGGGATAGATTTCTGTCCCAGAGACTTCCCATACTCTGGAACAAACTACCTATCTATATCAAACAAAGTTCCTCATTAGCACTCTTCAAGAAAAATCTTGATGATTGGATGGGAAATAGGAAATTCATCCTGGGGAATCACCTCTGTGGCTCTGCTCAACAGGAGCACAGGAAAATAATTTTCTTCGGTGGCGAAAGCCAGGGTACCTTTTTGGCTAGACTTGTATAGGCCCTAGGGCTGACAGCCTAGTACTTACCTATGAACCTATGAACAAGGATCTCTGACACTTCAGTAAAAATAATTATATACAAGAGTGACATTAACAGGCTGTAAAACCCCTAAGTATAATGTTTAAAAACAATAAAAACAGTATATTGTATACAAAAAACAGCATTGCCTTAAAGTGATGTGAAAGGCTTTCTTCTGAGCTCTCTACAACTGTGAAAGCTCCTGCACTGGAAATAATTTACGTTGAGCTGAGCAATGTGACATAAACATCAAATGTGCCACGATCATAGGGATGATACCACCCTCCTTCAACAACTATCATTTTTTAATAACTCCCACAACAGGGGTAAGAATGCTCAGTTGGGAACATAATGGATCTCAAAGTGACTGATACACATCTAAATCAAAATTTAAATGAGAAAATGCAACCCAGAAACAGAATGGGACAGAAGTTTCACCTCATTAATTTGAATTGCACTGGGATGGCTCATGACTGACTTATTGGTATAAACAGATCACATTCACAGCAGGTAGTAAAACATTTCAAACCTATTAAGAAATAAACTGCTTCATCAGAGCAAAATCCTAAAGATAAAAACAAAATTCAGACATACTATGCTATTTTGGCTCATGCTCCAGTTACAAGGAAATATCATTACTTTCAGTGATATATCGTAAGTTTGGCCTTCTCAAAGACAAGATTCTCAATAAGGAACATGTGGTATTAAGTGACTTGTCCAAAACTATTAGGAAGCTTTCATATTAATTTAAAAAAGGCAAAGTCGAAAGGTCTCGGGTATGTACAGTGATCTCAGTTTAAATGGAGAAAATGGTCCCCTACTTTAGCATCATGTTGTAATGCAACTTTTGAATATACAGTGTAAGGGCACTCAGTTTAGTTTCATAGGAACAGAGTTAATTTTTGTGCAAGCCATCAGATCTTTCTCTTGTCCATTATTCTTTTTGAAAGAAATCAGATTTGAGTTTTCCTGTATACTGAAGACCAGTGCTCACTCAAGTCACCCTATAAACTCTCTTCTTTTTTCACATAAAGGAGGAAAGAGTAACTTATGAAGCAGGATTTACCTACCACAGGAGGCTTGGGGTGAAAAGGTTACCTTCCTTGATCCAGACTGAGAAATGTAGGCAACTAGGTTCTGAGCTATGACATTATTCCTCTAACTGCCCCCTTGAAGTCTAAAATATAGATGTCATTCCTTTTGCTCTGAGTCTCTAGATGGTTAATACCATACCAGCATCATTCTTCTAAGTACAGTCAAGGAGAAATTTAATACACACCTCATCCTCTTTATTTATTTATTTTATTTTATTTTACATTTGTTGACTGGGCTAGACTAACTGGATGTATGTTCATTTTCAGTAGAGGCCCGGGGAGATAATAGCAACATTAGTACAATAAGTATTAAGACCAGGAATACAAAATATTTACATAAAGCATTGTACTGAGGTAACTAACATATTAAAGAAGAAGAAAGAAACAAGTAAATGTTTATAGGGATGTGTGTCTACAGTTGAGGGGATTATTAGTCTGGGTTTGTGCATGGGCATAGCCAGTGAGAACTGAGGTGTATTATAAGTTGCTTTTTGAAAAGTAGTGTTGAGGGAAGAGATGAGAGTTCTCTGGGAAGTAAGTTCCATGTTTTCCCCACGGTGTTGGAAAACAGTGAGTCTCCAGCTTTATTGTTGGATTTATGAGTGGATAAGGACAAGTAATTTAGTTGCAGAGCATAGGGTTTTAAGATTTTGGTAGGGGGTGATAAGGCTAGTGAGTATTGGAGTATTGCTAGGATGATGTAGGGTCTTGTGAGCAATAATAAGTTGGAGAAACTGAACTGATTATGAAGTTCCAGCCAACCTAGCTGTTTTAGATTGTGACAATGGTAGGTTCTATATGGGGAGCTGGTGGCAAATCTGGCAATATTATCATAGGAGGTTGCCAGTTTGTTGAGGTTAGTTTTGGATAGATTGGTATAAATGGGTGAGGCATAGAGGAGGGTGGAGATAAGATGGGTGTGGGCAATAGTAGTTCTAGCTGTTGGAGTAAGGAAGGGCTTAATCCTAGTTTTCTATTTACTGTTTTTATTGTAGAGTTAATGCGTGTGTCAAAGTTAAAGTTGTGGTCAATTGTAACTCCTAAGAGTTTTGTGGTTAGGTCAAGAGATATGACAGTTCCATTATTAGAAGAAATTGTGAAGTTTATTGGGGGGGACTTTTGCGTTGGAGTGAAGAGCAATAGTTTTATTTTTTGGGGGTTCAGGAGGAGGCAGCGCTGTAGGAACCAGTTTTCTACTATATTAAACAATTTTTGGGTAAGGGAATGGAGTTCAGATACAGAAGTAGCAGAGCATATTAATGTGGAGTCATCTGAATATTGTATGCAGGTAGCTTGAGGAATCTTTTCATTTAGATCGCTGATAAAGATTGAGAATAGGAGGGGGCCCAGAATAGATCCTTGAGGGACACCAAGGGTAACAGGAAGATGTGTGGATAGATTGTTATCCCAGAGCACAGCCTTTTGCCTACTTTCTAGGAAGGACTTGAACCATAGTAGTGCTTGTGTATCTAGGGAGAGGGATTCAAGTAAATTTAAAAGTAGGTGATGGCTAACCATGTCGAAGACTTTTGAGAGGTCAATAAACAGTGCTGAGGTTAGAGTATTGGCATTACAATTTTTGTTAATACAGTCAGAGAAGGATAGGAGGGCTGTGGTGGTGCTATGGTTCATAGGTTGGTACTAGGCTATTAGCCCTAAGGCCTATGCAAGCCTAGCCATAACAATACCCTGGAAATTTTTTCCCACAATATTTACTTCTCTGGGCCCCTGTCTAGCAGGGCGACTGACATGATCCCCGGGGTGAATTTACTATCTCCCATCCAATCATTAAGGTTCCTTTTGAAGAGGGCCAATGAGGCGCTCTGCTTGACATGTATGGGCAGTCTATTCCAGAGTATGGGGAGTCTCTGGGTCAGGAACCTATCCCTCCAGCATGTTTTGTTCATTGTGATGATAAGGTTTAAATCTCTGGAGTGTGTGGCTCTGAGAGATTGAGATTTCTTTAAGTGGAGTATGTCCAACAGCTCAGGGTTTGACATGGCCTTGTATGTTAAGCAGAGATCGCCTCTGAGTAGACGATATGCCACAGAGTGTAGCTGGAGTTTTTTTAGATGGTCAGCATATGACATCTGCTTTAGGCCTGTGATTCTTTTATGGTTAGGGTTATGTTTATGGAATGGTCTAAAGCTGTGCTGACTGTTAGCTAATAAATTATTTTGGAATAGGTGATCTAGTACTTGTCGGTGGATGCATTTTTCCATGATTTTTGCTAAAGGAGAGAGTAAGGCTACTGGGCGATAGTTTGAGAGTTCTGTTGAGTTACCACCCTTATGTATTGGGATAATATGGGAGATCTTCCAGATAGAAGGGATGGTTCCTTCAGTAATGGTTCTGTTTATTAGGATGGAAATGTGATAGGTTATTACTTTAGCTGCCAGTTGCAGATATTCAGCTGGAAGGTGGTCAGCTGAGGGTGTGCACGGTTTGAGTTTATGAAGTAGGGTGCAGATGAGGGATGTTGGGACAGGTTGTAAATGAAATGAGGGAGATAAGCTAGCTATGGTGAAAGGCAGGTTTGTGCTATCAGGGGGTAGGGAATTAGCAAGAGACTGGACAGCTTCAGTAAAGAAGGTATTAAAGGCTTTTGCAATAAGCTTAGGATTGTCGTGTGTGGTGTCTGTTGGGGTTGGTGTTTTGGAGTGACCTGGATGGAGGAGTCTATTAATTCCTGTCCAGAACTTTTGAGGTTTATGTTGATGAGTTTGTTGAAGTTGAGAGTAGAAGTTTTTTTTGTTAAGAAGTATTAATTTTTAGTAGCATTTCTTAGCTGTCTAAATGTTTGATGATCTGTTGGTTTTTTTGAAGATCTCCATTTGGCCCAGATTTTGTTTGTCTGTATGATTTTATACCTAGTCTCTTTTGTTAGCCATGGAGCAGTTCTAGTCCTATTTCTGATAGAGCGAATAGGGGCATGGTAGTCCAGGATTTGTAGGAATTTGGTGTTAAAGTATAACACTGCTTCCTCTAATAGGAGGTATTTTAGGGGTGTCCAGTTACATGCCTTAAGTTCAGTTTGGAAGCTTTCTAGGTTAAAATTTCTGTTAGTCTGGGTATTTCTATACAAGGTTGGGTTGGGAATATTGATATTTTGCCTAATTATGTAGGTTAGTGAGTGGTCACTAATGTCATCAGAAAGGGTACCTGCATTGTTTGTATGGGGATGACTATTTATCAGAATCCAGTCTAAGGTGCTTCCTTTGTTATTAGGTTTATGGATTCGGTGAGTAGTGGTAATAATTTTGAAAAAAAAAAACATATAGATTTATGTGATTGCTAGGGTTGGCTGAAGTACAGTTGCTCCCATCTATATTAAGGTCGCCCAGCACTACGGTTTCTTGAGGGAAGGAAGTAGAAAGCCAGCTAAGGATATTTTCAAGGGTGGTGATGTTATTACCAGGAGGGAGGTAGGAGCATATTATGTAGATGGATTTTGAGGCATTGATCTGAAGTTTAGAAATAAGGATTTCGGCATTACTATCTAAAGGTAGATGTGCATCTAGTGAAGTAACTAGTAGGCCTGATTTGTAAAGTATTGCTACCCCTCCACCATTTTTGGTTTTGTGGTCTAATCTCAACATATTGTATCCTGGTGGGGTGATTTCATTGTCTTGGGTTGTAGGTTCTGTGGAGTCAATCAGTGAGCCCAGTTTAAAACACAAAGGGTAAATGCAAGGTACTTTGTTTTGCTATGTTACCAGCTTCATTGCAATATTTACAGACACACTCTTGCAAACAAAAAGCTGATGGCGGAATCCAGGTGTTGAAAATACTCATCTTTTTCCTCTCTGATGAATTCATTCCAGCTGTCCCAATGCCCTGTCTATCCCCAGGTATACCTGCTCCTCTTTCCTCCCTCTGATGACTGAGTGAGCTGGGGTCAGAGTGCATCTGGGGGACAGTGCTGGCAACTGCCTCTGTTACTGGGGGGGTATTTTTTATGACCTGCCTTTATTTTCCTGTGCCCTCCCTTGCATTCAACATCATCTGAGGGCTATTATCCTCTGTGGACCACACTACCCACCCCTCTGGATGGACACCCCCATCCCTCCCTCCCAGATGCCAAAGCTGCTAACTGGTCTGCTAAGGCTTCATCCCACTATATCATGGCACTGGATAGGTGTTAAAACTACTCATGATCAATAATCTTGGATTTTAGTACAGACATCTGTGTAAGTATGGACAGCTAGAAGCTACAGATTGCAACAGAACTGTATGTTTTCCACAGTGGCAGCAATGCCAATCAGCTGAGGGTTTCTTCAGTCAGTTGATATGGTGCTATGAACCAGTTCTTGATATGTGTTTCGTGGCCATATTATTTATGAATTCTAGTATCAAGTTCTTCCAAGATTTGTCCAAGTTAGCTTTGGCATGAGCTAACATTTCTGTGCAACAGTGAAAATAAATAGTGCTTGAAAATGGTATTTTAAACTATTATATAGATGAAGCATGGTCCCTTAGCCCTCATTTGCCTACTATGCGACTTTAAGCAAGTTACTTAACCAGACACTGATCCTGGCTCACCCCTGAAAAGGAACTGTGTGTCCAGTCAGCCTACCTGGTTAAAATATGGGTATTATTAATGGAAGATTATGACAGAGATAAGGGAAGCATTACATAATAAATCTGTCCATCCAATATACCTTATTTATTGATAAAGCACACTCCCCTTCACTACATCCAGTTGAAAACACGTGTTGATTAACAAACAAGTCAACAATCTCTACGGGCAGAAACTTAATACAAACCTATGACCTGCACTTACTAGTAATTCCTTGTTTATGGGGAATATTTGCAATATCCGGTCTCTATCTTGAATGGGGTTTCAGCGGATTACCCACACCTGTTACAGCCAAGGGTGGCCACAAACTGATCCAGCTAGCATGGCTGAGTATTTTTTAATTAAAAACTATCGAGTATTGTACTGTTTCCTCATTTCCTCACTATCTTTTTTCAGTTGATTTCATGGTAGTAGCATCTGTGGTTTTATTTGATTAATTGTAGGAAGACATTATATTAAAGCTATGGGCAAGATATCTATCATTTAGCAAGTAATGTAAATGTTATAGTCATGACTGCTAGAGGCAGGTCTATATGGTACCAAAGTTAACACAGTATGAGAAATGCCAAGCAGCCATCAGCAATGCGACTTCAAAAGAATGTCTAGGCAGCATGATTGCTTGTATGCTTCTGACTATAGTTCAATGCATATCTGGCATCAAAGCAAACATTTCAGAAAAATATGTAAGAAGGAACTTGCAGAAGAAATCTGCACTATGCCACAGAAAAAAATAATAATAATATGGCTGTGGTGGTGTTGCGGTTAGCATTGCCGCCTCACAGCAAGAGGTTCTCTGGTTCGATCCTCAGCTGGGGTGCCTTCTGTGTGGAGTCAGCGTGTCCCCCCCTGTGGTTGCATGGGGTTCCTCTGGGTTCTCTGCTTTCCTCCCACATCCCAAAGACATGCTGTAGGTGGATTGGACACTCTAAATTTGCCCTAGGTGTGAGTGTGTGCGTGTGTGTGTGCCTTCTGTGGAAGGTTGGGCGCCGGGCTGGCAACTCGACACTGTAAAACTCTACTGCCAATCATGAGCAGACAGGTGATCCACTGTGGTGATCCCTAACAGGGAAAAAGCCGAAAGAAGAAGAAGAAGAATTAATAACAGAAACAGAAGTGCTATATTGAAAAAAAAAATCACACCTACAGTTATGATCTGTATTTCAAACTACAATGCCAAATACTGAATGGCTAATAGAGACATGTAAAATTACTGGTCCACTTTGAAATCTCAAAAGCTTAAAATCTCAAAATTCAAAAGACTGAGTCCAAAATCTCGAACGTTCAAAATATTGAAAACTCAAAATACTGAATATCATAATATCTAAAAAAAAAAAAAACACAGTACACCAACACTTACTATATTCCAGCACAACTACATACAGAAACATATTACTGTTCTCCAACTATAAGCAGGGGGGGGCAAGCCTCCCTGTGCTCCCCACACCCCCTGCTACTTAAATATATCAACTCTGAGATCGCACTCCACAGAAGAAAATGGCAAACATACCATTACTTGCTTCATGACTGGTTGTTGTATCCTTAGTTATGTTCCCTTTGAATTTGCTATACTACAATACAACTCATCTTAGTGTAGTGAAGTACGATCTTGGAGTTGATATAGTTAAGTAGCAGGGTGTGTGGGGGTGCAGGGGGGCTAGACCCACTGCTTATAGTTGGAGTAGACTAATATGGTTTGTCTTTTATTTGTTTCTGTATGTAGTTGTGCTGGAATATAGTAAATGTTGGTGTCCTGTATTTTTTTTTTGGCATTATGAGATTCAGTATTTTGAGTTTTCAGTATTTTGAACTTTCGAGATTTTGGACTCAGTCTTTTGAGTTTCGAGATTTCAAAGTGGACCCAAAATTACATATATGCTTATTCCAGTTAACATTACAGAACAGATAGTGAGTCTCACAGCATGAACATACAAGATACAGACACAATAGACTGTCATAAAAAGCAATATCGCACCATCAGACCACTAAGATGCAGCAAAAAAAATCACTTGCAGATCACTAAAGCCAATAACTCTGCTGGTGAAGCACTATTCTCTTGCACCATAGCCAAATTATGGAACTCCCTCCCACTCACAATTACCTCCATACCATCATGCACCCACTTCAAAACTTTACTAAAAATGCACCTAAAAACATGCTGGCTATGCCCTTGCAACTCCCACTCTAATATCACCCACCCTACCCAACCACTACCTTTCTTTCCACTCCACTAACTACCGTGATTATAGCAAGCTCAGATGCTCATAAGCCTAGTACTTATTATGCAGCAGGAACTTCTTCTTGTAACATTTGTTAATGTCTGTTATGCACTTCACAGATAAAGATTCTAGTTGTCTACTGATGTGCTATGTTCTTCATCTGTAAATATGTTGTAAGCAATTGCTATGTTGAATTGTTAATCGCTATGTAATCCAATGTAACTACTGTCTATTTTAACTGTGGAGCTTTTCTCCCCGGGCCTCCGCTGAAAATGGACCTCTGTCCAGTCGGACACACCCGGTCAACAAATGTAAATAAATAAATAAATATATAACCTACATAAAAAGAAGAAATGGCTTTACAGTACACATTTGTCTAATGGTGGAAAAATACAGTTTGTCAATACAGAATGCTATGTGCAGTAATAAGAAATAATATGATTCCCCAATCCCCCACTACTTCCTTCTCAAATTAGGTTTCTAACAGCCATTCTGATATGCCACTGATGTTTTCAGCATAGTCTCCACAAAACTATTTACCAATCTCCTACAGAGTATATGGCCGTTACAGTTTGTAGCTTGTGACTCAATGTTGCCACACCATATTTACCATGTAGTTTGATCTTTTCACGTCAAAAACCTTTCCTTTAATACTCAGAAACAGTTTATGCCATCAAATGCTTAACCAATTAAGATGTCAGTTATTAACACTTTCTCCCAAATTGGTGTGACTTTGGAAGGAGTTTATTTGGCTAAGATGGATGTGGAGGGGCATCCCCTACATTGAGGTGTTAGGGTGTACAACACCCTATTAACCACTTTTTTGTGCAAGCTTTGAAGTGGATTAGTTTCATGTTGATAAAATGCATGCTGGCAACCTATCACAAAGCCTTTGAAACAATATTTGCAACTTGTCTTCCTATTTGTAGGGGTAATATTGCAAGCCATTCTAAACAATATATGTACCCAGAGTATTATTTCAAATACAGCTTAACACTACCTTTTGAATATTATAAAGATTTCTAATGTAAAGCACTTTAAATGCAAATTCTACACTGGCTCCACCCACTTAACATGGTTGCTGCTCTTCTGTAATGTTCAGGTCAGTATTAGTATGGTCAGACGTCTGAGACCCACACCTTGCTCCTGAGAATGGGCATGTGCATCTTCCTAGTTTCAACATTAAGCACCCAAGCCCATAAACAAACTTTTACTTGGGTTCTAGCCAACACTTAATTCCTCTGCATCACAGGTACTACTCTTTTATTCATCCATTGCTCCTACTCCATGTCTTATCTCATTTTCTGCCGCCATCCCACCGACCATACGACTGTGGTCTCCCCTGCAGACATGATCATTAATACAAAAGTGTACATTCAGAACATATGTGCTTTTCCTGTCCTCTATGATCCCAGTCTTTGACAAGATAGTCTGTCTATATGTTGCTCCTGCACCCATTAGCTAAAATACATTAAAACATACATAGCCAGTTATAACTATGACTGTAAAGTTTCTAATGAGTGGTATATTTCTGGCAGCTGGTGTAGAGGATTAATACTATGACCTTTTAATGAGCTACTTCTTATGGTGCAGGATTTGATTCCCACAGCCTTAGTTTGCATACTGTGTAACATTTAGCAAGTCACTTAACAAGACAATGCTTTGGGGTAACTGCGAATTATGAAGACCGTCCTTAATGGTTTCCTGGACTACTTGCTTAGTAACTAGACAGTTTTATGGCTTGCACCCTTGTGTGATAGCTCTTCTGTACTGTACTGCCCTATCTATGTAGGGTCTTGCAGGTGCCATAGCAGCCCTACATTTCTGCATGCCCACTTTGTGCATGTGGTATACAGTGTTGTTTTTCTATTCCGTAGATAATGGGCTATATCCAGAGTACTCCAGCCATTGCACAGTCAAGTGACAATTCTTGTAAGCACCACTGAAGACAAGGTAAGTGCAGCAGTACTGATACAGCATGGACCTTGCCTTTGTAGTCCTCCTCCTTATCAACATTGGAAACAGCACAGTGGGCCATGGACTGCATATCTCTGACCCATATCAGCCTGTGTAGGACCAGCTCCACAGTGTTATCATTTTGTGTTGGATCCCATTAAAGTATATTAAAGGCATCATTGTCAAACTGCTACATTACCCATCATGAGATTAGCCTCTAGCCAGTCTACCCCTCTGGGAGTGCTATCACAGACACCCATTACTCTAGTACCCCTATCACAGACACCCATTACCCTAGTACCCACCATCTCACATCTCTATCAGATTAAGTGCCTCTAGCTTTTCACCTTTATTGTCCATTGGCCAGTGTACTGTAATGATTCATTATCACATGCCATCACACATGTACAGTAGTATCCACAAATTTGTGTCCACTACATTGTAATCCTATTTCCCTAACGTATTAATGGTGTGCTGTCCCATACTCTGTCTAACCCCACATTTGTAGGCTGCATATAAATTCCTTATGTCTCCCCATGCACACACATAAAAGCAGTATGTATTCTCAGCCTCAAGTGATACTCACTGTATTACAGAATAACACAACAAAGTCATGTATACAACCAACAGTGTGAGGGTCCAGTTTATGATTAGTTAACATTATATACCCTTGTTTAATGCAGGAACTCCTATCCCCATCTGTTGGGCTTATCATTACATAGGCAATGCATGCATGCAAAGATAACTGCCTAACTATGCCAGCCCAAATAATTTGCACCTTCTAAATGAAGTCAGTATGATGCCAAGGATGCATCATCCTCATATTGATGTCTGATGGCATGCTTTTCATTTCTTTAGCTTGCCATTTTCTATTATGGTAACATCAGCAACAGGCAAATTACCATATCCATTGTATGTTATTACATGACAGCATTGCCTATGCAAAAAAAAAAAAACCAAAACAAACAAAAACAACTACGTGTCCTCCGCAGTCCCCTTGGCCATCTAGTTCTTCCACTTTTTCCTGGAACACACAGTCACCAAAACACCATTCTCTAGATAAAGTCTCTACAGGAGACTCTTATAATGCTTGCTGTTACTTTCACTGCAACATACATGCTTCTGAATGCTATAAGCATCTTGCTTGAGTCTCCTATAACTCAGCTTCTCCTTTATTATTACTAGTTAACTCTTAGAATTAGGGCTATAACTCTTCTAGAGACAGTTTTCTCAATATGTGCCCTATGTAGTCTGCTCGCATTCAGCATGAAAGCTGTGTGGAGCCACTGTGCAAGTCCATTGTCTGCAGGATGAATTGTGGGGGCTAGGCACAATGCATTCCAAGCAGAAGGCAGAAGCAGGACAGATTAGGATGGAATTTAACCAGGAAACAGTGAATGGTTCTTGGGATATGAAATGTCACCTCAATGAGGAAGTAGCTGGAAAGTGTGTGGGGTGCTGAAGTGTACCAGGTAGATATAGTTGGTCTTATCCCTATAAACAGTATTGGTTTTGCAAACTACCTTCAATAAAGGGGGTGGTCTCTTTCTCCTAGTATGAAGTTTCCCCTTGTGAGAGGCTCTAAGTAGGTGTTGTGATACTCTGATGCCCCCAGTTGTGTACTATACAGTTGGAATTAGTACTAGTGGAACAGAGGGTAATCTCAATATAACTGTGAGTTGCAGAAAGGAAAACATTGACTGTTGTTTATGCATATGCACCTAACAAATACTCAAAATATTGTCCCTTTGCAGAGACTGTGGTTGCAGTGTTCAGTATAGAACCACCTAATGAAAATATTGTCTCCTTGCAGAGACTGTGGTTGCAGTGTTCATTATAGAACCACCTAATTAAAATATTGCCTCCTTGAAGAGACTGTGGTTGCAATGTTCAGTATGGAGCCACCTAGTCATTCTATAGTCTCACTAAGAGACTTCAATGCTCATGTAGGGAATGACAAATACTAAGGGGGCACATCTGGGCACCATGGCTTGTCTGTATACCTCTCAATGTTCCCCAGTTTTGCCTCAGATTTTTGTCCTGTCCCATGTAAAATTTTGGATTTTCTGGTTAAATACCAAAGATCTGGTCAGTACTGCCAGACATTACAGTTTAATATTTCTTATTGTTCTGAAAATGTATGTTAATGCAAAAACTGTTGTTTTGTTAACTTTTTAATTAAATTAGAGCAATATTTACAAATTGTTCCTAATTTTGGGCTTTTCCACCTATTATTTTTGGCTTTGTCTACCATTATTGAGCAAAGAGGTTTGCTTGCTTGATTAAAACTTCTGTGGTGAATTGTTAGTTGACTTATGCAGTAGTCACAGACTTGTTATTAAAAACACTATATTTGAGCACAAGGCTGCTTCTTTGCATAACTGGTACTAGGATACTTGAATCAAAGGCTGATGATCATCTTTCTAGTTGAATTATCAGACCTGATGCCATATGTGCAAACACTCTGATGAAGAAAGTTGTGACTAATCATTAGCTGGTGATTAGCAGGTCATAGATAAGGTAGCAGCAGGGCAGACCTGAGAAATTCAAATGTCTAGTGTCTCTCCTGGAAATGTCTAGCAGATGTTCCTGTGTAGCATGTGTTCACTTCCATGCAAGCCAAGACTGCAGGAAAAGTATCTCTCAGGAGGAATGGAAACACATGAAGATTATCTAGACACTGTGTATCTGGACATAGAGAAATCTGGTCTGCCCTACTCTGCTTTCTATCTCAATGATCCTCACTGGGCCACAAGGGTGGGAAAATTGATGGCTGGATCTCTCCTACTTCACAGTTTTTAGGAGGCAATTCCTTCCATTGTCCCTGCATAACCCCACAGAAGAAAAGCCCTTCATTCCCATGTACCCATATTGCGCACTCTCTCTCGTTTTAATGTCTCCAAATGTTTTGGTTTTTAATAATGTAACATGAATGGGCCCATTTCTTAAGTCAAGGTAGATTACAGTTCATGAAATTAGTACTGTTTTAGTCTGACATTAGCAAAGAGTGCTCTTCTCAGCAACCGTAATATACCCAGAACTGATTAACAGTTCATATGGAGTTACGAGTACTGGTAGCATACCCAGAACTGATTAACAGTTCATATGGAGTTACGAGTACTGGTAGCATACCCAGAACTGATTAACAGTTCATATGAGTTACGAGTACTGGTAGCATACCCAGAACTGATTAACAGTTCATATGGAGTTACGAGTACTGGTAGCATACCCAGAACTGATTAACAGTTCATATGAAGTTACGAGTACTGGTAGCATACCCAGAACTGATTAACAGTTCATATGGAGTTATAAGTACTGGTTTCATACCCAGAACTGATTAGTAGTTCATATGGAGTTACGAGTACTGGTAGCATATATAAGTACTCTTGTAAATTCTTTATTAGTCCAGTTGCTCCTACTGCTGTTGGAACATTGTGGATATCTTTTTTTCCACACTCCCCTCATTTCTTCTTGCAAATCCTGGTATTTTATGACTGTCTCTCTTAGTACAGAAGACATTATAATTTCTGGGTGTAGCAATTTCATTGAGTATTGCTACTTTCATCCTTTTTATTGGACTACTATATTTAGTTTTCTTGCATCTATTTTTCTCAGCTGTTGTTACTGGGTGATCCCATGTGATCCAACTTCATGAGTCTCATTAATGCTTCATGGTTCCTGTTTCCAATGCTTTTCAGCTACCTGTATATTGTACTGTTTGTGTAATCCCCAGTACAACAATCTTTCCACATAACTACACTTTTCAGTATGCAGAACCTCAGCCATGAATGTATTATAACCAACAATGAACTATGCAACTCTTCCCAGTTCTGTTTTTCAGAACCTGTATCTGTCCATTTCTTCCACTTTTTCTCTAGACTTTGAAAACCATCCTCCATTTTGTGTAATTCAACAGATTTCTCCCATGTTCTGTATCTTGACAACCATCAGCATGTTCATGTAAATCACCCATGTCTTATCACCAAGTGTATTGTACCTCACTCATGTAAAGTGCCTCACCAAGCTGGTTCCTACCTGTTCCTCTTTATCTGCTTCCCAAATTAAATACAATGTTCAGACTGTACCCATTCAAAAATAGACAAGAAAAACACTGTTCCATTACTGTTTGCGGATGAGTACCATCTACAGCTAAGGGATGTACAGTATGGGTCCTCCAACAAGCATGAGACACCAACCCTATCTCAGTACATGACACCTATTCAAGCCCATTATAGAGTCCCAACGGCTGTGCTGTCAGGATGCATGTGTTACTGTGCAACAATCTGTTGATCTCCCTTGTCCTCAGACATACTCCCCTTTTGTGTACTGAATAAGACATAGACTGCCTGGTGTCGGGTAAATATGGCAAGTATCAGAATGCAAGTCACTGTCAGCATGAAATATATAGGTTTCATAAGCAGAACACTTCCATCTGCTGGCCACATGAAGAAATGTCTACCATTGTATTGCTGTATCTAAAGTTCTGCCTTCCATTAAGGAATTATAACACACAGATGTCAGTATGTCCAGATAACTAGCTAAGTGCATTCCCAACAGTGGCATATACAAAAGAAACACTGCAGTATATTAATGATTGCAGTTGTGTTCATTTATTTCTGCATGTTATTTGTACTGCTGTTTTGCACAGAGTATTAAATTGCATTGTTGGTGCCAATTGTCACATCAATGACATCGTGTATGATGCTTGAATAATGGGAATTATCTACAATACAGTGTGCAACCACTAAGTCCCTAAACAAAATAGCCAGGTACTTGATAACAGCCACACGCATACGCATGATAAATGCATCACAGATTACATAGAGCAGACAATGAATGTGCAAAGGATGGCATTATAAGATGAATAATATAGCCATTTTCCAACAACTAAGTCTATACATAGCATGTAATAAGAGCTGCTGTTACATCAAACATAATTTAAGTGTACCATTTGTGGTGCTGTGCAGTTTTCAAGAGCTGCTATTACATCAAGACAGAACACATGAATTATAGTCTCCAGACATTAACACTGGCTAAATTCACACCAACAGCACACACATTTCCACAATACAACCATTAAAATACAGACTTTCTTATAAGTACATTCACTGCAACATGTGGACATCTCAGCATCAGAGCCTACTTGCTAGTTTTACACAACATGTAACATGATATAAAACATTATACATGTTTCTAGGGAGTGTTACTGCATAAGTATTCACAATAAGAACCCAGACATCATATTAAAGATTAAGGAGGTGTAATTAAGCAAGCACTGATCACACAGTAGGGTGACGCACAGACTACAGAATATGGAACAAGCAAGCAGGGACACAAGGAGAAGCCCTTCCCTTGGGGTACGTAGCATTTAGGAACTTGACATAAACACAGAGTGAAATGATATCAGGAACATAAGAAAGGAACTCTATATGCAGAGCTCATGGAAGCAGACAGGTAAGGTGTTAAACCACCACCATGAACATAGAAAAAGCATCTAGACCTGGGGTTATGACTGGGATATGAAAAGTAAAGGTCTGAATGAAACATTGTAAGGTGGAAAACAACACATCAGTAAAAGTAGACGAAGTGATAATTTGACAAAGTAATTTATAGGAGCATTTTATGATCTCATTTACTTTATGCAAGCAGCCTCACTGGGCCTAGCTGTGTTCATGTTTTAAGTGCTGCACTGTTTTCCAGAGGCTAGCATGTTTAATGGTTGATATTCCTCCTGGCTACAGTGACTGCAAAACTCAGTCATACCACAGGGAAGGTAGATCATCTGTTTGACCTGCTTTCTGCCACATTCCTCTCAACCTCTAAGCTCAGGAAATCTGGACTAAACCAAAACTTATGGGGGCAAAAACCCAAAATCAGGGACAGATTTTAAAATGTCATTCTAATAAACTAAGGTCAGTAGAATAACAAGTTTTGCATTAGCATGCACTTTCTGAAGGATATAGTCTTAAACTCAATTGTCTGTCATTACTCACTGACTTCAATCTTTGCCAGTAAAAGTAAACTTTTATGACTAACAGACAGTTTACAGCATAAATCTGGACATTATGTGAAAATCTGGACAATTGGGAGGTAAGCACATGACTTCCACCTCTTATGAAGGAGTAAGAATGGTCAACCTGTCCCAGGAAATGACTGGGCTGAATGGCTCTCACTCCAGCAGTGGGGTAGAGGAGCCATTTAGTCAGTCAATTAGACAAATAAAGAAAAAAATATGCTAAATGCTAAATGCATATGATATTTAATGCTCAGTTTATAATTGTAGGCAAATATTGGTCAGTTTATATACAATATACCAGTTATGACATAATAGATGGAGTATAGCTTAAGCTGCCAGCCAGCCAGTACCATTAATGGAGGCCCTACACTGAACCTGGTTATGACCCAGAGCCATATAGACTTCCAAAACAATATTTTACTCTCTTATGACATCTTCTAATGGGCTTTGCACAGCTCACCTGGCAAATGCTCATAAATCTTTTTTTTCTACCTGAATTTTTGGCCCCACTGTGGCAGTCTGACTATCTGCCTGCACATATATATTGATGATTCAGCCTTTCTCCCACTTGGGACAAAGGATCAGTCTTTTTCTCTGGTACTGAACTGTCTCCTGTGGAGGGTTCTAGGAGTAGATACCTCCCACTAAAGTTAGCCAAAATACATAACTAGTTAGCTCACTACAGCAGCATTATCCCCTGCACTTCGCAGGGAATTTTATACTGCACTGTAACCTATCCCCCCCCCCCAAGCAGCTTGCTATTCATATTGCACTGAGAAGGGGCTGCAACACCAGGCCCCAAACACATGAGGGTTTTCATGCATGTGCTATTCTGACTACAATCAGTATGCTGCTCAAATCGGTCAGATGCCTTTAAAGTTGTGAGGAGCTAAAATTAAGGTGGTCCAGGATTTACTTATTTGATCTTTGCTGTCCATTTAAGTGGACTGATCCAGGAATCCTTTTCAGCCACAATCCAGGAGGCAAGAGTACAGTTTAAGTATAATATATGTATACAGACACTGAATAATACAGAATAGTTACAATAGCTACTCTACAGAGAATGTAGTGCGGTCAACATCATATTTCAATTTTTTGTTACAAAATCATTAACAGCTAAATAAAAACATGAGGAATTCCACTCCCAGACATTAGTACATCTTTTTGAATACTTACAAGTGAGAGTTTTGAATAAAATGCATGTAGGGTGATACTGTTCAAAATGTTAGACCGAGTTTTGCGCTGGACAATGAAATGGTCGGGAAGTTATCCATTGTCCCTAAACAAGTTGTCTTTGTGAATCTCTACGAGTTGCTTTATTGGTTCTTTTCATAATACTCATATTCAAGTAGTAGTACACCTGTTAACCTCCGTGCTTTAAAAAAATATAGCACTGGCCTTTAAAAATCACAGAAGAGACTAAGAAAGAGAAACACTTTCCTATTTTTCACAATAAGAGGTCTTACATGGTAGAACCTATATAGTTAGTGGTAGCTATAGTCTTTGTATAGGCTTAGTTTATGGATTTAATAAACTATATACTTATAAATGGGTATGACTTTGAGGGACATTTATTTTTATTCATTTATTTTATTTTTATTTTACATTTGTTAACCGGGCTAGTCCAGCTTGATTGTATGTCCATTTTCAATGGAGGCCAGGGGAGATAAGCTCCATTTGAGAACACAGAGATACAGTAAAGACATCACAATATCATACAAATTTTTTTTTCCATCAGCTAAATAAAAACTTGAGGAATTCCACTCCCAGACATTAGTACATCTTTTTGAATACTTACAAGTGAGAGTTTTGAATAAAATGCATGCAGGGAGATACTGTTCAAAATGTTAGACTGAGTTTTGTGCTGGACAATGAAATGGTCGGGAAGTTATCCATTGTCCCTAAAGTGATTTTGTGAATCTCTGCAAGTTGTTTTATTGGTTCTTTTCATAATACTCATGACATCATAAACCTAGGGGGAGCAAGGGTAAAATCATAGTGCTATGTCTAAATCAGAACAGTTGAGAGGTTCAGGTGACAGAATGAAAGTCTGTTATTTTCTTAGCTCCTGATTGTGTATGTCAATGTCTTTATTTGTAATTTGCTTCTGAGAGAGAGGCAGAAGTTGTCATGCAAGAATTAAATTTACGTGAGGAGAGTAAGAAGATAGTCTTTGCTGTACCTGGAAGACGGTTTGATTTTAGTAGGGATAAGCAGTAATGCTCTGTTCAAGGTAAGAGAGAGAAACTGCATATGCCATCAACTAAAATCTGAACCTTCCATGCTTCGTGCAGTATAATATTCTTTCCTAGCAAATAGCACATTTTTTGCTATGATGTTCCTGGCCACAATGGTAAGGTGATGGTAGATGGTGTAAGAAGCTTTCAGTTGAGCAGTGACCTTTGGTATTACAGTGTATGTGCTATTTTGTATGATAGAGAGGGATCTAAGGTGACATCTAGGCATTTGTACTGAGTAACTCGGTTAATGGGTATGTTATAAGTAGTCCTAATTAATAGGGGTCCTATGTTAGCTAGTTTGATTATCACAAAACATGGCTGCTATCTTGCTTTTAAGTGATAACCAATCTGTTTGCAGTGAGGTTTGTACTGTAGAAGAAGAGCAGCCACTTCTATGAAGTATTATATCATAAAATATGTATATTGGGTATTGTTAATAGGGGATGAAGGAGATGATGTCACGGACAAAATGGAGAACGGTATAGGTCAAAATTTAGGATGGTTCAATAACAAAAATTGTGGGGTCAAAGGAAAACTGGTTTAGCTGGTTTACCTTACATTCTTCCTGGCATTGTGGCAAGATAAAGATCTTTATTTGAATAATGAAGATAGTATGGTGGGGTTCATAAACAGACATCCCAGATTGCTCTCTCCACAGCCAAAACTGTAAAAGGGAATCCTGAACTGTTGAAAGAGCGCAGCTTTGAATCCTTCTGCAACTGAAAGATGGGCTGGATCCAAGCTGCTGCCTAGGGCCCAAGGCTAGTATATCTCACATCTGTAAACTCCAATGCTGCCATATTAATCCAGATATGCCCCACTCCAGGTTGACATAGGACAGTTTTGATTTCTTCTTCTTCATTAGCTCAAATGTAGAGCCAATTAGGAAGAGAGAGAGACAGAGAGACTTCCTAGGCACTGTGACACTCAATGAATCAGTAATAGATAAGTATGGAGTAACATCATCTTAAAAAGAAAGTACAGTGCATTACTGAAGATGTGGTGAAGTGCAGATATGGTAACAGTGCAGTGCATTTGCTATGTGCAGTCAATCAGAAGCTCTGCCTCTTGTGTCCCTGAATTGGCAGAACGTCTGATTTTTGCCACCCCTTGGAAAATGCTTATGTTTTTTTCTGATAAATCAGCGAGCATTACATTTTACCCATAATGGCAAGCATCAGTGCTTCATAGTTCTAATTGTTTCTGGTCCATCACAAGAACATCCCAATGTCTGCTAAATATAGGAAACACTTAAGAAACTACAAAAGAATCAAAACCAAACAGTAAAAATGTCACACAGACAAATCAATTAGTAAAAACTACAAGAAAAACCTAGCCAGTTTAGAGTTTTCACTGTGTGGAACCTTAAACATCCTGGAATAGAGGACCATGGGATATATACAAAAGACCCCTTAAGGGCATCAAGTTTTTCAGCTATATGGCTTATGAATCTCCATGACTATGACTTTTTCCTTTTTAAGTCTTTATGGACGAGTTCAGACCAACAAAGCTAAACTGCAATAGATGTGGACATGCACATTTCAGCCTTCTTATGACCTTGTCAGCACAGCATAAGTGGACTGTTTGGCTATATTCTAGAAACACACGGTCTTTAAACAGAGCTGATGTCTATAACCATTAAGGTGTCTGCAAAACATCCCAAATAACAAACAAAACCAAAAAGTAAAAAGGTGACACAGACAACCCAATTAATAAAAACTACAAGACAATTCTAGCCAATCTAGAGTTCTCACTGTGGATATCTTTCATTGAAAGCATCACAAAACTGTAACACTACCCCACTTAGCACTAACATTGTTGTCAGGTGTGAGCCATGAGTGTCCTTGAATCCTCAGCTCATCCACTGTGTTAAAACATCAAATAACCTGCACTTGCTACAAGTGTCACATCCTCAGAAGAAGTTCTAATCACCCTGATCAGGTGACACTTAGGCACATTTTGTTTTCTCATTTTGGGGAAAAAAATGACAGGATTGCTGAAAATAGTTCTGAGCTCTTCTTGTCAAAGTGCTAGATGTACAAACCTTTTTACTCTACCTCGATAAATTCCTTTCTTTCATAGTAAAAGGTAAAGTACCTAAAGGTAAAAAAGATGTAGTGGAACCCATTTTTAAATTAAATATGACTGTATTCTTAACCAGTTCTGTACAGTAAACCAGCCATTCTATGAGCTGGTAACTGGCAGTAAGGATGTTTTGAATTTTAATTCCATATACCATGCAATTTTGTAAACAAAGGAGGGATCATCTCCATGATTCTTGGCTTTTAGCATTTGCAGAAGTTTATTTACAGAGGCATGTGTCTATTTATGTATATGCTCAATCATCTCTGGCTTTGCATTATATCTTTGATTTTTTGCCAAACCCTGTTAAATGATTTAGTTTTTGATAAATCTGTGAGATTACATTTAGCCCATAATGCCAGTAATTGGAGGCTGGTAGTTATAATTTTAAGAACTAATCTCAATGGTTTACAAATTGTTTCCTGTAGTCAAATGTACAGGCTTTGATATCTTCTATCTTTGTCTAACCTAATGTGTGACTTTGATCAAGTAATTTAAACAGTTAACAACAAGGTGACTGAAAAAGGACAGGTTATTCACTAGGTTTGCCTGGTTATCAGATAAAATAAAACAAGTATTTAAAATGGTCTCTCTTTGTGACTTTGTCCCTCTATTGTGTTTGGCTTTATCCCAAATTCTCGAGCAAAGAAGCCAATAAAGATTTTGAGCTATTCCTTGTAAAATTTTGGGTGTCTGGCAAATGATTTTGGATTGCAGTTAGTAAATTATGATAGACATATGAATTTCAGATTTTGAATTATTCACAGAAAACACTAACAGCTTTCTAACTAAATAAGAGAGATATTTAAAACATGTTCCTGATTTTGGGTGTTTGTCCCTGATTCTTGTTGGTAGGGAATGGGAGGTACAAAAGGTTGAACTGTATGGTTCTCACAAACTGAAATACATTTCTGGGTCATTATTTATGCATTTATTCATACATTTGCTCACAAACATCTGAAATGTAGTCATTCATATTATATTTGCTGTAATTGATGCTTGGTCAGCATGTTGACCTTTGCCCCTAACCTCCAAGGTAGTGTGATCTCGGAGTTAGTATATTTAATTAGGAGTTGTGAAGGGGGGTGTGGGGGGTAAAGCCCACCACATGGTTGTGTTTTCTTTGCTTCCATTCCAGTTTGTCAGGTTGGCCAATACTTATCTTTAGTTAAACGTCGGTGTTCTGAGCGGTCGGTGTTGTGGACGTTCGGTGTTCTCGGCTCAATGTTATGAAAGTCGGGTAAGTGGGATTTCATTTATATGAAGTAGACCCAGATCTATACAGTATTTTATATATATATATATATATATATATATATATATATATATATATATATATAGAAGCAGTACCTTACATCACAGAGTTTGTTGGTTGACAGGTGATAGACCCAGTACAATTGATTGAATATCAGCTGATCAAAGTGCAACAGCTTTCTCACTGTGAGACTCTGCTATCATGGGGATTGAGGAATATGTCCTCACTGTAGTGTAATCTCAGAATTGATATTTTATATATATATATATATATATATATATATATATATATATATATATATATATATATATATATATATATATATATATATATTCAAGGGTGTGGGGGTGAAAGGTGGCTTCTACCCTGCAAAAAATATTTTTTTCAATCCTTTGTGGATTGATGTTTAGTTTTTCAACAATTAACTTTTGATCATTGCTGGATCAACATGTTTCTGTTTTGATGGAAGGGTAGGCTTCCATATATAAAACATAATATGCGTGTGTATATCTCTCTCTTTTCTCTCTCTATATACACACACGTGTTTTATACAGTTTATGTATGTAGGTATATATATATATATATATATATATATATATATATATATATATATACACACATACACTACTTCCTGAATCACAGAGTGGTTACGGAGTATGAAAGGAAAAGATTGTTATAAACAGAAGATATGAGCCTTGATCTTTGGGTATGATCCTTGGTTTCCTTGTTTTTTTGACTATGTTAATTATTTGATTGCAAATAAAATGGGCAACATTAAGTCTATGAGTATAATGTTAATATTAACTGAATACATTTTTAATTTAGCTTGCTTTTTTGCAGGTGTGTGGGTGTGAAATGCAGTGTGTTAAGCCACAACAGTGTTTGTCTTGCACTTAATGCTGGTAAATAAGGCTGTGAGCTACTAATGAGCTGCTTCATGTAATGTAGGTTTGATTCTTTCAGCCTTTGTCTGTCTGCTGTGTGACTCTGACCAAGTAACTTCATCAGACAGTGTTCCTGGGTCTGCCCTTGAAAAGGGATGTGTATGCAGGGGGTTGTCCCAAGCTGTTAGGAGATGAGTCATGCAATCTTTGAATCCCTGCACCTCTCACATACCTGCTGAATAGTGTTTTGGTATATGTTCTTGGACTGTGAAGCTCAGATATCATTTCTACACCAACTAAATTTGTTGTACATTCTGCAGATATATGTTCACTGGAAAGTACTAGGCGCGAGTAGGCCATTTTAGCCAATTTCCCTTTTTATGCTTGAAGTAACTTATCTCATTTGATCATAGATTGGCCCTATCCATCCCATGGTTGATAAATATATATATTACCCTTAATGAGAATAACTGGGATCATAAATAATTTGGGGGAATCCATGCATGGGATGCATCATTTAGGAGCTGCCTCTGTCCATTAGTAGTACAGGGGGCAGTTCTGAGATACATTTCTTTTGTTTCATGTCCATAGATCTTTGTTGCATTTGAATATGGACAGGGATGAACTTTGTTTTATGTGGATGGGGAATCTAGTCCAGAGCACTGGTATCCTCTGCAAGATATACCTGTCTCTCCAAACCATTCTGTTGATGTTGTAGAAGAGGTTTAGACCCCTAGATAGAGTATTTCTGATGCTATTTGGTTTGCTGATATGTAGTAAATCTATAACTAATGGGTCAGAGGATGCTGATATGCAGTAAATCTATAACTAATGGGTCAGAGGATGTCTTGTAAGTCAGACATAGGTCATCTCTTAGCAATCTGTAGGATACAGAGTATAGTGACAGGGCTTTAGTCTATTTAGATATTTATGTATTCCCTGTCATTCCCTACTGTTATATTTTCATGCCATTTTCTACAGTTACTTTATAATTCATGTACCTTGTCCTCAGAGTCATACTTAAAATAGTTCTTAGGCCAGTCAACAAGAAAAGCAATAAATAAAATAAAATAAATAAAAATAAAACACACTCTAAAATATTAGGATATATCTTCCTTTACCATCACCGATACTGCTTATGTTTTCTTAGATAATATTATACAATAGTACATTTATTATTATCTCCTGTAAAAAGGCAGAAGATTCCCATTCTAGATGTCTAAAATGCAACATATTCAAACTTTTATACAATTTTACATTTATCTAGAATTTACTTTGGTACATATTATAGCCATGCACATTACATTTACTTAACACGTTTTAATTATAAAGCTTGAGTTATTTCTAGCTTACCAATTTTCATATCATGTATCTTTTTCTTCATCAAAAAGACACTTCTGATGTCCTTCCAAATGTATAAATTAATTGCATGTTATTTTATTTTCAACATTCAGTCTCATAAGAAACAATTTATCTGTGTTTGCATACAAGAGGAATGTAAGACTGAATTTTTTATTTGGACACTGAAATGATCAGTGCTATATGCTTTACTTCACAATCCCAGTTACAATATCTTAAAATTGTATGATTTTACTTTATTGTATATTTATGTAAAACTCCAACTGCACGACCAAAAAAAAAAAAAAACTTGTAAATTTTCTGCAGATCTGACATGTATCTGTTAAAACTCAACTGTGTAGTATTTCAAGGCAATTTTTGAATAAATGTTACAAACCATTTTTTTCTTCACAAGAGTTAGATCATAAACCATGAATAGTAGACATATTATTTACATTGAAAAAATCAGACAACTGACTGCTTGTCTCATAAAACTCTACTTGACATACTTCAATTCCATAACATTATTCCTGGAATGTTTTAACAGTAAAATATTCTTCATTACACTATGCTTGCACTAGCATCATAAATTATGAAAAAGCTGTATCTTCAATTTTGCCAAAAATGGTATTTCATTATATATCGAGATTTCAAATTATTTGAATCTTAAGGATGTTTATGCATTTCCAACATAACTTTGCAGTGCACCTGATGACTGAATTAAAGCATTAAGAGGTAGTCTTGGCCTATTTGCTATGAATATTAATTTATTTCAGTACCAAGTGACAGGGCCACAAAATGGTGTGTTAAAGTAATGGAGTTTCTGTATTTCAGCGGCTGAAATTACAACTTCAAAAGAACATTTTCCACTCTGATAACTCTAAAGAGATTTAAGAGATAAACATTTTGTTATAAGCAATGCTCAAAAAAATCACTGTCCTTAAACATATTAAAATAATACCCAAATGAAGCAGGCAGTAAGACATCATGATGTTCTTTAGTGTGCCGTCTCACTTACTGACATATCACTGCTAACTCATCCAAAGTCTGTCACTATCAAGGTAAACATGGAGATCGGTTGCATAAATGCCATTAATAATTGTTCTTAACAGAAATTTCTCATTTTGTCAATAAAGAGATGAGAAACTCAAGTCTTCACATACAGTTCTCACTAGAGAGGAAATGATACTGGTAAACTGAGAGCAGAATTAATGTGTGCTGCCTACAACAGTGACATTTATTTATATTATTGCAACAGTAATGGAGGGTAGATAACAAAAAGGAAATGTTACTTCTTTTGCAAAACAGATAGTTTACAGTCAAACAATAAACGTTTACCTATTCATAAAGGGCCATCTTTGCAGGCAGGCCATGTGTAAAAGCAAATGATAATCAATGTGGCTGGTCAGAGATGTGCGTTTGTGCTTGTGTATCTATATGAAAGCGAGATAAACTGAAATGCATTACTGCAGCCTTTATTAGTTTTAATTACAAATATCAGTGATGTACTCAACAGAAAGTGAAACTTTTGGGGATGCAGGAAGACCATGCGTGAAAGCAACTGTTACTCTTGATTGTTAGGTATAGGGAGTCTGCATATATGTGTGTGTGCAAATATGCAAGCAGAAAAAATGAATTTGAAATTCTTTGAGTATTATATCTTTCACTTGATCACTGTCCAGCATCAGAGGTGGACTAAGAAAGAATGTATTTTTGTGGCAATAGGAAGCAGCCTGTGCCCGAAATCAATCAGTTGTGTATACAGTTTTTCAATGCCAGTAAGAGTACATGGGAGTGTATTTGTATGTGCTTATGAGTTTAGTTATGTAAACAAGTTGAAATACAACGCTAATGTCTGTAAATGGATGTGTGTGCATGCCTACTCATGAAAATATTTGTGTAAACAAAATGAAATGTATTATAGTGGTTAGAATATTTTCAAGTGATCAAAATCAAACATCAAAGGTACACTTATCAGTTCCTTTTAAGGGATAGGAAGGGAATCTATGTCTGAAAGCAAATGCCTATTGACCTAGCTTGCTATAGGCAATGGAAAAAGAGAATAAAGATGCCATCATCACACTTTATTTGGTAAGAGAGCTCACACACATCTGTTTGTGTGTCCATTTCAGTGTAATTGCCTATGCATATCTGTGTATGTTTGTGTGTGTATGTTTTTGCATATATATTTTGGTCAAAAAAGCAGCAATTCATTACTGTGGCTAAGATTCCTTTTACAGTCTTATGTTTTTGAATATGTATCAAAATGTGCATGTGATTTTATATTATTACAGCTTACTTATTTTACACATCTTTGTTTTCAATCCATATCTATTTGTGCATTTTACTTTTTTTCTTGGAGTAAATACACAATATAGAACATCATAACTATCTTGTATTTTAACAACATAGGAACTAAAACACTAAGTATTTGTGCCTACAAAATGGTGCATTCAAACATTTTTTATATTCAGAAAGAGAAAAATATATACCAAGATTTATAAACTGTTAGTCATAAATTAAACTTGCAGTGCTTCTATTACCTAAGCACCTTAAAGTTAAATCAAATTGAAGTTTATAACCGAACATCAACATCTGATATCTGATGAATTTTACTGGAAGCATTTTTCACTTTTTCTAGTTAGGGATCTTAAGTACATGAATGACTTTTAAGTCTGTTTCACTGGGTGAGGGTTAGAGACTAATCAAATCATCACTTAACAAAACTAGATTTTACAAATTGGTGTAAGCTTTCCTTAGGACTGAAGTTTCTGTGATTTTTTTTTTGTCTCTATGGGAATGGTGCTTTGAATCTGGCTATTTCTGTATGCACATCCTAAGATGCTGAAAGGATAAAGGTATCCTAACAGGCTTCTTATAGCTCTTCTCTGTTATGACTGCAGCCCTTTGTGAATGTTTTCTGCCTGGTAACTCAAACCTTAACATATTCATTTTTCATATAAGATAGCAAACGTCATCTAATGTATATAGTCCTGGTAATAGGACTGAGACTAAGGTGTGTTTTCTCTATCTGAATGGAAGAAATTTCAGGTATGTAATGCTCACAAAATTATTCCACATTAACTTTTATAAAAGTAGCTCCTCTCACCGTTTTTCAGTATCCTGGATACATGGGCATTTTTACAACAGGACCAATATTCTAACTCTTGTAGTCCCTCTTCAGATACCTTTTTATAAATGCATTAGGTTTTGGAGCCTGAGTTTAGTTCTTGCCTACAGGGCTGCAGTGGTATTTAAATGGGCACACATGGATGTGTTGATCAAATTCTAGCTTTTCTAACTACTATTAGTAAATTGCATTCATTTGTAAATCATTGCAAATTATTTTCATTGGCTATGACATAATTGCTAAAAATGGCATGTGCTGTGGACCTTATGCACTACACAATTCATTTTAATAAAGTTTTATTTTTGTGTTGTGGTGCTATGAACCATTCAAATTTTAGTCTGCGGATGGCTCTTGTTAGTTACCCCATTCTCTGCTCCTGCAAGTCACTGGTTCAGTTCTAAAAAGAATTCCTAGGTGTTATGGAGCATTGTCGCCTCACAGTAAGACGCTGTCCAGTTCGATTCTCAGCTAGAGCTTCTTCTGCGTGGAGACATGCGTGAATGGGCGTACCTTCGTTGAAGGTTGTGCATCAGGCCTGGCAAGCCAGTATGTAAAAATCAACTGCCAATCATTAGCAGACCAGAGTTTCCGCTGTGGCGACCCCTAACAGGGAAAAGCCGAAAGACACAAACAAATTCACTGAAAAAGCAAACACTTTAAAAATGTTGCTCCTAGACCCCCTCATGTGGAACTCTTCACCTCCCTCACACTCACCTTACAGGTTCACTAGAGTGAAGAATGTAAATTACCTGCCACACATCACAACAGTCCCACACAAACCATAATTTCAATGAAGCTCAACAAAAGTAATGCTTTCAAAAGTGGAGTGGAAATATCTTGATTACATAGAGGATAACTGTAGCAAAAATTAAAACAAGCTGATTAGTTGAGACTGCCTGTAGCAATGCAGTTAATAGTTTTATGGTGCTTAATATCACTCCAGGATGAATTTCAATGATCTTCCAAAACTATGTTCTACCTGTTAGCTTATAGGACTGTTGAGAATCCATGGTACGAGAAAAGCCCGACAGGGAATTAAGGTAACTTTTCTGCCACAGTAGATCAATAAATAATAGCCACACATTTAGAATTTTATATTGAACTTAAAGCTGCATTTATTAATGTGTACAGATATGAAGAGATGTTAAAAAATCACAGAGTTGGGCAGTGTTTGTTAGACTGTTGTTTTAAATCACAGATACACAACATACTAAGATACCTCAGGCAGATTTGTGCTGACTCTGCCAGAAGTCTTTTAGCATCAGAGACAAAAACTATTTATATAAGCATATGTCTTTTATACATTCTGCCAGTGAAAATATTAAAACACTGTCAGGAAAGCATCTGAACAAATATATGTCTAAATCAATTATGGGAATAGTTGAATTAAGAGAGGATTTTCAATGTGTAGGTCATAGGCCATGCCTGACAAACATACTCAAGGCAGGTAATATTTTAATTAACACTTTTCAGTTTACAGGCCAGTTTTGATATGGAAAAATACTTTTCTAATACCTTGCATTATTCTGAGTTTCATATAATTGTTTTCAGAACAAGTTATATATTATGAGCACATCTGAATTTTTATACTTAGCATGTCAAAGTAAATTTTTATTTCAATCCACAGAGGTATTGTAGTCCAGAAATCTAGCCATTGCTAAACAGTAATCAGAGTGCAGATTAAGAAGGAAAGGCTGTTTAAATATGCAGACATAATGTAATATCTAGCTAACCTTCTCGCTACCTTATTTATATTTAAGGATGACCGCACATTGTCATATTCAATACATTTGTCTGAGCGACCTTTTGGTTTTAAAGTGCTATTTTGCTGAGTAGATCATGGAATCATTTATTTTCTTTTCACTTTCAATAAATAGTTCAAGTAAAGACTCTCCTTGCATAAAGTACTTTGTAAAATGTACACGTGAGATGTGTTTATTGTCACTGTTCCTCTGTGAGCATTCACAGATGCTTTATCACTCAGCAGGCAACAGCAGCAGTATGCTGTGTTTTTGAATTTTAACCCAATTTGTCTCCAGCCAACAGTCAATGAGGACAGCCTCCACTTCTGTGGAGCAATAAATACATTTCTTAAAAATGTATACGCACTGACTTTCACTGAAGCTTTAAGGGCAAACATAGTAATTAAGACAAAACAAATCACTTTGTAAATAAATATGTAAACACCACTGGAGAGCTGATTATTCTGTTCATCTTAAGTGAGTGACGTGCAAGTATAAAGAGATGCAAACAACAATTTAAACTTACAAAATAATAATGAAAACGTACAGAATGACAAGAAAAATCTTAGTCCACTTACAGTGGCATATGGATGAGCATAAATGTAAGAGCCAATGTGAGAAGATCTGTTGAGCATATACATTTTGAATACTTCAATTAATTTTGTCTACTTTTATTTCAAACAAATAACCAGGATTAACAATTCCCATCTGTTAAAGCATTGCATAATTGTTCAGCTTCTCATTTTCAAAACATAAAGTGAAGCAAGCATTACATGGTTTATAAACATTAACCTCCCAGAACAAGTTTCTACATTTGACTCTGGATTGTTGGGTGTTAAATTCGTTTGTGATGCCTTCACTTTAGATATAAAATAGAAAGAAAACCCTATCATAATGAAACTTTAAGATCCATTCCAGATGCTGTGGTAACTGTCTCATTTTATATTAATCTGTACTGCTTCAGAATTCACTGTAAGAACAATTACTTCAGTCAAAGACAATGAAGTTCTCCTGAAAATACACAGATACAAAACTACACAGATAGTACAGTAGTAATAACCTTAGATTTAATGTCAATAAATGAATCATCACCAGAGCTGGCAAAAACGGCATCAGTTATGACTGCAAAATAGATAGCCAAATCAAAAAAATCATTAAAAGAGCAATTTACACTTTACAAAATACATGGCATCTGAGGAGACTGCAATAAAGCGACTTTATTTAATTTCCAAAATTTATTGCACCTTGGCCTTCTACAACCTTTTGATGATAAAAAAAATAATGAAGCTAACTTATCATTTAAATATCCATCTATCTATCTAAATAGCTAGCTATGGTTTACTATCATAAATTTGAAAATCAGAACAAAACGTCTCTGCATTTTCAAATTTATACATTGGAAATGAACATTTCTGAACTTTCCTAAAGTCGAAAACAGCTGTGTATTGTCGAAAATGTCGCTCGCGACATTTTCGGCAATACACAGCACTCCCACCCATCCTGTAACTACCTACCTAACCAGCCTAAACACACAGTTATGCAGTGGGGCAAGCCCCCCTGCACCCCCACACCCCCCCCAACTTAATATTCCAACTCCGAGATCGCACCACAGTGAGGAAAGGGATGTATTTCCCTAACCACACTGTACCGCAATCCCCTCACATGAGCGAACGTTAGAATTGCGAATGCACAGACCATTCACAATGGTAATGTTTACTCACATCACCTGCCGAAATATGGCGTATTCGAACATCTGTTGTTCGAATACTTCATAGCCGTGCAAGTGCACGTCGGCATTGTGATAGTAAACCTCTAGCTATACTTATCATATCTCGATGCGTATACATACTGAGTGTGAGTGTGTGTGTGTGTGTGTGTGTGTGTGTGTGTGTGTATTTGTACCCAGTGATTATGATGCAAAGTATATCAGATGAATATGACCAGTTCTCTGATCATAGGCAGATACCTGTATTTGAGAAATAAATGTGAAAAATCCACCTCAGCTGTGAATTTCTTGATATCTGTTCCTCAAACACAAATGGCTCTAAAGGAAGATTTGATTCTTTGCAAAGTAAGAATCCATGGGGAGTTTTAGCTACCTGTATGTGACAGCACAAGTTAAAAAGTGCATGTTATCACATGGTGTGTAAGAGTGGTGATTAGTGGTACAAATGTTAATAACATTTTACTTCTGACTGCCATTGGTGTGGAACACGAGGTATGAAACTATATTCAAGGCTACTAGCTGCTGTCTCTGATTAATGTGTGGCATTATAAAGCTTGCTTTTTACTTATAAAAAGGTTATATTTATATTTTTCTCTCAATTTTGGAACATAATCAGAGCAACCCATATTTCAGAATTTGTTAATGTAAAGCAAATTTCTTTGCTTTTTTCTATTTTTACAACATAAACCATATTGCTTTATGGTTCTGATGAAGTCATGTTTGTAAAAGGCAGTGGCGGCTGGTGACTTCAAATCAAACGGGGGCTGCAGGAGACAGTTGAATGGGTGGGTCCAATGGGATGGGGTGTGACCAACTAGAAAGGGGCAGAGCTATGCTCAAAACCACAAAAACTGGGACTTTAATTAGAAATGCTGCCCTGGGTGCCAAACTGTCATTATGAGAGTCCAATCAAGACAAAATGAAATGTAGAAGAAAAAAAATATTTCAATGCATTGGCTACATGACAGCTTACTTAATATCTAAATGGAAGCAAAAAGGTTGAGGCATGAAAAAATAAATTATTTTTTAAATACATTACTGGAATGCCAGCCAAAATCAAATATAAAAAACAAGCAGCACTCAACTCAAATCACTTCTCCTTGCACTTCAGTTGTAATTATAATTTATATTCAGCTTTATAAAAGAACCAAGCAACATGCTAAAAGTAGCACTCTTTGTGATACCCCCACTTGTAAAAATGTTTCTTATCTAAAAAAGACCTGCTGCCTGACAACAACTATCTACTTGTTTTATGGGGGAAATATGATCAAAGCAAAAAATGAACAGCAAACAAGAAACAAGCTCAAGATAAATTGCTTAAAGGATTACTGCACAGGTTATGAACCACACATGATAGACTGGCATTCTGTTTAGTTTACGGGTAAAGCCTGCAAAGATGACTGCAAGTCTCCAACAAATGTAATGAGCTTCTGAAAATACTGAAATCCTGTCCTGTATTACAAATACTGTCATATGCATTTCAATACGGAAGGCTTATACATTATCTAGCTATGCACATATTCTCTGCATGGCAACAACAAAAAGGCTTTCAATGTTCATAGGTTCATAGGTAGGTACTAGGCTATTGGCCCTAGGGCCTATATAAGCCTAGTCAAACGGTATCCTGGTTTTGCCACCCAAGAAAATTATTTTCCCATGCCCCTGTCAAGCAGAGCCACAGAAGTGATCCTTGGGGTGAATTTACTATCTCCCATCCAATCAAGATTTTTCTTGAAGAGTGCTAATGAGGAGCTTTGATATAGATAGGTAGTTTGTTCCACACTATGGGAAGTCTCTGGGACAGGAATCTATCCCTCCAGCATGTTCTGTTTATTGTAGTGACAAGGTTTAGGTCCCTCGAGTGTGTAGCTCGGAGGGATTGGGATTACTTTAAGTGGAACATGTCCAACAGCTCTGAGTTTGACATAGCTTTGTATGTTAGGCAGAGATTGCCTCTGAGTAGGCAATATACGACAGAGTAAAACTGGAGTTTTTTGAGACAGTCTGCATAGGGCATCCATTTGAGGCCGGTGATCCTCTTTGTGAGGTATTTCTGTGGCCTTTCCAGTTGTTGTAGATGTCTTGTGAGGTATATACCCAAAGGGGCATTGTAATCTAATAATGGGTCTAATGAGTGATGAGTAGAGGGGAACAATGACCTCTTTTTCCTGGATGAGAAACCTTTTGAGATGAGGTGTGCCATGTAGAAGGATTTCCTGACTACTGTGGCGATGTGATTATCAAAGGAGAGACTACTGTCCACCTGTGTCCCAAGGTCTCTTATCACACTTTTGGTGTTAAGTAGACTACCGCCTATGTGGTAGTTCATGGGTACAGAGTTTTTACCAAAAGGGATGACAATGCACTTTTTGGCATTGAGCTTGAGGCCATGGCTTTGACACCAGGCATCTGTCTCAGTGAAGCTCTTTTGCAGGATGTCCACATCGTTAGGAGTTTTGATTATTGCTCCTAGTTTGCAGTCATCTGCAAAATATGTTAGCCAAAGACCTTCTGTGTTAGCAGGTTCTTCAGAGAAGTAGATAACAAACAGGAGATCACCTAGGACTGAACCCTGTGGTACTCCACTTGTCACTAGTCTGAAGTTGGATTTGGAGTCTGCTACTTTCACAGTGTGGGTTCTGTCAGTGAGCCAGTTGGCAACTCATCTTGTGGCATAGGGATTTATACCTAGTTAAGTGAGTTTCTCCATAATTCCAGAGTGGGGGATGGTGTCGAAAGCCTTGGTGAGATCTACGGCTTTGATGACCGCTTCAAAGAAGTCTATCAGGTTTAGGAGACATGATCTGCCTTTTACAAACCCGAACTGGGTAGGGTCCAGAGTTTGGAGATCTCCAATGTCATTGTTTATAAGTTCCATGATGATATGTTCCATAGCCTGGCAGACCAGGCTCGTCAGGCTAATGGGGTAGTAGTTCCCAGGGTCCGTGGTGGCTCCCCCTTTGTGGAGTGGGATAACCATTGTATTGTGCCATTCAGTGGGCACAAAGCCTGAGGTGAGGCTATGACTGAACCTGGTACTTAGGTGGGGTGCCAGTTTGTTCTATAGTTCATGTAGAACGCAGCCTGGGATGTTGCCAGGTCCCATGGATGTTGTGTTCTTGACTTTGGAGAGTGTGTTTTTTACCTGTACAGCTGTGATTACAGGAACTTTGCATTTTTTCGGTATAGAGATGGGCCCTTTACAGGATGAGAGAGGGGTAAAGTTAGCACTGAACCTATCTGCCAGGATGTTGGCAATATCAGTTGGTTCTGTATATTTAGTGCCATTGTGCTGTATCTCAGCACAGATCTGAGTGTTGCCATTGAGATTCTTGACATAGCTATAGAATGCTTTGTGGTTGTCTTTAGAATCAGTGGCAATTTTGTTTTCATAACTAGCTTTGGAGGATTTTATGAGGGATCTCAGCTTCTTACTGAGGCTGACCAGGGAGTTCCTCCAATCATGGGATTTTACTCTTTTTTTTGCAGCAGTTTCTTTCTTCTGTTGTAGAGCTTGTTTATGGCAGGGGTCCACCAGATTGGCTTCTTTTTTTTGGAGGATAGCATCTTGGTTCTGTTAGGGATTGCACAATCCATGCACTCATGTAAGTGCTTATAAAGTGCAATTGTATAGGATTCAGCAGTCGTACCTCTATTGTCCGTCAGCATGGGTGTCGTGAAGTTTGCCACTTCTGTCTTAAGAAGCATGAAGTTGGCTTTGGAGAATTTTTTTACGGTGGTTTCCCTAATGGGGGGTGGGGGTGGGATGTGGATGTCTAAGGTGAGTTGCTTGTGATCGGAACTGACCAACAAGGAACTGACCTCTGGTATGGAACACCAGTTGCCCATATTGGTAATGACCAGGTCTAGGATATTGCTGCCCCTGGTGGGGGTGTGGATAAGTTGATCCAAGGCATTGGAATTTATGAATTCTAGAAAATGTTGAGCACAAGAGTTGGTACATGAGTAGTTTTCCCAGTTAATGGTGGGGTAGTTAAATCACTCATTATCAGGGTGTTAGGTTGTACCCTAATATTTTCCATTGTATCAAGAAATGAGAAGTGGGAAACATGGGGAATGGTGGGGGATCTGTAACAAGCTACAATTTGGATTGCGGTCTTGCCCAGAGTTAGTTGCACTTGGATAATCTCGGAAGCATTATGCTGAGCAACTAGCCTGGAGGTGTGGATATCCTTAATGAATATGGACACGCCTCCAGCTTTAGTGCTTCGGTCCAGGTTAGGTGGCCGAAAGGTGTGGTATGAATTATAGCCTGGTAATGCAGGGGTGCTCTCTGGAGCCTTGAACCAGGTCTCTGTCACTGCACAGACGTCGATGTTCTCCATTTTAAAGAGTGCCTTGAGTGAGTGCATTTTGAAGTTTAGACTTCTAGCATTAAGTAGCATTACCCTCAGATTTTGCTTGCTTGTACCTGTTACGGTGGTGAATTTGTCATTTGAATAGTGCCAAAAAAGGTACTATAGTGGTGCTAAGAGCCTTAGCCAGTATCTGGAATCCCAAGGGTGATAGGTGCAGGCCATTTCTGGCAAAGCATCATGGTATGTCGATCAGTATGCTTACTAAAGCTTCCTTCATCTTATAATCCCAGACAAGCTTACCTGATGGTCATTAGAGCATTGCTACTTAAACACAGAGCAACATGCACTACAACAACATGCATTTTATGAATAATAAGAACCATAAATCAACAGTATAAAAACATGACAGAAAACCAGAACATTCTGCAAAATATAGGATAGATGAAAAGCCACTGTAGTACTTGTGTCTACCTTGGAAGGGGGGATACTTTGCACACTTACACTGCATAACTGCTCTATGCCTTGCTTGGATACATCCAGAGTCACTACATGGGGGAGTGGGGAAAGACAAGTACGTCACAATTTGAAATGTCTCTGGCTGACAGTGATGGCCCTAACATATTTGTCATACCTCTCAACCTCAGAGCAAGATATCTTGAAAAAGTCATAAGTAGAAGTGGGACAAAGGCCCAAAAATAAGGACCATTTTTAAATATTGCTCTTATAAACTTAAAAAGATTATAACATAGTAGGTATTGCATCAGTATGAATTTACTGAAGGGTATGAAATCTGAAACTCAGATGTCTGTCATTATTTTTTAACTTCAATCTTTAATGATTTGCCACTAAACTCCCAGAAAACCACAATTTTAAGAAAAACAGACCAAAAATGTGGTGCAAAAATATAAAATAGTTACACAATACAGCTGGGAACCTGTCAAAAAAGGGACACTTTTTTTAATATTAGTACTGTTAAGTTGAGCAGCTGACAAAATAAGAGAATCTACATGCATTTCTAAAATAAAAGTATTCTGTAACTCTGATCATTACAACTATTATTAATTGTAAACCCTCCACGGTTCTTCCAAAATTGCCATTTTGCAGAGGGATTAATTGGGGGAGAGCAACATTTTGAGCCAAAATTGGGGACAGTTGACAGGTTTTGATAATCTAATTCTAAAAAGTGATTTATTTGCACATACCTCTCAACCTCTTAAGGCAGGAAATCTGGACAAGGCCAAATATATTGGGGGAACAAAGAGTACTAAAAACTGCTCTTGTATAAACTTAGTTGATAGAATAACAGGTCTTGCTTTAACATGCTTTTTTCTGAAGAGTATGACGTCTGAAACTCAATGTCTGTCATTATTAAGTGACTTCATTCCTAAATGATTTGCCAGAAAACCACAAATTTTATGAGGAAGAAAACAAAAATAAGAAGCAAAAATCTGGACAGTTGAGAGGTATAGTTCAGCTGGGAGAATTGTGCAGCAGAAATCCTACATGACTGACTTAGCTCCCTAGGTGTGGACAATAAATACCCCCGCCAAGAAAAAAAAAAAAACAACGATCTAAGAGAAGTGATTGCTTCAATCTGGCCTCATCACTTTCAGTACCAATCAGACTCAGTGAAAATATTCAGTGACAAAAAAGTTTTTTGCTTCTAGGCAGTTGATTTAACTGGTTCCTAATCTAACACATCCAACCAAGAACTGGGAGGGGGCATGCCTAAGCTGATCAGATAATCAATAAACACCTTCCTGATTTGTATTAATTATACTCCTTGTATAATACAGTACAGTTGTTAGAGGGGGTTTTAAATTTATTGTTTTGAACATTTTTCCAGTAAACAATGAAACAAAATGCATGCACCAGTAATGACAAAACTGCCCAATTCAGAACATTTTCATCATAAAAGTCTACTCAAACTTATACAGTCCACCAGTATCAGTAAATATGCACAATCTCTGCAGAAGTAAAAGTAATCTAAATAATTTCATATTAAAGATATCTGTAACTAATGAATAGGTTTGCTGCTAGAAAACAACTTTATATTTCATTGTTTCATCTAAAAATAAAGTGCCTGTTGCCCTTGAGGAATAAATTGTCTATGTTACATTAAAAAAAAAAATGATAATCTAGTAATATTTCAGTAGGGAATGGATAGCAAACTGATAACAGGTTCATAGTTACTAGGTATCTCAGCCAAAGAGGACATCCTCAGAATTGCAACATCCACCCCCTTTAAAAATACACAGTACAGTATCAGCAATGCATCTAAATACTGTGGCAGTAGAACCAACACCCTTCTGCATCAAAAGCAAGTATTCAACCTGTTATGCTATTAACAATGCAAGCAGACTCAGCATAAGCAGCACTAAACTTCTCTTCCCCTGAAGCTCTCATCTCCTTGTAAAATCCACTCCACACTCAACTGTATCTCTCAACTTTGCAACACAAGAAATTTGGGAAAAACATTTACAGGGGTGGGGGGACAAAAGCCCCAAAACTATGAGATGCATTTTAAAAATTGCTTGTATAATCTTGGAAAATTGCTAGAATAAAATGTTACGTTACCACCATGCAATTCACTGCCAAGTCTTGAACCCAGAAAGACATGAAGACTGAAAGTTAAATGGCTATCATTTAGTGAATTCAGTTCTCACCATGGCTGTCAACCTCTTAGCACAAAACACCTGACAACACCAATAATGGGGGAATACAACCCCCAAACATATTCAGTGAATTCTGTTCTCACCATAGGTTCATAGGTTGGTACTAGGCTATCTGCCCGAGGTCATTTATAAGCCTAGCCAGAGTTTGTCGGCTTTCGCCGCCCCATTGATTAATTAACTGATCCTCTGTCAAGCGGAGCCAATGAAGTGATCTCAGGGGTGTATTTTCTGTTACCCATCCACTCTTCAAGGTTTCTCTTGAAGAGTGTTAGTGAGGGGCTCTGCCTGATGTAATTTGGAATTTTGTTCCAAAGCATGGGGAGTCTCTGTGACAGGAATCTATCCCTCCAGCATGTTCTATTTATTGTTGTGATGAGGTTTAGCTCACTAGAGCTTGTGGCTCGCAGTGACTTGAATTTCTTTAGGTGGAGCATGTCCATCAATTTGGAGTTGGACATGGCTTTGTAAGTCAGGCAGAGATCACCTCTGAGCAAGCGATATGCCACTGAGTACAGCCGGAGTTTTTTCAGTTGGGCTACATAGGACATAATTTTGAGACCAGTAGTCCTCTTGGTGAGGTACTTTTGTGGTCTTTCCAGCTGTTGGAAGTGTCTTGTGAGGTACATCCCAAATGGGGCATTGTACTCTATGAGGGGTCTAATGAGTGACGAGTAGAGGGGTACTATAACCTCTTTATTTCTAGATGCGAATCCTTTAGTAGTTAGATGGGCCACATAGAAGGATTTCCTAACTACTTTGGCAATATGATTGTCAAAGGAGAGATTACTATCTACCTGAGTACCCAGATCTCTTATTACCTCTTCTGTATTAAGGGGGCTGCCACCTATGAGGTAATTCGTGGGTGTTTTGTTTTTCCCAAACGGGATGACTATGCATTTTTTGGCTTTTAGCTTGAGGCCATGACTTTGGCACCAGGTGTCTGTCTCAGTAAGGCCCTTTTGGAGGATGTCTGTGTCAGCCGGAGAGTCAATTATGCCTCCTAGTTTGCAGTCATCGGCGAACTTGGTTAGCCATGGTCCTCCTGTGTTTGCCTGTATGTCTGAGAAGTATATGCCGAACAGTAGGGGTCTCAGGACCAAGCCTTGTGGGACACCACTTGTGACTGGTTTAGAGTTGGACCTGGAGCTCGCTATTCTTACCGTGTGAGTTCTGCCTCTAAGCCAGTTGGCAACCCATCTCATGATGTAGGGGTTTATGTTCAGGCTGGTGAGGTTTTCTGTAATACCCGAGTGGGGAATGGTTTCAAAAGCTTTGACAAGGTCAGGGTAGGCTGTGTGAACCACCTTTCCCTCGCTATGGCCTTGGTGACTGTCTTGAAGAAGTCAACCAGGTTTAGTAGGCATGATCTGCCCTTAACAAAGCCGAACTGGGTCGGGTCAAGTGTTTGGAGGTTCCCAATGTCTTTGTTAATGAGTTCCATGATGATGCATTCCATAGCCTTGCAGACCAGGCTAGTTAGGCTTATGGGGCGATAGTTACCAGGGTCAGTTGTGGCCCCTCCTTTGTGGAGAGGAATAACTGTTGCTATGCGCCATTCTATGGGCACGTATCATGTGGAGAGGCTGAGGTTGAACAGCGTGTTTAGGTGGGGAGCTAGTTTGTTCTGTAGTTCTTGCAAGACGCAGCCTGGGACACCATCTGGTCCCATTGATGCTGTGTTTATGGCTTTTGAAAGGGCTGTTTTCACCTGTGCGTCTGTGATTTTTGGGACACTACACTTTTTCCAGTATTGTTGTGGGCCCTTTTGGAGGTGAGAGGGGGTGAAGTTTACACTGAAGCTATCTGCCAGGATGTTGGCAATATCAGTAGGTTCAGTATATGTTGTGCTATTTTGCACTAGTTCAGTGCATATCTGTGAGTTGCCACTTAGATTCTTAACATAGCTAAAGAAAGCTTTGTGGTTATCTTTTGAATCCTTGGCTATTTTTCTTTCGAAGTTAGCCTTGGATGATTTCATGAGGGACCTTAGTTTCATGCTGATACTGATCAGGGATGACTTTCCTTCTTGGGGTTTGCTTTTTTTCTGAACTAGTTTCCTCCTTCTATTGTATAGCCTGTTTATTGCAGGGGTCCACCAAACTGGTTTCTTTCTCTTAGAGGAGTGAGTCTTGGTTTTGCTAGGGATCTATGCATCCTTGTAGGTGCTCATATATTGCATTTGTAAAGGTTTCTGCATCTTGGGCAGCGTTATCCTTTAGCGTGGGGGCTGTGAAACTTACCACCTCTGTAAGGTGAAGTTTGCTTTAGAAAAGTGTTTACTGTAGTTTCCTTAGTTGGGGGTGGTGGTGGGGTGTGGACATCCAGAGTGATTAATTTATGGTCTGATCTAACCAGTGATGGGTTGACCTCTGGTGTGGAACACCTGTCGCCCATGTTGGTGATGACCAGGTCCAATATGCTTTCACCTCTGGTAGGGGAGTTTACCAGCTGATCCAGGGCATTTGAGTTGATGAATTCCAGAAAGTGCTGGGCCTGGGAATTTGTACTCAAGTAGTTTTCCCAGTGAATGGTATGGTAATTGAAATGGCCCAATATCACGGTGTTTGGTAGGACCTGGGTCATAGAGGGTGATCTGTAGCAGGCCATACTTTGCATTGCACTGGTGGTGGGTAGGGAATTCATTCACACACACACACACACACACACACACACACACACACACACACACACACACACACACACACACACACACACACACACACACACACACACAATTAGCTGGAAGCAGCAGCAAAGTCTTGAGATTGCAAAGTCCTAAGACCTGTATATAGAAGTCCGATTGCAGTAGTGAGATGAGATGAGCACACACAGCCTAGGTCCGAGATTGCAGCAGTTAGTTACATACACAGTTACAGACTGCAAATTCCCGAGACTAGCATTAGTTACCTGGAAGCAGCAAAGTCCAAAAATATGTTTGCTACACACACCATTAGCAGGAAGCAGCAGCAAAGTCCAAGACCTGTATATAGAAGTCCGATTGCAATTGTGAGACGAGCAAACACAGCCTAGGTCCAAAATTGCAGCAGTTAGTCTCACACACACACAGATTGCAAAGTCCCGAAACTAGCGTTAGTTACCTGGAAACAGCAAAGTCAGAAAGTCCGATTGCTAGTGAGCCAGTGTTAGTTACCTGGAAGCAGCAAAGTAACAAGATTGCAGCAGTTAGTTTAGTTACCTGTAAAGTCCTGAGACGTTTATATATTTCCTTGCAGGAAAGTCCCAATGCAGTAGTGAGACAAGACGAGCACATACAGCCCGGGTCCAAGATTGCAGCAGGTAGTTACCTGTATATATTACCTTGCAGGAAAGTCTGTTACAGTTATGAGACAAGACAAGCACACACACCCTGGGTCTAAGAAAACCATGCTTGCAGCTGCTAATTACAGCAGCGAGAAAAACATCAGTTCCCCCTTGCAGCTGTTTAGTCCCGAGATTACAGCAGCAGTAGTGAGACAAGCAAAAAGCTTGGGCCCAAGAGTGCATCAAATACAAGCCAGGAGACAATCAGTTGCTGTCTATGCAGACTGGGAGCCAATCAGTTGCTATCCAGACTGCAGACATTGCAGTCCATTCTCCTTCCAGTCTATGCGGTTTGTAACCATGTAGACTTCTGGGCATTTACACTGATGCCTTCTCTTTGTAATCCAGACTGGTTAGATAGCAGTCTGGATAGGAGTTCCAGTTCCTGGACTTTTCATTTTACAACTGTAGTGGTCAGGAGTTCCAGTTCCAGGACTTTTCATTTTACAGCTATAGTTTTCTGTTCTTTTCATTTTACAGCTGGGGGGCTGCAGTCCAATAGCACAAGCCACCCCTGGTAAAATGGTGAAAAGCTAAGCAACTGTACTATAATAAAGTGTGCCATGGTTTACACAATGGTGGTCACTCATTCCCAGTCATTTTTGAGAGGTTTGCTTTTTTCCAGAGTTTTGATTTTTATCCCATTAATATTTACTTATTATTTGTACTCTTGGATTGAAATTTTCAGCTACTGGACTATTTGCTTTCCTCATGAGCTTTTGCATTCTTTGTTGAACAAAAACATATCCAAGTATTGTTTCTTAATGAATGATGTCAATATGTAGGCCTTATAAAATAAATATTTCAATGCGCTGTGTATACACTTCAATGTGGAAATGAATAAATTAGAACTCTAGACAATAGTTCTTTGTCACTGAATATGTTTAGCATTCCATTTTTATATCTTTGTAGGTGAAAAGTTTAAGCATTCCAAGATCCATTAATTATTAATATAATTGATACTCCAAGACAGCAGGAACATTTAGGTTGATTGATACTCTTTTGAGTGGTTTATGGTAGATTGAATTAAAACTGCCTAAACAGTTTTCATTGACGGTGGCATTTTTCTTTCGACTGTTATACTACCTGGGTAGGTGTATATGAGTTTGTGGGGTACCCCCACATGAGGATTGCAGGAGGCCTTGCTCCTGAAATAAAAACTCCTCCAAGGTTTGCTAAAATGTGTTTTATCAGTTTTTTTTTTTTTTTTGCAGTGTATTGGCATTCAATATCATAGCTATTGGTAGATTGACATACTCCAATAAAACAATCCTTGAACTCAATCACTGAGCATATGCCTTGAGGAAAGGGAGAAGTTTTTTGGCTATACATCCAAATTACACAGGGTAGCATTAACATGAATTCCACTCTACAAATTTCAATGGAAGCACATATAGATTCTTATCAGTCATTTAGAGAGATGCAATCTGAAATATGTTAGTACAGAAGCAAACAAAAAACAAAATCAGTTAGACATATATATACACTGTATAGTAAGAACACATATGGATCATTCTTTATTGAAGTCATTCGTATATCACAAGTACGTACATCCAGAGTGTGGCCTAAGCACACTTTAACAGAGGGGGAAATGAAGTGCATCGTTTGAATCCACTCCTTAGCTTGAAAGTTTTGTTTGCATGCTTGTTTGTTCATTCGTGTTTCTTTTATTTGTTAACAGAGTAAAGTTAATAGGCCCAAGTTCCACTTTCACTGATGATACAGAGCTGCTTTCTGGTTACGTGACTTGCTCAAGGCCACACAAATGAAGACCGAGGGAATAAAACCCAGGACTATAGGATAATCCTCCATGACCTATAGCCGTAATCCTCTAACAAAATGCCACATTCACCTTCTTCTGTCTGGTGTACAGAGATAACCACATACACCTTAAGCAGAATGCAAGACATCATCATGAAATAATACCGCTATAAACATGAGCTAAAGTGTGCCCGTGCCCGTCTACTACATAAGTAAATTCATTCTTAGTGCCAGTAAAAGTAAATGCATAGTACTGTACTTGCCACAGATATGCAACTTGCTGATAGAAATTTATTTTTACTTTATTTATTTTATTTTAAATTTGTTTACCGGGAAAGTCCAACCAGACACAGGTCCTTTTTCAGTGGTGGCCCAGGGAGAAAAGCTCCAGTAAAAAAATACATATGATTACATAAAAATGCATAAAACCCAAAAGTACATAAAATAAACAATATGAAATCTGTGAACTCTGTCAGTAGATAACAAGTTTCAACATAGTGAATTTCATATAGGATATAGTAATAAAGGCATAAATATTTAGAACATAATTACATATAGTACATAGTAAGAAGATAATCTAGATTTTTTTATATAATGTAGTCAGTTTAGTAATAATGCTTAGGCGGGTCTTCCCTTTTTAAAGTATTTGGTGGTCTAGATAGTTTTCCTCTCTCCTCCTGGTGGTTTGGAAATAGAAGACAGACAGGCATACAGTAAGTAAGGGGGGTGAGAGAGTATCATAGCTGAGATGAAGTGGCTAGCTAGTTGTTACTAAGAAGCAACATTACAGAGTACTTGGGTAAGAATTAATTACAGAAGTGAGGCAGAGTTGATTAGAAAAGATAATGGTTAGAGGGTAAGATTAGATCAAGGTTTTAGGTAGAATATCTGGATTAGTGCATTACTGAATTAGTAAATGTGGACATCCCTTTTTAATCAGACTTTTTACCTGCATCTGGCTGAGTTTAGCAATGACCGTGTCTTTGCTTAGAGGAGCGCTGTTTTCATTTACTATATTTTCTTGCATTCTAGTCCATCTCTACTGATGCCCCACTGTCAGAGTAACAAACTCTGCCATTATGCTCATTTCATCCATCTATACTGGTCTTTCATGGGGAATATTCTTTTTCCTCAAGATAAACTTAACTAGGATTGTAAATTCAAGTTGCAGATAGTGGAGTTTTGAGCTTCTTCTGGAGTGGTGGTTTCTTGGGTAACCATTCTATAAGCAATGGAATTTTTTTCTGATGTTTATACATTTCAGGATGCAACCAACACTGACTTAAGTGTTAACACATACTTCGTTGACTACAAACACCTCAAGCATCTTTTCACTTCCCCAATATGTACTATCCAATATCTGCATGTTCCACTTTTCTGGCATGTGCCATTAGGCATTTCATCCCACACTGTGAAAGAAAGTACAGTTGTGTAAAATCTTACCAATAACTGTAGATGTAATTATCTTCACAGTTGTAGTATTGTTCACTAAGAGATCTCTTGCCAAGGATAGCCCAGTGTCCGACCAATATACCAAAACCTTTAGGTCTTATAGGCACTGTATGTCACATATATGTTCCCCATGCAAGGCATGGGGCATAAACGTGACATACAGATGCAAACACTCAAAACTGAAATATCCCCAGGAGGAACAGAATACCTTCAGGGAAAAGGAAAACGTGCATCCAGAAGGTAAGAAGAAAGAACAGGAAGAAGGACCCCCTCAGCCAGGACAGCAACAGAAATTCATAGCAAGAGCTAGGACAGAGGGGGAAGGAGGGAGTGACTGAGTACTGCAACAATGAAGAGAAGGACATCTACTGTTAGGGTAAGATTTTACACAACTGTACTTTGCCCTCCCAGATCACTGTTGCAATATTCTTCACCTAAGGGAGAGTACAAGAGCTTAACAGGAAGTTTGGAAGGAGGAGGGCACAGAAGAATTGTCTACAAATGCATGCAGGATAGCTCTGGCAAAGCCTTCCCTTGCCCTAGAAATTTCATGCAATTTCTAATGCTTAGTCAAAGTATGAACAGAGGACCATGTAACAGCATCAATAATGGAACTGGTGTTCAAACCCTAGAAAAAAGCACCAGAGGAGGCAATTGTCCTAGTAGAATGTGCTTTTACAGTAGAAGGATGTTTGCCATGAAAAGGATAACAAAAGGAAATGGCCTTAGGAAAGCCAGGAGGAGATGCTTTGCTTCGAAACAGACAAATCCAAAGGACTGTGATGAAAAGAAATAAAGCTGCTCAGATTTGTGAATAACCTTAGTTTTATCTAAATGATATCTGAGCTGTCTATGCAAATCCAAGGTGTGAATAAACTTCTCACTGGCAGACTGTGGAAAAGGAAAAAAGAGGGAAGATAAATAGACTGATTAAAAGACACCTCACTGACCACCTTGGGCACCCTGTTTCTATGAAAAACTATAAAAGGAGGAATAACCATGTGAGCCTGAAAAGTTCAGACACTTCTCTTGGCAGAGGTGAGAGCCAAAAGAACAGCCTTCCAAGTACAGTGTTGGAAGGAAGCTGAAGAAGCAGGCTCAGAAGGGGCCTGAGTCAATTTTTCAACCACAAAATTGAGCTCCCAAGAAGGTGAATGGCCATCTTGGGAGGCCTGTTAAGAAGGATTCCTTTAAGAAATTGCTCGACTTCAAACCTAGAGGCCTGTGGAGGCAGACAAGCAGAAATTTCTGACATGTGATCTTTAACTGAAGTATATGACAACTCAGCATGGAGCAGATTGGACAAATAAGAGAGAACGAAAGGAACCTCCACCGATGGGGCATCCTGATGGCGAGAGAGGCACCAGAAAGAAAACCTTTTCCATTTGAACGGATAGGATTTTCTGGTAGTGGATTTACTGGTTTCCTGCAGAACCCAGAGCACATCCTCACAAAGAGCTGCCTAAAAAGGATCAAAACCCTATCAACCACAGTATCAGTTGTAGAGTAGACAGGTGAGGATGGACAAAAGATTCTTTGTCTTGTGTGAGAAGATCCACCTGGTGGGGTAACTTGTAATGATTGCCCCTGGTCAAGTGAGAAAGAAAGGGGAACCATTGATCTTGTGTAGAGCTCATGGTAACAGAGGAACAGGAGGGAAGGCATGCAGAAACATTTCCTTTGAAGGCAAAGACAGGGCATCCACTTTCCAAGTCGGAGGATGTGGGCATTTGAACAGAATAATGGAAATTGTCTGTTAAGAGGGGTGGCGAAAAGATCTACTGGAGGAATACCCCACCAATAGACAATATCCAGAACACATCTCTGTGAAGAATACATTTGTGAGCTTGTGTTCTGGACCTGCTCAAAGAGTCCAACACAAGATTGCATTCTGAAGGAATGTAAACTACCTGGTGAGTCACTTGACACTGGAGAGCTATATCCCAGACCTGAAGAGCTAGTCTTCAAAGGAGATAGGACCCCCTGCCTTGTTGACATACCACATCACTGTGGTATTGCCTGTAAAAATGTTCAGGGGCCCAGCATGAAAGAGGAAATGGAAAGCTTTCAGAGCAAAGAATAGAACCCTTCTCTCTTTCATGTTGATATGGTTTCATAACTGATGATGGGGCCAGAGACCCTGGACCTTTAGATGACCACAAGAAGCTCCTTGCCCCACATCTGAGGCATTTATGAACAGTTCCTGAAAGAGAACTGTAGAATGAGAGGGGATCCCTGGATTGAGAGACAATTGAATCCACCAATGAAGCTTGTGCTTGAGACAAGAAAGAAAAGGTAGAGGGAACTCCAGGTGGTGGCAATGCTGGGTCTGTGCCGATTTGAGGTACCATTGACATTTTCTCATATAGAGTCTGGTGAGAGGGAGCATGGGAATGGTGGAAGCCATAAATCCCAGAACCCTGAGAAATTCTCTGGCCATGCAAAGGACAGAGGAAGAAGAAACTGGAAAAAGATGGTCAGGGACAGAACTATGAGGGCAGGGAGAGATGCCAGCATGGGAACAGTTGAAAGTGGTAGCAGGTATTTTATTTTGTTGCCAACAATAAAAAAAGTGGCATGTTTAGAAGAATTTTGCTCATTGTTTTTCATTCAGTCACTGGTTCTTTGGACTTGTCCTAGGTACGTGCCCTTGTGGTGTTTTGTGGTTTTGGTTACTGGTTACATTTTACCAAGGGCTGCTCCTGCTATTTTTTTCTGGTTAGCAGTCTGAAGCTTGCACCCAGAGAAAATGTTATCCTGAGAAGACTTGACAACTGATTTCTGGAGGTTTATGGTGAACCCCGGACTGTGTAAAATACAACTAATAAACCGGAGATCCTGCAACAAGCTGTGGATATAAGGAGCTTGAATGAGTAGATCATTTACATAGGAAAAAAAAAATCTGCATATCCTGAAGCTTTCAAAAAGCACTTACCGGAGTGAAGCATTTCGTCAATACCAATGGGGCAGTAGAAAACTAAAAATGCAAGCAAGAATCAGAGAAACATAAAAATTTACTGGATTGAGGGGGAATGGGCATTTGAAGGTATGTATCCTTGAGATCTACAGAAACCATAAAGGCCTAGGTAAGAGGAGGAGGAAACAAGGTCTGCAGAGACATCTGGAAAGAATGAATCTTGAGAAAGCCCTTTTCTCACCTGGGTGGGTGGAATAAGCTGAATAGTGCCTTGATCCAAAAGGGATTGCAGAACCTCTGGAAAATGAGGAAACGGTTATTGAGCAGATGCTTGAAAAAAAAGGAAGACGAATGATTGAAAAGGAAGGAAGGGATTGCCAAACTATGAAATACCCCTGACGGATAATCAACCACAACCAATAATCCGAGGTGATCTGATGCCAATTTGGAAGAGACAAAGAAAGGCAAAAAGACAGGGTGTACCTGGCCGAGGGGAAGGTATGGCCAAATGTCAAATAGAACCAAGCTTGTCCTGAAAAGAAGGTTTCTAGGAAGGAAGGGTCTGGGCAGACTTAGTTGGATGAACATGCCTAGAGCCCTTCTTACCTATTGAGGGGCAGGTCTGTCTATGAGCAAAGGCAGACAGAGGGGTAATTCTTCTGGAATTTAGGAATAGGGAGACAAAAAGGCATTTCAGTTACTTCAAAGTCTTCACCTTATCCTGGGAGGATTTAAATAAGTCAGCAATAGCTGTCCCAAAAAGACTTTTGTTATTCACAGATCCATTCAGAAGATTGGCCTTAATGTCATTAGGTAAAGCCTGAAGATATAATCAGGAATAACACATCATCACTAAAGCAAAAGCAGCTGCCTTGAAAGAGGCATCAGCTGCATTTTATTGCATGATGGCCAACCTGAGAAATGGACTTCATCAGGGAAAGGGCAGAAGCCTTCCCATCAGAATCAGGAAGGTTAGACACCACATTAGAAATCTGGGAACGGAGGGCCAAAACATACCTTCTTTTATCGGTTTGGTAATTAATGGTCCTAAGAGTCATAGTGGCAAAAATATATAATTTCTTTTCCAACCATTCCATGGCTTGATTATGCTTATCAAAGTGAAGGAGTTTAGTAGATGGTAGCAACTTAGAGGGTTTGCCAGATGAAACAGATACCATGAAGGATAAGTAGAAGGGCACTTGTATCGAAACTTGTAGTCTTTAAGCACTTTGTAGAACCTATCAGGTTTCTTTGGAGTAGGAGGATGAGAGTCAGAGGTTACAGAGGCTGCAGAGAAGGTATCCAAAAGGGCAGCCAAAACAGGAGGGACAACATTATGCTTACAGGACTCCATTTGTAGGAGCTTATAGTACCTCTTTTGAATGTCAGAGACCTGAGGACAGCCCCACTTAAAACAGTCCATCATATGGGCAACAGTATCCCCAAAGGATAACTATTCCAAGGGGGAGTCTGGACTCAAGGAATCCTCTTCCTCCAAACCAGAGTCCAAAGAGGAAGGAATTTGGGAAGAATAAGCCAGGGATTCTTCTCTGGAGTCCACATCCTTATCTGAGGATTCCAATTCCCTAGGCCTCTTAACAGAATTTGAAAACCAGGGGGAGCAGGGACAGACATCCCTTAAGGAGGTTTCAAAGCCATTAAAGCATTAAATAAACCCGGTGTTAAATACTGCCACTCACGCTGAGGATCTTTAATGAAAGGGGAGATATGCTTAGTTTTCTATTTCTTTTCCTGCAGAACAGCCAACTGAATAACTCTTGGATGGTCAGATTATTGACAATCCTCAATGATAGTGATAGATATTTCCTCCCTTACTAAGATCTGAGGAATTTCCTTCAGTCTCAGATGATATCAGCTGAGATTCCCCCTCAACATCAAGTGCAGGCATTTGAAAAGCTTCCAAGGACATGGGAATTCAGATCCATGATGGCATCTGATGGGGTTGTGGCAGAGGAACCTGAAACAAGTACCAACTTTCAGGTTCTAGAGATATATCCGGGGGGGGGGGGTGCTGGCCAGTGACCGGATCAGGTCTAACCTTTTTGGCAGACTGCTAACCTTTGGGATGGGAGGATTCTGCCATAACAACACTATCAAATAGTTCTCAAGGTAAATGAACAAGTAGGAGAGATGACTATGTAGGATCTTAGGCACAAATGCCTGACAAAGAGAGCACTGCGTATGGTCGTGTTAAGCACCCATGCAAAATACACTGGTTTCGATAGTCTTTATGGAAATCTGCCTCTCACACTGACATTTTCCCTTTTTGGTTGACATGAACACAATACCATACAAAAATAGTAAAGAGAGAAGAAACCCCCAACAGGATACTTATCTGAAAATGGCTTGGTAACTATCACAGGAGAAGGGTGATCAGACAAATGTTGGATGATGGTGTTTGGAATGGCTGCAAAAAAGTTCAGAGGGTTTATGCCCTACACCTTGCACAGGAAACATACGTCTGATGTGCAACACTTATAAGACCTAAATGCTTTAGTATACTGTCCAGACACTATCCTTGGCAGAAGATCCCTTAGGTGAAGAATACTGCAACAGTGATAGGGAAGGTCATCACAGTTAGCTATTCAGTTTTCTGTCCCTGTTTAACCTTCTTGAACATTCACTACTGAGGATTCTAACCCAGTTTGTTTACTGGTAGCTTAGGCTGACACATTGCCTCTGCACTTATGGGCTATCAGGAACACTTGTTTACACTTGTGATGGGCCAATTCTTACTATCCAGTATTTTATTTTTGTAAAGATGAAATGAACAGCTTACCTGAGAGTAGGTTCTTAGAATCATAGGCTCATAGATCAGAACATAAAATGTGCACTCTGTTCAGCTTCCAAAAGCTTGAAGAACAATCTCATAGCTACATTTTTTCACCCATTAGGTAATTTCATAAAAGTATACAGAGATGTGGATTCCTTAACTGAGAATGCAGTTTGTTCTATAAACAAAGTAGATACTTTGTCACAAATGTATTCCTCCTTTCCACATTTACATTTAGTAACAAGTTACTTCTTAGCAAAATGGTCTGTGCTTTTCAGAAATAATGTTTCAAACAGAACCAGGTCTGATACCGTTCAACTCCAGGAACTTAAACAATGTTTCTAGTGAGATCTCTTTCATTCTTTCAGGTTATCTTAAATTACTTTCTAAGAAAACTTAAACTCTAGCTGTACAAGGGTTTCTTCAAGTATAGAAGTCTTCAATGTACTCTGCAAATTGCAAAACTCTTACACAAACTGGTACAGCTATTTTTTTGGATTGTTCTGTTATTCACTTTACTGTTGCATTGTGCATTGCTTTCCTTTCACTTTTAAGTTGCTTTAATCAAAGTAAAGATTGTGGTCTCAAAGAGATACAAGGTCAAATATACCAAATTCTGTTCTGAAAAAATTAAATCAAAGTTCACAAAGCTCCCCATAGTACGGGATACTATACTTTTTACAAAGAAAATATGACAGTTGATAAAGCACCATTAGTGTTTTAAAATTCCTGTTGCAACACTCTTGCATCAATTTTGGTGGTGATAATCCTTTTTACTTTACACCACCTACATAATTTATCACCTTTTATTTTCACCTCTATAAAAACATTATGTGCAAATCAGCAGTGGCTCCTGAATGTATTGAATATTACAGCTGTGTTAAGTACCAAGACTATTACTATGTTGTAGCAAAGTGATGGCTACTGGGCAATAGCCTTTAAGGGTCATAGAAACTGGTAGGCACATTAGAGTTAAGCAGGAACTTAATGAGGACAGCTGCAGACAGGGATACTGAAATCCCAGTGCCTGCTACTTGGCTGATTTATGAACTTTGTGTCTGAAGAGGGTACTAGGAGGACTCAGACAATCCAGATGGTGCTCCTGGGAGAGAAAGAAGCAATTACCATACAGAGGCTGAGACACTTGCATGTGCCTTTGCCAGTACACAAGTACAAGGAGACAGTACATTAGTTTACCGATGTCGACATGGAAAAGCCAGGAAACATGCTTCCATTTATCATTGTTGTTTGAAAGTACAGACTGAGACTAAGTGGACTTATCTCTGTTGCTGTGGTCTCACTGTCCTGGATGTTTGGTTTAGCCACCCACTTTGCCAAAATCCTATGTAAAGGGAACATTGCACCTGAATTAACTGAACTTGTCTAAACTCAGTGTGTAAGGGAATAATGCATATGAACATGAAAAGAACATTGCATTTAAGTTGTTTTGTGCAGGGGAAATGTGACTAATTTGATGGACATGAATCTTGTTTTACAGAAAAGAAGCACATTTCTTTTATCTTCGTGATTTACCATGCAAATAAACTGGCCTTAAAATACCAACATTAGGAAAAATGCAGGCAAAAACTGCAGTTTTTGTGTATACTGTCACTTTCCCAAGCTACCTACTTTATTCGAGTACTATTTCCCACCAGAATTAAAATACATGAAAATAAACTAACTGCTTACCAAAGAACTAGTGCTGTATCGACAGGCTTGCTAGTTACACTGGAAGTATATCATTCTGGGGTGAGACCAACTGTTGTGCAAATTGAGTGCAGGAATGGAGGACATGTATGAAGCCTTACAATTTATGACAGCCATTCAGAAGAGGTGTGCAGTCCCTGATAAATGCATGGTGGAGTATTCAAGACAAACACCAAATCCATTGGAAAATCCACAGTTTGATTTTGTTTTTTAAAACAAGAGACATCTTTATTAAATTATTACGTATGACATAGGCAATCATACCTTTATATAAATGAAAACAAACCATATTGACATAATTTTATTTGCAAACAGTACACACCACTAACCTTGCTGACATAATTGTAATTGCAAACATTACACATCACTTGCAATCTATCCAATCATTGATAGTCTGCAGTTCTCCCTTTTTTCTTGTGGTCCCGGTGGTGTCTAGGAGTACTATCTTTACTGTTTTCAGTGGAAATCTAAATCAAAGGACAATGGACCTGCCCATCTTTCATTTAAGAACACAAGCTCTAACATCAGTCAGCAAAGTTTAACATTCCTACCCAGCCAAAATCAGCGGTCAAACAGGAAGACAACCATTATCTTGTATGCATATTCATAAGAAATATCTTTAAGTATTAGGCTGCTCACACACCACCAAGCTGAGCCCCTGTAATACCCCTTTCTTTATGCTTTCTCCCATCTCCAGCAAGCTCTCCTACCCCCCACCATTATCTTCTAAAACACTCTTTCCAGAATTAAATTTAATTTTCTGAAACTTCTGCTCACCTCTGCCCAGCAGCAAAGTTTTCTACCTACAACCCTTCCCTCTGTTTGCCCTAGTTCGCTGGGTTTGCTCTGAGTTCTCTGCATCAGTGCAGCCCTGCTTTTACCTGCCAATACATACTGATGCACTGATTTTTCACTGTCTGCTTCCCATGATCTCTCCAGTTTAGCCCACACAATATTTTCTCTATACTGCATTAGCACTCAACTTTCCTGTCTCTCCCACAATGCCTTGTAGCATTTAAAATACCCTTCTGCTGTTCCATTTCTCGGCCTCTGTAGTTTCTCCCTTTTCTCTAGTGATCCCAGTGGTGTGTAGGAGTAGTATCTTTACTGTTTTCAGTGGATATTCAAATCAAAGTTGTTTTCTTTTTGTTCAATGTGCTATCCCTGGAATGTTAGATTGTTATTACTGATTTGCACAAAAGCTGCATTTAGGGGATTTTGAATTGCCCTATTCTGGTTGGCTGAAGTAGTTTGGTATCAAAGCTAGTTACTGCATTGTGCCAATGTGGGTGATTCTGCAACTATTACAGGGATCCTTTGTAAACAGCCCTGCTTCTGTACTTAGTATACCTTGACTTACTTGACAGGGGAAAACTCTCGGGATTTTACTGTTTGCAGCGTCATATTTCTGCACTACTGCACAGCTCCCCCCTATTGTACATTTGTCTGCTTTATGGGTCAACATCTAGTGTGACAACTGTACTCTTAGTGGGTAGCACTCTGCTTTTTATGGGTGTATTTATAATGCATACAAGAGTAGGTAATAGCACTCTGTTTTATACATGTATTTTAGTTTATTTTGCACACAAGAGTAGGTACTAACTGGTGTTACAACAACTTTCATTGCCACGTTTAATGACTAATTTGCTACAGCTTTGTTTTACTGTTGTTAATTGTTGTATACTAGTGAACGTACTCCTAGTAGTTAGTGCTCTGAGTTACACCTGTATATCTTGAAGCAGTAGTTTATGTCATAGCTGGTGTTAAAACTACCACCATTCCATATTTGCTGATAATATCATATGTTGACCTGGCTTAAACCCCACATAAGGAACAACAAAATCCTAACCACTGGCTATAACATTCTTAGACAAGACAGAACATCAAAACGAGGAGGTGCAGCAATAATATATAAGGACTGTCTTAAATTTGAACAACTGCAGTTAGATCCCCAGATCTGAACAATACTGAACTACTAGTCTCTCATGCCTCAAAATCAACAACAAACAAATAATCCTACTAACAGTATACATCCCACCCAACAACAGCCCATCTACTATAAAAAAAACTAGTTTCCTGGGCATCCACTACATTTAGTCAATAAACCAGCATAGGTTCATAGGTAGGTACTAGGCTATCAGCCCAAGGGCCTAAGTAAGCCTAGCCAACAAGGTTCCCTGGCTTACACCACCCAAGAAAGTTATTTCCTGTGCCCCTGTCAAGCAGAGCCACCGAAATGATCCCCAGGGTGTATTTCCTATTTCCCATCCACTTATCAAGATTTTTCTTGAAGAGTGCTAATGAGGAACTTTGCTTGACATAGATGGCTAGCCTGTTCCAGAGTATGGGAAGTCTCTGGGACAAGACTCTATCCCTCCAGCATGTATAGGTGGAGACTTTAATACTGATTGGCAAATCTGTTCCTCTGAAAACCCCACCGACTACATGATCTTACATGGTTTCAGCCAGCTGATACAGACACCCACTAGAGTTAACAAAAACAGTACCAATCAATTCTTGATTGGACCCTGACAAATAAACCCTCACACATCTTTCACTCAGGTTGTTTGCCAAACAGCCTAAGTGACCACCTATTATCGTACTTCCTAAGGCACTGCAACTCTCGTACATAAACTACATCATACAAACAAGTATGCAATACTAAAACTTTCTCCACAGACAATTTTAAACAACTACTCAAAAACTGCAATTGATGTCCATTAAAATACCTCTCATTAGATACAGCAGTCGAATATTTAAACAGTAAATTTCTAGAGATACTAAACACCCTGACCCCCCATAAGACCCATTACATCTAAAACAAACTGCTGCCCATGGCTCACAAAGCAAACCGGACAACTACTAAAACAGAGAGAGAAACTCTGGTACCAACACCAGGTCAACAAAACCAAAGATTCCCTTGATAATTACAGTCACTTATGAAATACTTGCAAAAAAGAAATCAAAACCTATAAAAAACAATACTACTCAAACATGCAGCACAAACATCAAAATAACCCAAAAACATCTGGGGCATTATCAAAAAGCGTATGCATCCAAGCAAGTACTTCTGCCCCACCACCAAATACATATAACTCAGAAGAAAATATAGCCTCCCAGTTCAACCCCTTTTTCTCACACTCCATACTCTCACTTATAACAAACAAAAATAGTTCCCAATAAATGACTCATCCTGTATCTAATGACAACCCTACCTCACTCTCCCTCCAACCCATCCATATATAGAAAATAAAGAAATTATTAAACAAACTAAAACCTACAACCCTTGCTGCTGACAAACTGCCAAATGAATACCTCAAACTAGCATCTGATGTCATCTGTCACCCAGTATCGACTGAGTAATAAAAGATCCATCTTAGAACAGTACATACCTACAATTTGGAAAATCTCCTATGTAATTCCACTCCACAAAGGGGGCTCATCATTAGAACTTTACAACTATAGACCAATACCCATATTATCCCCCTTTCAAAAATTTTAGAAACATGCTTCCAATCACAACTAATGGGCCATCTACTAACCAATAAGCTCCATGCCAACTCACATGATTTTTGACCAGGCCATAGTACCACTACCATCTTGCATAACTTCACTGATACTGTATATCATCTAAAAAAAAAATGGCCAAATGGTCTCCTCGATATTTCTAAACATGCCAAAGACATTTGACACAGTGCCCCATGAGCGTCTCCTACAAGAACTGGCATCTCTTGACATATCAGAAAATACCCTTTCATGATTCCAAAACTACCTTTCAGACTGCCAATAAACAGCCAAATGCAAAATAATCTCTCTTCTCTGCTCCCTGTAACAGTAGGTGTTCCACAAGGCTCAGTACCTGGTCCACTACTCTTTTCAGTCCTCACCAATAATCTCCACACTGCAACTAACCTTGCTACTATCATGCAATATGCAGATGATTCCACTGTCATCCGTGCCACACCCTCCCTGCCACAGCTACAAAAAGTTACCCAAAAATCCTTCATAGCTATTGAATCTTTCCTAAATAAATATCAGCTAACCCTAAACCCCAGCAAAACCAAACTAATGTTATTCCCCAACAATAATCACAAAACAAACAACCTCAACCAGGACTTTAAAATCACCTCATCCAATCATACACTAATTGAACCGATCTCAAAAACTAAGCTACTATGTATCATTATTGATAATAATTTAAAATTTGACAGGAATATATCACTTGCAATTAAAAAGACCCACATTAAATTGGGTTCTGTTTACAGGATTATGACTTGCCTAACCAACTCTTCCAGACAGGCAACTGCCAGGACCCACCTATTGTCGACTCTGACACCTCCCATATACTCACAAACCTCAGGAAAACTGATTTAAACTTGAAACATGCTACCACAAGATAGCCAAATTTGCTGCCAACCTACCCCACAGAACCCATCACTGCCTTGCCCTAAAGCAACTCAAACGACTTGAGCTACCTAACCTTTTATCCTTAAACCAACTTGCCCTAACCCATTCTATAGTATACATACCTGACAAATGTCCAGCCTTACACAATCTAGTACAAATCCATCTCAACAGGACCTTAAGAGCCTTCAACAAACTTCTTTTAAAAGTTACAAAATCTAACAGTAGCTTATGAGATTATCTTTACTCTAATCACATCTCTAAAGCATGGAACTCTATCCCTCAAAATATACTAACCACAATTGATCCAGCACAGTTCAAAAAACTCCTAAAGATCCATCTAAATAACAACTGGCTATGTTCTTGCTCCTCACCAGGCTGAACTTACTTGACACTTCCCCACTTCAGCCCACCCTCTAACTCTTTTCCACTTGCTTCTCCGATGTATATCTAATTTTCAACAATATTACTGTGTTATTCTATGGTTTAAATTCAACAATTGTATGTTGTTGGATAAACATTGATTATAATTCCATTGTATAGTATACTTTCCTTATGATGTGTATAATTCTTCTGATCTGTATAATTGTGTGCTGTTATACTGTATACTCTTATGTGGAGCTTTTCTCCCTGTGCCTCTGCTGAAAAAGGGTAACCAGCCCAGTTGGACTTCCTCGGTAAGCAAATGTTGAATAAATAAATAAATGTTATTACATTGTTACATGGTTGCTACATGTTTAATAATGAGTAGCCTTCAAGATGGTGTTTCTCTTACTTACATTTTCCTTACTCAATTATTCTGTGCAGTTCTACAGCCCGCCTTTCCTCCTGCTAACTACTTTCCTCACTCAGTTAATTCATTCTTCCAGTTATGCTGTGCAACTCTACAGCCCTCCTTTTGTTCTTCTTACCTTATTTCCTTTCTTCCCTATTCCTAGGGTAACAGACCTGCTCAACTTTCAGTTCAGAAAACAAGCTCAAACATCGGTCAGAGAAGTTTAACATCCCTGCCCAACCAGAATCAGTGGTCTAACAGGAAGACAACCATTATCTTGTATGCATCTTCCTGACAAATATCTTTAAGTTTTAGACTGCTTGCAAAACACCAAGCCAAACCACTGTACTACCCCTTCCTCTCTGTTCTCTTCAATCTCCACCAAGCTATCCAACCCCCACCACTACCTCCTAAAACACTCCTTACTTCCAGAACTAAATTTAATTTTCTGAAACTTCTGTTCACCTCTGCCCAGCAGCAAAGTTTTCTACCTACATTCACTCCCTCTAGAATGTTTGCTGGCTTTGCTTTCACTTCTCTGTGTCAGTGCAACCCTGCTTTTATCTGCCAATACATATTGAGTCACTACTTTTTTGCTGTCTGCTTCCAACAATCTCTCCGGTTCAACCTGCTCCATTCACCCTTGCTATGCTTGGGCTCACTCCTCTCCTCTGCCCTACCCCCATATCCCACCCATTCCGACTACACCCATACTTAAATAACTAGAACTCCCACCAGTTAACACTACACCCTTACCATACACTCATCTCCAATCACACCCCGCTAAGCTTCACTCACCAGCTATTCTTCCATTCTACAAATGCTTTAATTCTCTCCTACATTAACTCCTCCCTACCTTACCTTACCCTTAACTTCTATCATCCTCCACCTGACTTAGCAACTGCTACTTTTTTCATATTCATTTTCTCTGCTCATCTAATACACAACCCACATCTGCTCACTGTTAATCACTCTCTCCCTTCCTGTAGCACCTCAATACCTAAGCACCCTATTCTATAATTCCACATCATGTTTAATTCTGCTAGCAATCTTCCATCACTCTCTCCCTACCTGCAACATCTTATCTGCTTTTTCTACTTCAGTCAACTTCATCACTATCTCACATGCTTCACTCCCACCTTACTATGACTACCTCTTCACATATTACACTATGAAAGTATAAATCATTACACACTATTACCTTAACTATCCTCATACTCAACCACTTAACATGTTATCAAAATCACCTGCACATCTACTGCACCTTCCACACCCTCAAGTGCAGCAAACTCCCCACAAAAACTATAACATTGCCTCCAACCTGTATAGCATAACCTACATAGCTTACTTGCAATTCAAATGCTTCCAACCCTATACAAAATCACCAACACCTCTCAAGTACTGTCAACTCCTAACTAAGATCAATAAAGGTCTATTATGGTCTACTTCATTTCTAAAACTAAGCAGATACATCCACCCCAATCCTAGCCCCAGATATACTCATCAACAACTAATCCTTCCAACCCCCCTACAAAGTTCTGCTACTTCTGTATCCCCTAAAGGCTCCAACCTCCTGCTACTCAACATATGCCTATCCCTATACTCCCCAGAAATCACCATACTTATCAAAACTTGTCTCAAACCTGAAATTAAGAAAATTGAAATTCTACCTCCGGGCTATAACATATACCAATGTGACAGAAAAAACAAATGTGGTGGCGGCATAGCCATAATGTATAAACAAAATCTACTAGATCATATAGAGTCAAAGACTCCAGATTTCAGCAATGCTGAAATACTATTTACTAAACTAAAAATCAACAGCAATAAAAATATAACAATCACCATTTATATCCCCTCCTGGCAATAACCCTAACACAATCAAGGAAATACTTCACTGGATAACCAATTGGTGACTTCACCACTGACTGGAACTCTTATGACTCTGATAATCCCACCACTTTCATCAACTTGCATGTTTTTCATAGGTAATCCAATCCACAACAAGAACTGACAAAGCCAACAAAAAGAGTCTTAGACTGGATCCTTACCAACAAACCTTCCTTAGCCTTCCAATCAGGCTGCGTCACCGATAGTCTTAATGACCATCTCCCTACCTATTTACTTAGAATTAACCCCCACCCCAGACAAACATTTTTCCTTCAAACTCACAACAAAAAGAACTTCAATGCTCAGACTTATTTCACTATTACAGCTCTGTGATTGGTTTCCACTCAAGGCTCTTCCTCTTGATACTGTTACAGAATACTTCAACATCACCTCCCATTATATGCTAACAGGCATATAAAAACCCTTAAAAACCCTCATAAAACTACAAGAGTAAATGGTTAACAATAATTCAAGAAATCATCTCAAAGAGACAAAATCCAGCACTCTACTAAAAATCAGAGAAACCTAGACCTATGCAGACAACTTCATAACAAAGCCAAGCCCCAAGTCAAACTGGACAAAAAATCCTACTACTTTGCATTACAGGAAGAGCACAACAATAATCCCAAGAAGTTCTGGGCTGTTATAAACAAACTCCTTCACCCCAGACACTCATCAGCCCCTACCCCAGTCTACTCATATAATAGTGACAGTATCACAATACAGTTCAATACTTTCTTCACAACTTCTGTTAATTCACTTTCCAAGTCTAAGCTTACTACACCTCCATGCATCCCAAATACATTCAATGATAGCAGTGATTCCTTTTCCTTTAATTCCATTCAAACTGACACCCTAAGAAAACTACACTCTCAAACCTACCACCATGGCTGCAGACAACCTCCCTACAGAATTCCTAAAAATAACAGTCACTGCTATCACCTATTCTGTCAGTATTCTGTTCAACTGCTCTATCTCAGAACACTATATTTCCTCAAGCTGGAAAATATCTTATATTATTCCTCTGCACAAAAACAGAAACTATACAGAGTTCTCTAACCATAAACCCACTGCTATCTTAGTGCCCCTTTCCAAAAATTAGAAAAATGGGTACACACACAACTTTTAAAATATCTATTATCTAAAAATGTCCTAACACCCAGCATGGCTTCCTCCCAAATCACAGCACCAGAACCACCCTTCTAAGTTTCACCAACATAGAAATAATGGGAAATTGGTACCTTCCATCTCTCTGGATCTATTCTAAGCTTTTAATACTGTTTCCCTTCAGAAACATCTTGATGAACTTTCCTCCCTAAACTTCAGCCACTCCTTTCTAACATGGTTCCATAGTTGAAGAAAAATAAGAGCAAAACTGATAGCACCAAGAAGAGTAGTTACAGACAGATGTGTGACATATTTGATAAGGCAGGGATCAAAATAATGAAGTTAATGATCTCAGAATACGAGAGTAAAGCCAATATTTTAAACACTGAGTTGAATGCTTTGCACCAATTGGTTATTTCTGACAATCATTTCTCCATGGTCAAACATGAATATGACAAGGTGTTCGATGATGTAGATTCTTTTTGTAATAAGGTCATGAATCGGAAAATTAGAAAGCTCGATAGAGACTTAGATGAATATAGGAATGATATAGCTTACCCCTGTCACAATAAATTTTCCAAAACCATTAGCTCAACTAGCATTCCTGGTAATGGCGGGGATGAAGTTTTTCAGCCAGACACACACCACGTCCCACGGAGAAGTGAGCGTTTGGCTGAAAAAGACAAGAGACAACGTGAGCAGGATTTTCCCATGCACCCCGGGAGGTCCGGGGCCTGGGGACCAAAACCACAGAGGACTGGATGGAGGTGGACCAACAAATAACTCTAGGCACCCACACCCAAGATGTGGCAAATCCCCCTAAAGACACCTCCCCCTGTACTGAACCTGCAGACCACTCTATCCTGCCTTGCTCCAATACCACTATAACCAAGCATGCAAATTGCACTATTTATACCAAGAATGATTTTACTATTTTTAATTACACAGACATGGTGGTTAATGACACAGCCTTTAATCTCTTTACCAAAGGACTCCATTTCGTCCCCACTAACAGAGCAAATTTGGCTCAGTTACTAGTTGATCTCAAGTTATTCACCAGAGGACTCAACCTCAAACATTTTTTCAAAGGACAAACTTGGCAACCCACAGGACTGCGTAGGAAGAGTACCTTCAATCCCCCCACCCACCCACTTCTTAAGTTATACGAGGAATTAATTGAACAGGACTTGCGTAACATGTACGACAACCCCCCCAGACCACACTCAACCAACCTGAACACCGAAGACTTTGAATACATTAGCAAGTTGTTTGAAGAGCATATTAGAATCATGAAACCTGATAAAGGTGGTGGTGTGGTTCTCATGTACGAGTCTGCTTATGAGGCTAGCATGCACCATGTACTGCATGATGACACCCAATACTGCCTCACGTCCCGAAATGAATACAACATCGCACTTGCAAAAATTAAATCCTCTTTGTATGACAGTTTGCTACAGGGATCCATTAATGAAAAACTCTACAATTTTCTACTTGTCAACAAACCAATTGTACCAGTTATCTTCGGAATCCCAAAGACCCACAAGGGCACCAATCCGTTGACCTTCAGACCCATTGTCTCGGGTGCGGGGGGTGTGACTGAGCCTATTGCCAAGTTCATTGACCACATCACAAAACAACATACCCATGCCCTCACATACGTGTGCAAAGATTCATGGGAATTTCTGAAACTTTTCCCTGTGTCCAACTGCCCCCCCTCCTCCTTTCTGGTCACCATTGACATCAAAGACCTTTTTTCCAGTATTCCCCACTCTACAGGACTAGACTGGTTTAGTGACTTTTTCAACAAAGAAACGAATTTGGGTAACAACTTCATCAACCTAATTATTGACATGATGAGCACAGTCTTAAACAACAACTACATTTGTTTTAATGGGGAACTTTTCAAACAGGAAAAAGGAGTAGCAATGGGAGCCTCCTGTGCCACCAACTATGCCAATGTGGTTTTGCACAGATGGGAACAGGACTACATTTTTGGCACTACTTGGGCACAGTTTGTCACCTTCTATTGCAGATACCTTGACGACATCTGCCTCATTTGGAAAGGTACTGAACTCCAACTGTCGAGTTTTTTGGAATACATCAACAGTACCACAGAGTTTCTGACTTTCACACACAACATCAGTCATGAACATCTGCACTATCTTGACGCTACCATTTATAGGGATGCCCAATCCTTGGAACTACACTCCAAGGTTTACAGGAAACCCACTTTTTCGAATTGTCTATTACACTATGAGAGTCAACACCCTTTTCATCAAAAGAAGGGCATAGTCAAGGGCCAACTTATAAGAGCATCCAGAATGTGCAGTAAACTCTCCGATTTTCTAGAAGAGACTCACAATCTACATGACATGTTCACCCAAAGAGGCTATCCTGAGAACTTGCTCAACTCACTAAAAGATGAAATCTTTGCCAAAAGGGACTCCTTATACCCCCCACTGCTTGGACGCACGCAAGTGCAGATCCCCAACCTCATGTCACAACAGAGCAAAGAAATGGACGGCAATTTCATTTACACTTTCTCCGACAACTCTGAACAAATTGAAACTATTGTATCCAAATACTGGTTTGTACTGGCTGGCAATGACGACTTCAGGAGTATCATTCCGGACAAACCTAATTTTGTGAGGAAGAGGGGGCAAAACCTCAAAGACATCTTCGAGAGAAAACCCATTGCAACTACTCACAACTCTCACAACAACAAGGGCACCTTCAAATGTGGTGCCTGCAAGCAATGTCCTCTCATTGCAAACAAATCCCACATCTACCTTGCATCCAGACACACCTGTATCAGATCCCCCTGTCACTTTTCATGTGGAACAAAAGGGTTGTTTATATCGGGCTCTGCACCACCTGTGGTGCCTTTTATGTGGGCAAAACAGAGAGGGAATTCAGGAAAAGGCTATACGAACACACTTACGACATTGAAAAGAAAAAGGAAAGCAACGCTTTCTTCAAACACTCACTTACATGTCCTAATTACAAGTTGTCTTTCATGATCCTTGAACAAGTGAACCCTAACATTAGAGGAGGGACTGGGAATCGACCTTGGAATACAGGGAGCTTGTCTGGCAACTCAAGCTAGATGCAGGCAGGCCCCGGGGTTAAATGGCACACTTAGTATAGGCTCGGTTCTGAAGCTCAGAAGGGCTAGATTATAGCATGTCTCATCCTATTTTCACTATTTTTCAACACTGTTTCTTTGCCCATTGAACACACTTGCCCCAAGTCACCAAGTAGTGCAAATTCATATGCATCATAACATCTATTTTTAAGGCTAACATAACAGCACTACATTGATTCTCATATTACACAGGACTGCTGACTTCAAACTCACTTGGATCACACACACCTTTTTTTAAACTTCCACTTGTATTTGTATTTGTATTTCTATCCAAACCTTTTGGACAAGCAAAGTTTTTAATTTCATCATAACACTCACTTGGTTTACCAGTCATGTATAAACAATGCAATGTCAATTTAACCTATGCACATTTTAATGTTTTATTTTATTATTTGGCTGTTCATTTGCTCAAAACAGTCTCAATTGTTTCTTAATGCAACTCAGCTCTAACCAAACATGTGACTAATTAACATCCTCATTTAAACAGTTGCCTCACTGCAGGCAACTGTTTTTGACTTGAAAAAGCTTGGCATTCTCCAAGCGAAAGCGCTTGTCTGATTTTGCTGTTTTGTACCTACTGACTTTGGATTTTTACCATTTGGTCTGATTTTGCTGCTTTGTACCAACTGTCTTTGGATTTTTACCACTTGGCAACTAATAATGGTTCCATAGTTACTTATCCAGCTGGCAGAAAGCTGTCAAATGGCAGCACAAACTCTCAACCCTACAACCTGTTAACATGGTGGCTCTACAAGGCTAAATAGTAGGCTCTCTCCTTTCCACTATCTTTACAAACTGACTCCATACATCTACTCCTCTAGCCTCTGTCATTCAATACACAGATGACTCGACTCTCGTCTGTGCAGCACCTTCCCTAGATCATCTTGTCACCATTACACAGCAGTCCTTCATGTCTGTCAAAGCATGGCTATCTGACTCCCAGCTGATTCTGAACCCTCCCAAAACTAAGCTGATGCTCTTTTACCCCAGCAGACCATGAGACTACCCTATCCCTTTCCAAATCCATTCATCAAACAATGCCATAATAAAAGCCATAACTCAAACTAAATTATTAGGTATTCTAATAGACAAAACTTTTGAATTTTGATATCAACTTATTCCAGTCCATCAAAAAGATGCATATGAAACTTGTCTCATTATATAGAATCAAGGCTTTCCTGACTTACAACTCAAGACAAGCAATAGCAAGAACTCATCTCCTCTCCACCTTACTATATGCCTCTCATATCTTCACTAATATTCGTAAAACTAACCTAACCAAGCTTGAAACCTGCTATAATAAAATAGCCAAATTTACCACTAACTCCTCCCATAGGTCACACCACTGCTCTGCGTTACATCAACTAAACTGGCTTGAACTACCCCATTATTTAACCTACACACACAACTTGCCCTCACACACAGACTGGTACTGCTCTTCAAATAAAGCTATTTGATCTGCATATCAATAAAACTATAAAAACCATTAATAAGAAGCTTGGCTCATTATATAGAAAGTCAATAGAAACCTACAAGTACGGCAGGTGCAAAGGCTCCAAAATGTACAATTGCAAAGTCAAAAAAGAGAAGCCAGCACCATGTGTGGTAAAAAAAAACATCAATTTAATGTGTAAAAATGCACATAAGTAAAATCCTAATAGCACATATATAAGAATCCAATAACAAAACCTCCAAGGTGTTGGCAACCAATCCCAAAAACACCTGAACCAAACTGGTTTCGGCCAAATCACCTTCTTCAGTGAAGTGCTATAGAGACTAAGCTCACAAGTCTCCCTTATAAAGCCAAAAATACAGCCCCCAAGAGTATCCCATTGGATGACACTACATACTTTAAAAATGTTCATTCAAACCTGGGGAGAACAGACCTCCCAATTTAATAATCCATTTCCTCTCTTTTATATTAAGTATGGAGTGCCAACTTGATTTATCTCTGATCTTCTGGGCCTGGAGCAGATTTTAAAGGATAAGAAAATGCAATAATTCAACAGGGATCTTGGTGATTATGAAAGGGGTAAAGCCCTTGAATATCCTAAGAATGTTAAGTTTAACCTCTCTGAAAGGAAATCCCCGATGCCCAAGAGAAAAAGACCAAAACCTATTCTGAAAAGGAATAGAGATACCCCCAGTTATACCTCTGGGGAAGAATCCTCCTCCAACATGGATGTGGATGCATACCACACAGTTGAGCTACCAGATCCAAAGAGAAGTAATCTGGCACACCCTTTAGAGTCAGGATCCACAGAAGGTGGAGGAAACACAAATCCCGTAAGCAGTCTGGAAGGACTACTCAGGTTGATGAAGCAACAACAGTACCTCGTATGAATGTACATAATATATTTTCAGAGGTCCTATCTGATACGGAAATAAATGTTTTGAATAAAAGTTTAAGTTTTGTGCCAGGTTTTTTTGTCTCTGAACATTCTTTTGCCAAAAATGTTATGGATTTTTGTAGATTGTTGAATCTCAGATTATTTTTTGATGATAGTTCAGCCAAGAAATCAATGGGCTTTAGATTTCAAAGATCTACTTTTATGCCTCCTATGTCACCAACAGGTTTCTATCTTCTTACATAATGTTCTCAAAGATCTCCATTTTAATAATTACAATTATTCTACCATTTCCAGTAATATAACCCGTGATGAGATGGAGTGTACTGATAGACTTAGGAACAACAGGAATATTGTTATTTCACAAGCAGATAAATGAGGGGTGGTTGTGGTTCAAGGTTGGGCAGCCTATTAGTATGAGGCCTTTAAACAACTTAAGGATGGTACGCACTATACAAGGATGCCCTTAGATCTGACCAAGGGGTTCAAATTGGCCATCGATGCTTTTCTAATGAAGGCTAAGGAAGAGGGCATCATTACCAATACAACTCACAGTTCAGGAACCCAAAAAACAACATCTCTATCTTCTGTCAAAGATACACAAGGACCCTGTTAGTCCACCGGGTTGACCTATAGTGTCAGGGAATGGTTCCCTTACTGAACCCCTTTCGGAATATCTGACTTATTATTTGAAAACATTATTGGCCCTTGTTAGGTCACGCATCCAGGATATGACACAATTTTTGAGGATTATATCTGATTTACAGTTGGAAGCTAATTGGCTTTTGTGTACCCTGGATGTCACATCCCTTTACATCAATATTCCACATTGAGTTGGTTTGAACCCTGCAACATTGGCTGGATGTATCTGAATTATATAGACCCGGTTTCAACACCTTTTTAGTTTGGCGGAACACGTGTTGACCAAGAACTATTTCTACTTCCAGGACCAATGTTTTCTGCAGGTACAGGGAACAGCTATGGGTGCATCTTTTGCACCCATATATGCAGATCTCTTCATGGCTTATTTGGAGGAGAAATTAATTTACAATTCTAGCCACAATCTGTATATTAATGAAATAGATATCTGGAGGCGCTATCTCGATGATTGCTGGCTTGTGTGGAAGTCTGATGCCACTTTCCTAGGAGCTTGTCACCTAGCTTAATGAAAATAAATGGGGTATTGATTTCAAATTTAGTTTCAGCAAAACTCAGATTACCTTTTTGGATGTCCCTGTCAGCCGGAAGTCTGACAACACTTTGGACACTCAAATTTATAGGAAATTTCCTCAGTACAATTCACTCCTTCATGCTAGCAGATTTCATCCACAACATGTGATTCGTAATATTCCTAAATCTCAATTCCTCCATGTTCAAAGAATCTGTTCTCATACCCAGATTTATAATCAACACAAACAGGATCTCATTTCTCGATTTTGAGATAGGGGGTTATCCAACAGGGACATCATTGGGGCATGCAACTGGACTACAGGTCAGCATAGACCCAATTTATTAGTATATCACAGGAGATCTTCTGAAAACAAATCTTTGATTAGATTTGTAATGACTTTAGGCAGAAATACCAATGCTTTTATGCAGACCATCAACAGACATTGGAATATCTTGGTGGGGGATGACAGGCTTTCAAGTTGTTTGAGAGACAGATGTTCTTTTTTGTTTTGGAGGGGCCGCACCTTAGGCTCATATTTTTCTCATTATAAAGGAACTGGGCAAAACAGGGAGCCCTATATTAAAAGGACGCTCACAGGGGATATATTGAGGGGTTGTATGCCATGTGGGCATTGCTCACATTGCCATATGGTCTTTAAAACAACAGAATTCACCAGTCAAAATACACTCAATATGTACAAGATACATTTTTTGTTAAGTGTAGTACTTCTTGGGTTATTTATTTGGCCACCTGTCAGTGTTCTGCCTTTTATATAGGGCAGACTTCATGACCTTTGAAGTTTGGAATAGGGGAGCACATTAGTGATATCAGAAACAGAAGGCAGTCCAATGCACTATACAAACACACTTTCAAACATACGCATGCAAGTTTTAGGTTCACGATTATAGACTGTATTATGGGTGATTGTAGGGATAAATCAAGTTGGCACTCCATACATAATATAAAAGAGAGGAAATGGATTATTAAATTGGGAGGTCTGTTCTCCCCAGGTTTGAATGAACATTATTAAAGTATGTAGTATCATCCAATGAGATACTCTTGGGGGCTGGTTTTTGTTTTGGCTTTATAAGGGAGTCTTGTGATCTTAGTCTCTAGCACTTCACTGAAGAAGGCGATTTGGCTGAAACCGGTTCATTCTTGTTGGGTTATTTTGTGTTTTTTTTTGCAGTTTAGTTCAGGTGTTTTTGGCATTGGTTCCAAACACCTTGGATGTTTTTTTATTGGATTCTTATATATGTGCTATTAGGATTTTGCTTGATGTTTTTTTACCACATGTGGTGCTGGCTTCTCTTTTTTTGACTATGTCATTATATAGAAGCAAACCTTTTCTAACTCCATTAGCTAGGACTGGAATCGCCCGCTCACACCTACTCTGTACCCTTCTATATGCCTCCCCCTACTCTCCAATTTGAGCAAAACTGAACTTAGTAAGCTCTCTCACAGTTACAACCATATTGCCAGATTTGCCATAGGGTCAACATATAGGACACATCACTGTCAAAACTTCAGTGTTCTCAGATGGCTAGAACTGCCTAGCCTACTTCTGTTCAATCAGCACACAAAATTCTGTACCATCCTGAAAATACTCGGGCGCTCAAAAATATCAAAGCCATACAGTAATTCAAGGCAACTATGATCACCCAATAAACTGTTGTCAAACCCAAAAAGCCATTAACTCAGCTGGCGACTCCCTGTTTGCCAACATCATTGGCAAAACTTGGAATTCACTTCCATCTAACTTTACCCTCGAACCTTCTTTAAGTCTTTTCAAAAAAGGCCTCAAACAGTATTTTAAAGAGCACTGGCTTTGTCACTGTACTAACCCTGATTAATAACTACTTATTCAATGCCTTATTTAAATTAATATTGTATGCATCTCTTGCTCTTAATAGCTTGCTGCAACCTGTTGTTTTTGTATACTATTACATGCTGTGTATATTGTGAGTACCTACTAGAGGGCTTTGTAAATATGTTTGACTCATCTGTGTTATCTGGAGCTTTTCTCCCCGGGCCTCCGTTGAAAATGGACATATATCCAGTCGGACTATCCCGGTGAACAAATGTAAAATAAATAAATAAAATATTACTTTACACTAGTACTCGTACACTTTGATCTTCTAACAAATCTTTATTACAAGTCTCCAAATCCAATAACAAAGCTGGGGACTCTTTTCTCCAACTACATCTCCAAAATATGGAATTCTACCCCTCAGGGCATAACTACTACTGACACAGTACTCTGAAAAAGAAACTAAGAGTATTCCTCAGCAACAACCAGCTTTGCCCATGTACTGGACCTGGTTAAACCTCGTCATACCTAAATTAACATTCTATGTCCACTACCTCCAGCCCACTTATTCATTTCCTCCATCTCCTCTTCTGCAACAAAACTTCCTCCAACTTCTTCAAATGTACTTATCTTTAATTTCACCCCAGCCAAGCATCTCTCTTATTCCTTGTTTCTCTACCCTTCTCTCTTCTCACTACACCGCCTTCTACTACTATTCTCTCCAGTCTTATTTCCACTCCTCAACTTATTCTAATTGCATTTCACTTTGTCCATACTGTACATAACCTTCAAATTGCTTAATTATTGTAACTTATTTGTCCTAATCAAGATTTACTTTATTTTCTTATCATTGTAATCTAACTTGATCAGTGAATCCTACTTGTACTTATTTACTCCATGCTACCCAATGTTTATAGGTTCATAAGTGTGTACTAGGCTAATGGCCCTGGAGCCTTTACAAGCCTAGCCCATAGGATAACCCTGGCATTGTGCCACCCAACCTTAATTTCCAGTGCCTCTGTCGAGTAGAGCCACTGGAGTGATCCCGGGGTGAATTTTTTATTTTCCATCCACTCATCAAGATTCCTCTTGAAGAGGGCTAGTGAGGTGATCTGTTTGACATGTATGGGAAGTCTATTCCATGAGCAGTCTCTGGGTTATGAACCTGTCTCTCTAGCATGTTCTGTTGATTGCAGTAATGAGGTTGAGGTCTCTGGAGCATGTGGTCCAGAGGGATTGGGATTTCTTAAGATGTAGCATTTCTAGCAGAGCTGGGTCAGACATGGCTTTGTAAGTCAAGCAGAGATCGCCTCTAAGTAGGCGATATGAGACAGAGAACAGTTGGAGTTTTTTTGAGTCTGTCCATATAGGACAAGTGTTTAAGGCCTAGGATCCGCTTTGTGAGGTACTTTTGTGGCCTCCGCAATTGTTGCAAGTGTCTAGTGAGGTACATGCCAAATGGGGCTTTGTACTCGATGACTGGCCTAATGAGGGAAGAGTAGAGGGAGACAATGACATCTTTCTTCCTGGATGTAAAACCCTTAGTAATAAGATGTGTCACATAGAAGGACTTTCTGACCACACTGGCAATGTGGTGGTCAAAAGAGAGGTTGCTGTCAACTTGTGTTCCCAGATCTCTTATAACACCTTCTGTGTTTAGTGGACTACCATCAATGTGGTAATTCATGGGAATTGGGTTTTTTCCAAAGGGATGATGACACATTTTTTTGGCATTGAGCTTAAGGCCATGGTTCTGACACCAGTCGTTGGTCTCAGTGAGGCCTTTCTGTAGGATGTCAACATCACTTGGGGAGTTAATAATAGCTCCCAACTTGCAATCATCTGTGAACTTTGTCAGCCAGAGTACCTTCGTGTTGGCCTGGACTTCAAAGTAGTAGATACCAAACAGGAGAGGACCCAGGACCGAACCCTGTGGAATTTCACTCGTGACTGGTCAGCAGTCTGACTTGGAGTCAGCTACTTTCACACTGTGGGTTCTATCTGTGAGCCAGTTTGCAACCTGCCTAGTGATATAGGGTTTGATGCCTAGCTTAGTCAGTTTTTCTATGATTCCTGAGTGGAGAATGATATCAAAGGCCTTGGACAGATCAAGGTAGGCTGTATGAACCACCTTGCCTTCATCCACAGCTCTGGTGACTGACTCAAAGAAGTCTACCAGGTTGAGCAGGCATGATCTACCCTTCACAAAACCAAACTGTGTGGGATCCAGAGTTTGGAGATTCCCTATATCCCTGTTTATTAGGTCCATGATGATGTGTTCCATAGCTTTGCATATCAGACTCATCAGGCTAATGGGGTGATAGTTCCCAGGGCCTGTAGTCACTCCTCCTTTGTGGAGAGGGATGACTATAGTAGTCCGCCATTTGGTAGGGACAAAGCCTGAGGTGAGGCTGTGATTGAACAGGGCACACAGGTGAGGTGCCAGTTCACTCTGTAGTTCATGTAGAACACAGCCAGGGATATTGTCAGGTCCCATAGAAGCTGTATTCTTGGCCTTGGACAGTGCTATTTTAACCTGTGCAACAGTAATACCGGGTGCCTGGCAATCTACTAGTATTGTGATTAGTCCTTTGGGTGGGGGGGGGGTAAAGTTGGCACTGAATCTGTCAGCCTGTATATTGTCAATATCTGTGGGCTCAAAATAGGAGGTACCATTGTGCAGTAGCTCAGAGCAAATCTGGGTATTGCCATGGAGATTCTTTATATAAATATAGAAGGCCTTGTGGTTGTCTTTACTATATGCTGCAATTCTGTTTTCATAGCTAGCTTTAGAGGATTTGATGAGGGATCTCAACTTTTTGTTCAGGCTGATAAGGGAATTTTTCCATTCTCGGGACTTCACCTTATTTGCATCAGTTTCCTCCTTCTTTTGTAGAGTTTGTTTAGAGCAGGGGACCACCAGATTGGCTTCCTTTTTTTGGTGTCTTTGTTTTATTGGGTATGGTGAGATCCATGCATTTGTACATGTGTTAGTACAGTGCATTGTTGTGTGATTCAGCGGTCATGCAACTACTCTCCATTTGAAGTTAGCCACCTCTGTTTTTAGGAGCCCAAATTTAGTTTTGGAGAAGTTTTTCATAGTAGTTGCCTTTGTGGGGGTGGGGGTGGATTTCCAAGGTGATTAGTTTGTGGTCGGATCTAACCAGGGAGGAGTTGGCTATGACCAGATCAAGGATTTTCTACCTCTAGTGGGGGTAAGAATGAGCTGGTCCAGGGCATTTGAATTAATGAATTTCAGGAAACGTTGGGCAAGTGTACTGGTACACGAGTAGTTTTCCCAGTTAATGGTGGGGTAGTTGATGTCACCCAGTATGAGAGTGTTAGGTTGGACCCTAATATTCTCCAGGGTGCTTAGGAATGTGGAGTGTGAGTCATGGGACATGGTTGTGGACCTATACCAGGCTATGACCTGAATCACTGTCTTACCCAATGTTAGCTACACCTGAATTATCTTTGATGCGTTATGTTGGGCTACCAGTCTGGAGGTTTGTGCATCCTTTATGAATATAGAAACACCACTGCCTGGAGCTTTGGTCCAGGTTCTGGGGCTGAAAGGTGTTGAATTAATAATAGCCTGGAAGTTCAGGGGTACTTTCTGTTGCCTTGAACCAGGTCTCTGTTACAGCACAAATGTTGATGTTCTCCATTTTAAGGAGTGCTTTGAGCAAGTGCATTTTGAGATTTAGAGATCTAGCGTTGAGCAGCATGACCCTCTGAGTGCATTTGTTTGTAGCTGTTGTGGTGGTAATTTGGTCTTTGGAACACCACCTGAAAAAGGCACTATATGGGTGGCAAGAGCCTTGGCCAGTATCTGGAAGCCCATGGGTGACAGGTGCAGGCCATCTCTGGCAAAGTATTGAGGTCTGTCAATCATGCCATCCCAGGCAGACAGATACTGGATACCCTTAGAATGACACCAGAAACTTAGCCAATTGTTGAAATCAATCATTTTCTGCTTGTACTGTGGTATCATTCTGGGTGATGGCAGGATGTTGCTCAGGGCTTGGGTCATACTCACCTGGGCTACATAATCTGAGAGCTCCTCCATGTCTCTTTTCATGTAGTCCAGGGAGGTACATCTCAGGTCATTCACACTCACATGTACAATGATAGAGTCATATTTGTACCTGTTGTTGAGGGACCCGAGTGCGTGCATTATGTGGTGGTTCCTGGCACCTGACAGGTAGCTGACTGTTACTTTCTCCTTATTCAACCTAGTGAGTGGGACATCAGTGTGCCTCACTGAGTCACCTACGACTAGTGTGTTGGGCATGCTGTTTTGCCTTAGGGGCTTTGGTTGAGTGGCACACTGTTTAGGAGAGTTATGTGTCTCGTGATTAGTGTTGTGTTGTGGTGGTTGAATGCATTTCCCTGTACTTTAAGTATATAATTCTTACAGTGTATATAACTTGCGTTTTTCTTTAAACATTGTATTATTGTCTCTGGAGCTTTTCTTCCTGGGCCTTCACTGAAAATAGGCTTTTCAGCCAGACTATCTTGGTAATAAATGTTAAATAAATAAAAAATAAATTACATAGTTCATTCAAATCCTGCTTTCTTTTAAACCTTGTTCCTCCTCTGCATGTACTGTTTCCACAATTCCCATTTTTTTCCCTATGTAATTTGCTCCTTCCCTTTTCCAAAGATCCCAATTCTAGGTTTATCTCTGTACTATATTCTCTACTTCTAGTAAGGTTGGTTTAGACTTTGATTTCCATTTTCTAGTAATTGCTTTTTTGGCAGCCACCATAATTAGATTCAGCAAGGCCTTACTATGCCTAGGCAATTCCGATTCTGTATCATAGCTCAGAAAAAGAATTTCCTTAGTTACACCAGTTTCCTCACCTAGTATACCTGACAGAGCAGTCTGCAGGGAGTCTTTAAAGTCTGCTATCTCTCCCAGAAAATATGTTCCCTGTTATATTTTTCTTCCCCATCACACCTCAGGCATTTGCCGTCTACCTGAGGAAAAATTCTTTGGATTCTACTTGGGTATGTCCAGCTAACCAACATTCAAAAGGTTGTTGGAGGAACGTTGTCAGATTAGGTTAATTAATGTTAGATTTGGAGAACAGGGAGTAGGTAGGTGTTTAACAAAACACATTCAACATTCAGGATAACAAAAACACAAAACGCAAAACACTAAACCTATTAAAGACTGCTAAAGGAAAACATTTCATTTTCAATCTTTAAATCAAAGACCCACTACACCATTTATACCCATGTTCATCTGGACAGTAGTTATGTTATGGAAAGGGTTTTTGTAAGGTGAGGTGCAGTGTTAGGGTTAGAATTCATAGGATCATAGAAGGTTACTAGGCTAATGGCCCTGGGGCCCTTACAAGCCTGGCCAAGAGTTTATCCCCAAAAAAGAAACCTCAGTCAGCACCTGTCACTGTCAATGAGGTACAAAGGTGGAAACCTTGGGACAAATTTGTGGTTTCCCATCCACTCATCAAGGTTGCATTTGAAGAAGGTCAGTGAGGTACTCTGTTTGACATGTATGGAAAGTCTATTCCAGAGACGGGGCAGCCTCTGGGAGAAAAACCTGTCTCACCAGCAGGTTTTGTTGATGTTGCATATTAGATTCAGGTCTAGCAAGTAATTTGTGAGGAGTTAGACTTACGAATATGCAGCATCTCTAGTAGGGCAGGGTCCGATATTGCCTTGTGGGTGAGACACAGATCACCTCTGAGCAATCTGTATGATACCAATTAAAGTGATATTGATTTAAGCCTGTCTATAGGACAGTTGTTGGAGGCCATGGATTCGCTTTGTGAGGTATTTCTGTGGCCTTTCCAGTTGGTGCAGGTGTTTGCAAAGGTACATACCAAATAGGGTGTTATACTCAATTATTGATCTAATGAGGGAGGAGTATAGAGAGGTAATAACCTAATTTTTTCCTGGATGCAATCCTTTTACTTATGAGATGAACAGAGTAAAAGGCTTTTCTGACCACTGCTGCCACATGATGGTCAAATGCGAGACTGTTGTCAACCTGAGTACCCAGGTCTCTCACCACAGGTTTTGCACTTAGGGGGTTGCCGTTGATGTGAATCAGTAGGGGCCGTGTTTTGGACGAATGGTATGATAATACTTTTTTTGCATTTAACTTAAGGCCATGACTTTGGCACTAGTTATTTGTAGCTGTAAGACCCTCTTGTAGTATGTTAATGTCACTTGGGGAGTCAATGACAGCACCTTACAGTGCAACAGATGACAACTTACAGTCATCCACAAACTTGGTCAGCCACAGGCCCTTGGCCTTTGCCTGGACCTCTGAGAAGTAGAGACCAAACAGTAGGGGTCCCAGGACAGATCCCTGGGGAACACCAGTAGTAACAGGTCTGCTGTCATATGAGGTGGCACTTATTCTGACCTTGTGGGTCCTATCTGTGAGCCAGTTGGCTACCCATCTGATGAGATAGGTATTAACACCAAGTTGTGTTAGCTTTTCAATGATGCCTGAGTGGGGGGATTGTGTCAATGACCTTGGCCAGGTCAAAGTAAGCTGTATTCACTGACTTTCCCTCATCCAGGACCTTGGTGACAGTCTCAAAGAAGTCAACTAGGTTCAATAGGCAAGATCTGCCCCTGACAAATCTAAACTGGGTGGGTCGAGTGTTTGGAGATGGTCTATGTCCTTGCTTATGAGATCCATAATAATACGCTACATGCCTTTACAGATCAGACTTGTCAAGCTAATGGGGAGATAGTTTCCCGGGTCAGTAGTGATACCACCTTTGTGCAAGGGGATGACGATGATGGTTCTCCACTCTGCTGGAATGAAGCCTGTAATTAGGTTGTGGTTGAATAGGTTGCTCAGTGGTGAAGCTAGTCCTCGCTGGAGATGGTGCAGAATACAGCCTGGGATATTATCAGGTCCCATGGAGGCTGTGTTCTTTGCCTTGGATAGGGCCTTTAACACTTGATCTATGGAGATGTGAGGTGTGGGCCAAGTATTGGAGATGTCGACTGGGCCTTTGGGGTGCGACGTTTGCACTGAAACTATCAGCTTGCAGGTTGGCTAAGTCAGCAGGATCAGTGTAAGGGTTACCGTTAAGTACTAATTCAGAACAAACTTGGACTTTACCATGGAGGTTCCTAACATAACTGAACAAGTACTTGTGGTTTCCCTTTTTTTCGGAGGCTAGTTTCAACTCATAGCTGGCTTTGGAGTTTTTCACTGTGATCTAATTTGCTTGTTGAGGCAGAGGAGGGAGATTTTCCGATTTGGAATTTGTTCCTTTTTACCCTTGGACAACAGTTTCTTCCTTTTGTTGTAAAGCCTGTTGATAGAGCATGTCTACCAGACAGGTCTGCGTTTCCTTGAGGGGCAGGTTTTAGTTCTGTTGGGTACGGCTGAGTCCATGTAGTTGTACAGGTGCTTGTATACTGCACCGGCATACTGTTCAGCATAGTTTTTAACAGGTGGTGTGAAGCTACTGATACCCTCCCTTAGGAGGGTGTAGTCAGCTTTTGAGAAGTTTTTTAGCCTGATTATGGCTGGGGAGGGGTTGGGTGGGATATAAACTTCCAATGAGACCAGTGGTCACCCCCTCGTTAGTTAGGTCTGAACATATTATGGGAGTGGTGCAGCAGTCACCTATGCTGATGAGAACCAAGTCCAGTATCTTATCTCCCCTTGTGGGAGATGAAACCAGCTGGTCTAGTGCATTAGACAGATGAAGTCAAGGAATTGTTGGGTGAGTGCATTAGTTCAGGAATAGTTCACCCAGTCTATGGTGGGATAGTTGAAGTCACCAAGGATCAGGGTGTTAGGGGGTACATTGATGGAGTCAAGTAGGTCCAGGTAGGAGAGTGGGTCTCCTGAGACATGGAGGGGGGGGGTCTATAGCTGGCTATAACTTGGATAGGTGTCTTTCCAACTGTCAATTGCACCTGGAGTAATTCCAGTGCATCATGCTGGTAAACCAGTCTGGAGGTGTACCTGTCTTTAATGAAGATTGAGACTCCACCACCCTTAGTCTTTCTGACTTCATTTTGCATGCATTTCTAAGGTGGGCAGTGGGGGCTATGTCTTATTGTTTGACATAGTATCTACTAATTATTTTACATTTACTACACATACCTACCTGTATTTTTATACAATGCTTTGGTGTTCTACTGCTGTGGTAACTATTGTACTTTCTACCCATGTCATGACTGAAAATGGTCAGTAAACACATTCACCCAGTTAAAAAATGTAAATTAAAATGAATACATATTCAGAGAAATATCTTAAAGTACTATATTTCAAATTGTATTTAGCTGCAAAAATTGAACTAGTGTATTCTCCCACTAAACTGTAACAGAAATGGTGGCCTATTCACAAGTTATAAAAGTTTATTCCTTTTTGTGTATTATGTAATTAATTAGGTAAGTCATACAAATGTTTTAGAATGGTTTAATTATATTATTAAGCATGGTATTTCCATGCAGCGGGTTTATAAGACATGTCATAGAGCAGTACATTTACTTTAATGTGCAAAGCAGTAGTGCATGGCTGCACAGCTCTGCATCTTTCAGTACTTACGATTCACAATCACAATGACCAATACACAGTTTTGTCTACGATATTGCTGCAGTCTTAGTGATGCACTGAAGGTGGGGCACAGTCTTCATCATGGTGGTGAAAGGAGACTAGGGTCTCCCTTTTCTACCTGAATCAGGACTTCACTGGAAAGGCTGCTGGGCTGTTATGTTAGTCTCTAATGAAGTGGATGCTATTATATGGGCCAGATAAGTAAGTGATACAATTAGCAGTTGAGTGGATGCTGGAAAGGACTGAGAGCTTCCTGCAATGGATCACAACTTCAATCCCCTCGTGGGCCCTAGGTATTAGAGCAGGACAAGATGACAAGGCTACAATATCAGGCTATGCCCTACCATTGTCTGGCAATAACTGTGTAAGTTGCTCCATGTGTCTAGCATCCCATCCTATACCCTACTGCGAGGCACCCCTTCATACAATACCATGCTTGACACTTTGCATGTGCACTAAATCTCTCTGCTACCATTTTTCATAGTCTGTATAAATGTCCATCGTTTGTCACCCGCATATTTTATGTACGCATATGTATTCTGTTCATATTATTTCAGATTTCTGTGTACCTCTCATGTTCTGCTCAACACATCTCCATAGCCCTGTTCACTTGGCTTACCTCTCATACTCATCTGTTCGCTACTTATATAAAAATCCATTCGCTACTTGTATAAAAAGGAACTTTTTATCAAAAAAAAAAACTCACATTGTGCTCTACCATGTTTATCCTTTATCATTTTTTTCCTTCTGCTTACCATCTTCCCTATATCCTTTTTTTCTACCCCTTTATGATGCTGATCTGGGTATATATGCTATCTTCCCCCATACTGGATGGCACACTTATGAGTGGTTTATGAAGATGGTCTGTGTTGCCCAGTCTTAGACCCCACTACATACCATGGTACAATAAGCATCGAACTTCTGAGCAGAGTACATGGGTGTGGTATAATGAGTCAATTGATCTTTTGGGTCTTCTCGCATAAAATTCCTCCCTTTGTGACTATATGATGCTGAGCTCAGTATCATTACATAATACTGCTTTACTTATTGTGTCATAGCTGAGCCACGACTGAGGCTTACTTAAACTCTCTGACATACCCACACATCTATAAGTAGTTAGTGCATGCCATGACGTGCTCTCTGTCTGAACTGATACTTGTACATCTATAGGTAGTCACGGCATGCTGTGATGTGCTCTCTGTCTGCAATGATACTTATACATCTACAGGTCATCATGGCATGCATATATTTAAGTAGTCACTGCATGCCATGATGAGCACTTCACCTGCACTGATACTTGTACATAAGTAGTCATGGCATGCTGTGATGTGCACGCTATCTACACAGTCACTGTACAGCAAGTTCTTTTAAATTCCAGTCTATACTAATACTAAATATTGTTAACAAGTTTCTACTATATATTTTTAACAAGTTTGAGTGATCAGCTTTTTTTCCAACTTGACTGCGCTACTACAATCATATAGCTTTATATATATATATATATATATATATATATATATATATATATATATATATATATATATATATAATAGTTTAACAAATGAAGTGTACAAGACAGAACATGGCAGTCTCAGCCAGAATTTAAAACAATAGCAAATAAACTACAAGCAGTAATATTCAAGTAAAAGTGCTAGCAAATAACAGCATACAAATAAAAGAGTAGAACAGCAGAATGGTAATGTAAAACATTAAGAGATTTAACTATATAGATAAAAATGAATCAGAAACTTTTTGTTTGTCATAAGTTAAAAGCCAGGAGAAATTTGAGGACTGTCTAACCTGAATAAACACACGTGCTATATGTGCAATGGAAAAGATTAAGAATCTGAAATCAAAGTATTGCTAGTTATCCATAGATATGCAAACCAAGAGCAGCCATAACTGAAGAAGATGATGAAGATTTAACTGATGTGCCATTATTTTATAAACTATTTTATTTAAAATAGGGTGTTGTATAGTAGAGACTGGAAGATGTTCATGCCATTTAGTTAACCAGAGACTGACTGGTGGTGAATTGTTAGCTGTGCTTTGCCTTCACTATGTTTCTGCATATAAATATGTACTTTAACAAGGTGGGATGGATGAAAAACAGACTATAAGGTAGTACTGAAGAGTTCCATGAATGGTATTACACAGGGGAAATGTGATCTGATAAGGGGGGTGTTTTATGGCTAATGTAACATGAAGGTGGAGGATTGTCCATATTCACCGAGGATATTCACACCTCCAGGCTAGTTGCCCAACACAATGCATCTGAAAATTTCTAGGTGCAACTAACACTAGGTAAGACTGCAATCCAAATTGTAGCTTGCTACAGATCCCCCACCATGCCCCAAGATTCTCACTACACCTTTCTAAACATACTGGAAACTATTAAGATACAACCAAACACCCTAATAATGAGTGATTTCAACTACCCTGCCATTAATTGGGAAAACTACTCGTGTAACAACACCTTTGCCAAATGGTTCTTGGAATTCATAAATTCCAATGCCCTGGATGAACTAATCCATAGTCCCACCAGGGGCTCCAATATCCTGGACCTGGTCATTACCAACATGGGAAATCAATGCTCCACACCAGTGGTCACCCCCTCGTTAGTTAGGTCTGACCATAAGCTAATCACCTTTGACATCTACATGCCACCCCCACCCCCCAGTAAGGAAACATCCATAAAAAACTTCTCCAAGGCCAACTTCATGCTACTCAAGTCAGAAGTGACAACCTCAATGACACCCATGCAGATGGGAACTGAAAGTTCGACTGCCGAATCCTACACTAAAGCACTGTATGAGCACATCCACTTTTGCATGAATCGTGCCATCCCAAATAGAACCAAGACGCTCTCCTCCAAAAAACAAAAGCCAATCTGGTGGACTCCTGTCACAAACAAACTATACAACAGAAGGAAGAAACTGTTGCAGAAAAGAGGAAATTCCCAGGATGCAAAAAACTCCCTTACCAGCCTCAGTAAGAAGCTGAGATCCCTCATAAAATCCTCCAAAGCTAGTTACAAAAATAAAATTGCCAAGGATTCCAAAGACAACCACAAGGCATTCTATGGCGATGTCAAGAATCTAAATGGTAATGCTCAAATCTGCTCTGAGCTACAACAGAATGGCATTAAATACACTGATCCCAAGGTCATTGCCAATATCCTGGCAGATTGATTCAGTACCAATTTCACCCCCCTCTCATCCCCTATAGGGCCAAGCTCAATACTGAAAGACTATCAAATTCCGGTAATCATGGCCACACAGGTAAAAACCGCACTCTCCAAAGCTAAGAATACAGCATCCATGGGACACGTTGACATCCAGGGCTGTGTACTAAAGTAACTACAAAATGAACTGGAACCTCACCTAAGTGGCATATTTAATCATAGCCTCACCTCAGGCTTCTTGCCCACTGAGTGGCGCACAGCTACAGTTATCCCACTCCACAAGGAGGGATCCACCGTGGATCCTGGGAACTACCTTCCCATCAGTCTGATGAGCCTGATCTCCAAGGCCATGGAATGTATTATCATGGAACTTATAAACAAAGACATTGGCAACCTTCAAACACTGGACCCCATCCAGTTTGGGTTCACGAAGGGCAGATCGTGTTTCCTGAACCTGACATGACATTTTCGAATCAGTCTCCAGAGCCATGGATGAGGGTAAGGCGGTCTACACAGCCTATCTGGACCTCGCCAAAGCCTTCGACACCATCCCCCACTCTGGAATCATAGATAAACTTACTAAGCTGGGCATAAATCCCTACGTTACTCGATGGGTTGCCAATTGGCTTACTGACAGAGCCCACACTGTAAAAGTAGCCATCTCCAATTCCAGCTCCAGACACGTGACAAGTGGAGTACCTCAGGGCACAGTCCTGGGACCGCTCTTGTTTGGCATCTACTTCTTAAAAGTACAGGCCAACACTAAGGGACTCTGGCTAACAAAGTTCGCAGATGACTGTAAACTGGGAGCCATTATTGAATCCCCAAATGATGTGGATATTCTACAAAAAGGCCTTACAGAAACAGATGTTTGGTGCCAGAGCCATGAGCTCAAACTCAATGCCAAAAAGTGTATAGTTATCCCCTTTTGGAAAAAAACATGTACCCATGAATTACCACATAGGTGGCAGTACACTAAACACTGAAAGTGTGATAGGAGACTTAGGAACACAGGTGGACAGTGGTTTCACCTTTGATAACCACACTGCCACAACAGTCAGGAAATCCTTCTATGTGTCACACCTCATCACTAAAGGCTTTTTATCCAGAAAAAAGGAGGTCATTGCCCCACTGTACTCATCCCTCATTAGACCCATCATAGTGTATAACACCCCATTTGGTATGTACCTCACAAGACATCTGCATCAACTGGAAAGGCCGCAGAAACACCTCACTAAAAGAATCACAGGCCTAAAGCCAAAAAAACTCCAGCTATACTCTGTCACATATCGTCTACTCAGAGGTGATCTCTGCTTAACATACAAGGCCATGTCAAACCCAGAGCTGTTGGACATGCTACACTTAAAGAAATCCCAATCTATCAGAGAAACATGCTCCAGGGCCTAAACCTTGTCATCACAATGAACAAAACATGCTGGAGGGATAGGTTCCTGACCCAGAGACTCCCCATACTCTGGAATAGACTTCCCATACATGTCAAGCAGAGTGCCTCCTTGGCCTCTTCAAAAGGAACCTTGATGACTGGATGGGAGATAGGAAATTTACCCTGGGGATCACGTCAGTCTCCCTTCTAGACAGGGGTCCAGGGAAGTAAATATTGTGGGAATAAATAGCCAGAGAATTGTTATGGCTAGGCTTGTACAGGTCCTAGGGCCAATAGCCTAGTACCAACTTATGAACCTATGATTACATAGGGGGAATGGACAGATGTTAAGTCAGCAAGCAAAAGAGAGTAGTGTTGTTGAAACTGAATTAATCCTGAACTCTTGGTGAGTAACTTCACAAGGTGGACCCTGTTTTTGACAAAATCTCACCAAGATGACACTGATATACAGACTGTATTTATATATAGCAAATATCATGGACAGAATTAGGTCAAACATTAAAAACATAGCTGAGTGCATAAGACCCAGGATAAAAAGTGCCCAATCCTGGTAGGCAAACTGGTGCCAGGAATGGAAAAAAAATCACTGTGTAAATTCCTCAAGACATGGAAACATTTCTACAATGGGGACAGGCCAGGCCCAGGGGGAGGATGCCCCCCCCCCCACCCTTTTGTATATGGAAGTAGCAGTCCACAAAAATCACAAAAACTGTTAGGCCAAAGAGCTGCCATAAAAATGATAGACTATTGAGGATAAGAAAGAAATTCTGTATTGTTACTATTATGCAAAAAGTGAATAATTTCCAGATACAAGATATACAAAAAGATTAAGAAAGAAATTAGGGGAAAGAAAAATACTTTTACAAGAAAAACTGTCAGAAGTTTCAAATAAAATTTGTATTCATTAATACAACAGATTTGTGAAGAACAGTATATAGACCAAGAAACTTGGATCTGTTTAGAAAAAGAAGCATCTGAGGAAGTGCAAAAATATAAACAACAAAACCTAGAAATTTTTGAAAAGTATAAAAAAGAAATATGGACATGGGAAAGAAAGTGATTTGATATGGTGTAATATTTATGCAAAGGCAAAGCCAAATTAATCAATATAAAGAAGACCCAAAAAATACAGGCAAAGGCACCCAGATATGAAAAAATTCACAATAAAAAAATATCACCACAAAGAAGGAATGTAGAAAAGAAGATTAGTAAAGTAGAAGTAAAAAAAAATAGAAGTTGAAGTTATGGAGTGCCTGGGAAATGAAGAATTTGGTGTAGAAGGTCTAACGCAGGTTACATCACAGCACAATGGAGTGAGTTCCCAAAGTAAGGAGAAACAGGAAGATTAGGAGACATCTGAAGAAGAAATATGGACATGGGAAAGAAAAAGAGATTTAATATGGTGTGATATTTATGCAAAGTTGAAAGCAAAACTAACCAATACAAAAAGAGCAGCACCAAAGATATTTAAAGAGAAATACAAGCAAAGGAATCCAGATATGGAAAACTTTGCAATACAAAAAATGAGATGACCAAGAGGAAAAGGAGATTAGTGATGGAGATGTTAAAGAAATGGAAACTGAGGTTATGGAGTACCGGCAAAATGAAGGATTCAGTGTAGAAAATCTAATTCAGAAAGCAGTAAAACAGGCTAGAGCAATTGACATCCGAATTAAGGAGAAACCAGTGGAACAGGAAGCAACTGATCAGGTGCCATATGAAGATATTTTAGAGCCTTCCACAGGAAACCAGTATAAATGTTCACTTGAAGCTAGACAGCAAGGGAAGGAACAGGAATCTCTGACAGAGGCAATGTTGAGAAGTGATAGGCCAGTGAGTTCCCATATGACAGAGCAACGGATGACACGGGATGAAATTGAAGAGAATGTGCCACAGGAAGATGCTATAGAGCTTTCTACAGAATGCCCACAGGAAATGGAAAACAAAAAATGCACTATCAGTTTAGAAGTAAATAAGTTAAGAGAAGAGTTGCTTGACTTAATTGAGAGCGATAGATAGACATATTAAGATCAATGAAAGAAATAGACTGCAGATGGTCAACGAAACCCAAAAAGTCAGAAGTTTGATAAAACAAATGAACACAGTAATTAGGGCTGTCCCTGGAGATCAATGCGATATAACGTAAGTAAACAGGATAATCTACTGTGCAGCTAAATTAATAACTGATAAAGTTCTACCACAAGAACACAGGGTAGTGTGGGAAAGGAAGGGGAGAAATGAAACAGCATCATGGAAGTATAGAATAGAGAAAACAATAAAGCAATTAAAACAAGAAGTGTCACTGTTAGAAGAGAATAGAAGAGGGAACAGATCAACAAAACTACTTAGATGTGATAAAAGCAATGTGCAGTATAAGAAAAGACCAGGATCTATATTGCACTATTGCAAACAATAAACTAAAAATCTCAGCACAGGCTGAAAAGCTTAGAAGATACACAGATAAATATAAAGGAAAAGTACAAAATAAGCAATTTATTGATGATCCAAAAAAGTTTTATAGAGAATTGGAAAACAAGGAAAAAGGAATTGAAAGACCACCAAAAAAGAAGAAATAGATAACATTTTAGAGAAGTATTTATGAAGATCAATTGGAACACAACAAAGATGCTAAATGGACAGAAGAAGTAAAAGAAAGAATGAAAAGTTTAAAGGTGCAGGATATGAAATGGGATGAACTAACAGCCAGAGAGATTGAAACAGCGTTAAGAAGAGCCTCTAATTGGAAAACCCCAGGCCCAGATGCAGTACCTAACTTTTGGTTAAAAGTATTAACATCTTTGCATGAAAATTTAGCCATGAGTAAAAACTATTTATATGCACACCCCGAACAGACACCAACCTGGCTAACAACAGGCAAAACAATGCTCCTACCTGCTGAACCTGCAAGCTACCCTAAAAATTATAGACCAATAACTTGCCTTCCAACAAAGTATAAACTATACACAGGAACTGATGCTGACAGAGTTTATAATCATTTAGAAGAAAACTCAATTATGACAATAGAACAAAAGGGCAATAAAATAAAGTCATACAGAACAAAGGGTCATTTGTTGTTACATAAAGCCATAGTGGAGAACTGTAAAAAGGGGAAGAATCTAAATACTGCATGGACTGACTACAAAAATGCATTTGATAGTAGCCCACATTCATGGATAAAAGAGTAATTAAAAATATTTAAGTTACACCCTTCACTGATCTACTACATTACAGTGGCCATGAAACAATGGCAGACCACTTTGCAATTAAGCCATGATAAAGGACAAATTATTATTCCAGGGATAAACATTCAAAGGGGGATATTCCAGGGTGACTCTCTGTCACTGCTGATATTCTGTCTTGCCCTCTTATCTATTAAACTGTCTACTTAAGAGCTTAGGCCATGGTTATAATTTGACTCCTAGAAAACAACAACTTGCAAAGGCTTCTCATCTTCTCTTTGTCAATGATTTAAAACTGTATAGCTCATTGGATGAGGAACTGAAAGCACAACTGCAAGTTGTCAAAACCTTCAGATGATATAAAAATGTAATGTGGTCTTGATAAATGTGCAAAAGTAACCATTAAAGCAGGAAAACTGCAGCATCAAGAAAACATCAGTTTGGAACAAGAATGTGATATAAAAGAAAATGAGCAAGAGGGAGTATATAAATATTTGGGAATTGATGAAGGGTCAACAATAAAAGATGAACAAATGCATATAAAACTCAGTAAGGAATAATTTAGAAGTCTTAAATTAATCCTGAAAACAGCATTGACATCTAGGAACAAAATACAACTATAAACCAATTTGTTCTTTTGTCCTAACTTACAGTTTTGGAGGGAATTGCCCCCAAAAAGTGTTGGATAGATTAGACAGGAAAACAAGAAGGATGCTTCATGCTCACCAAATGAGTTATAAAAATCAGTGCATACCAAGATTACATATTTCCCATTCTGAAAGAGGTATGGGCCTCCTTGAAATTGATTACATGTATAGATCTGCAATCGTGGGAATGCACACATCTGCTCACCTCACAAGACCCAAACATAGCAAAAGTTTTCAAACATGAGGAGAATAAATCTAAGAAGACTTCCCTTAGTCAAGCAGAAGCATACTAGCGTCAAGCAGAAATGAAAATCAAACCAGAAGTAGATAAAAATCAGGCAGCAACTGAATGTGCCAAAAAAAAAAGAAAGAATATAAGGTAAAGGACAGGATGAGAAGGCAAGAAATTTGGAAAATGCATAAATATAGTTGGAAGTATAGAAAACACCTGGAGAAACCTCATATTGATCAGGACTGAATGCAGGAATGGTTAAGGAGAGGTGAATTCAAACCAAGAGATGAAATGTTAATATTGGCAGCCCAAGACAGAGGCCTACATACACATTGGTTTAATTGAACATGTGGGAAAAACAGACAAATGTAGGTTTTGTAAAATAGAACTGGAAACAGTTGCACACCTTATTGCTGATTGTGACATACTAATGGCAGAAGGACTGTATACTGATAATAATGTGCCAAGATTGTTGCACTGGTGATTGTACAAACATTATTGACCTGAAGTGGTTGAAAAACACTGGAAATATGCGCCACAATGCATCATAGAAAATGGTGAAGTCTATATCACATGGGATCACATATTACCAACAGTTCAAAAGATAAATGCTAGAAAACTGAATATAGTGGTCCATGAGAAGAAGACAAAAGCAACATTGTTCACTGAAATCGCCACACCAAGTGACTAAGGTGTCTTGCATACAGAGAGACAAAAAGTAATAAAATATCAGCATTTGCAAGCAGAAATGAGGGCAATGTGGAATAAAGATATCCAGACAGTTCCAATTGTAGTAGCAGCAATGGGTCTTATTAAAAATGAATCTACAATCATATTTAAATATGTTACCAATACATGTTGCTCCATACGAATTGCATGAGTCATCATTACTGGGCACATTGAGGGTGCTGTGAAGAGCATTTCTTGCTGACATCAAAGATTGAAGCTATACTAAATTTCACAAATTATAATCATACTTTGACTTAGGAATGGGGTCTATTCCTGTTATGGTATTAGAAACCCAAAAGATTTGGAGAAATTAAAAAAAGGGGGAAATGTGATATGATAAGGGGGTATTTTATGGCTGATATGCCATGAAAGTGATTACATAGGGGAACTGTGATCTGATACAAAGGTGTTTTATGGTTGATATGGTAAACCATAAGAGTAAATACTGGTTTTGCAAAAGAGAGAGACCCAACTGTTTATGGGTATTACAAAACTCTCTGGTCCATTAGATCAAAAATTTCTCTATATAAACAGATATATAGATATAGATATGTATAATATGTATCTATATCTATATCTATATATATATATGTACGGACCAAGGAGTTTAATAGGTGCGCAAGTCCAGGGTGGGCAGGAGACTCCAAGGCACAATGAAAGTGAGGGCCAGCACATGCCAGCTGAGATGAGATCCCCCCGGTGGCCCATCTCACTCATGCCATCAGGGAGGTGGAGCGTGAGTGTACCTGGTGGGACCTGAAAGATGGTGAGTTATGCCTGGGCAAGATGAAGCCAGAAGAAACTCTGGTGGAGGTCCGTAGAGGTCCTAATGTGCAAATCGGTCATCCGACCTGGATATAGGGACGAAAGACAAATCAAACCATCTAGTAGCTGGTTCCTCCTTTATGGTTTATATATATATATATATATATATATATATATATATATATATATATATATATATAAGCATCTATATATAAATATACACACAAGTTATTTGCTTTACTGAGTTGCATAAGCATTGAAACATTGGTATCAAACATCAAGAATGAGCACTACTGCCCTCACCCCCCCCCCCATGCAGTGCCTTTGTTAGTGCTCATATCCTAGGTTTTACACATGTGGGACAGAGAGGCAATGCACTTATGCTACCCCATACAGGGCCTGTGTTAGTGCTCATTTTCTAGGCTTCACAGATATGGGACAGAGAGGTAAAACACTTGCGCTTCCTGCAGAAATCCTGTTAGTGTTCTTTACCAAGTTCTCAGAGGTGGGTTTAAATGACATTACTTGGGATGAAATGCAGATCAAGGAAACTGCAACTCAGAGTTATATATTATGACAGTCAAGGCTTCTTTCCTGTTTCAGCCAAGAAAAACTAACTACAGAGAAATACGATGTATAAAACTAGAAATCTGCAGCGATGGAAGACAGTCTGAGTTACTAATTTTGGCAGCTGGACAAACTTTTGGGTACAGCTTCTTAACTTACTTGGTCTTGACAGTTTGACGTCATGTTGTCTGCCTTTGGCAGTATACCTTGTCTTTTTGAAGGAAGGAATTCCAATTTCTTATTCATAGGCTGAGACTAGGGAAAGATGCTTAAACGCTGTATGTTGCACTATGGTGTAATTTTGTTTGACTAGAAGTTACTAGTCTTGGCAGCTGTAAAAAATCTTTGAAAACACAAGCTAGCTTACTTGTCCTATATTACCTGCATTTCATCTTGTCCTCGTCTGGATTTATTTCTTGTGGTTTAAGAACAAGATGACCTGCTGTTTATTTTGAGGGCTGGTCATGGGAGATTTTAATAAGGCTGCAGGAAGCAGCAGTCTGTAATTCACTGTGACTGAGAGGCTGAGTGAAGTTACTTGCCTTGGCAGCTGTGAGAACTTTTGGAAAAGCCAATCATTTTAATTGCCTTGTGGTTTCTTGATTTCATGTCATTCCCCCTCAGGCAGAATTCTCTGTATTTTAAAGGCAGAAACATGTGCTGTTTATTCAGAGAGTGGTACTTGGAAGAAGTATTTAAACACCGCTTGCATCAGTAATGCATAATTCAGTGAGTGACAAGCACAGTGAAATCGCTCATCTTTGGCAGCCGTGAGAACCTGTAGTAAAATCAATACATTTATTTGTACTGTGGAATTGTAACTTGAAATAGACCTCTTGTGGCATTATCTTCTGTCTTTTTAAATGCAGGTAGACCTTCCATTTATTTAGTTTTAAGTGTTATGGTAGCAACAATGCAATTCAGTGCAAATGAGAAGGGTTACTTTAATAGCACATTATAGGCAAACTGGGGAAATGTTTGCACCTTTACTTTATAAATTTCTACTTATTATTACAGACAGAAGATAAATCCTGACTACACTGAGTTTATAACTTCTCATACACACCTGTTTTTATTAAGTTAACTTCACTGCAATTCTTTAAGGGTGAATTGCTTCATAAAATGCACTTTTTTAATAATTTCTTTCAGTAAAGTTATTTGACTAAAACTGTTGTTACTCTTCATATTATTAAATTGTGCATTGCATTTTTATTATCAAACATTGTTCATTGCTATGAAATTATGATTTTATAAAATAGTAAACAAGGGCATGGCAATAGATTGCATCTTAATTTAATTAACTAAGTTACAGCAAAGGAATATTTAGTTTTCTGAGAACTTTTGCCATTTCTTGATTCTGTAAGAGTATAGCAATGTTTTCAGGAGAAAATATATTTGGCAATGTAGTGCATTTTAGATATTTTGGATGTAGAATGTGTTTTGCAATTACAACTTGATTTATTTTATTAGCAAACATATATGAGCAATTATTTATTCACATTTCTGGTTTCTCTACTGCTGGCTGAGTTACATTCTATGAAGTTATATCTGGTCAACATCAGCTCAGCAAAGGGGAATTCTGCAAGTGTCATTTTCTATAAGAAATCACTGCCTTTGTGGTTTGTATGGGTACAAATTAATGGATTCTTTTGCTTGAGGATAATTCTCCTTTTTCATGCTTGGGTGTAACTATGAAGTGAGTATATACAAATTTGGAGCTGTGGCAGGCTTGCCCCCAACAAAAATCACATTTCTTTTTTTGTCAGATTGATCCAGATCAATTGTGCTCGGTAAATTGGTTCACTGATCTGTAAACTTGATGAGTCATAGTGGAAGTAACATTTTCAGCAACCAGTTGAAATAACTGGAGTCTATGTATAAAAACATATTAATAAGACATTATGTCCAATAATAGGCATCTAAACAATGAGGAATGCAAGAACAGGTAAAACTCTGTCTTAGAATGCTCGATATACACCTTAGCAACATATATTCCCTTTCATTCAATCTGCCAGTCCAAAAATGAATCTTGTGACTTTCCTTAGCTTAAAGTAAACCCCTTGGATCCTGCATTAGCAAAAATAATTAATAAAAATAAATAAAACAAGACAATGAAAACATCATATTAATTAATTATTACTAAGTTGGAAATTGGCAAAAGGTATTTAGGAAATGTACAGAACCTGTCAAGGGAGACATTTTCTTGTTTTTTCATAGCAAATAGCTTGTTCTAACTAATCTCAGAATGTTGCAATTAAAATAAAAAAACGGATATTTCTACAAACTTTCAGTGCTCATTAGTTCATGTTGCCATTTTTTAACATCAAAATACTTTAATCAATTGTTTATTAATCTCAGTTAATCTGCATCAGTAAAATACTGATACACTTTTCTTTCTATGCACAACTGCTTATATATGATCCTCAAATTCCTGATGTGGTATGCATTAACATTTTCAATGTGTCTGTATCCCTGGTGTCTCAATCAATATTTGAGTTACAATTACAGCTGGAATTATAATACTTGCATACGTAACTTTGGTAAAGTTGAATAATGGGCTAGTGTACTGAGCACCAAAATTATCTTGAAATATTAAAAATGTTCTCCTCAAGTGTTATGAATATAGAGGATTGTGAGTGGGTTGGTGATTGTAACCTCTTTATTATATGTTTGAGACATGGATGACAAGAATTTCACCTTTAGAGTGAAGCTGGAGAGGTGAATCTTGGCATCTGTGTTGAGAACACAAGGGTTATGATCTACTGACCTGCTGATAATTTTTTGCAGTACATGAAGATTTATCTTCTCCAACAAGTAAAAATTAATCAAAAGTAAGATTTAAAAAAAAGTGATATATTGTTCTGTCTTTGAAAGCTGGTAAAGCACCGGGGAGTTATAGACGTCTTGTGTATTCCCTTTGTAAGGGAAGTAATTTAATTCAAAATATGCTGTGTACTTCAGTAGATAGCAGACAGAAACAGGAGTTGAAACAAATCTGTTTCATGGCTTTATGCTGCTGTTTACTGGTCAGCACTGTCTGTAGTTAGTGCAGAATATGTTTACAGCACTGAGAAGGTGCTTAACCATTATAAGCACTCCTCTAAGCATTAAGCTTGGGTCTCATGCTATGGCAGCACTGAACCAGGATATAATTTAAACTTTTTTTTAGTGTAATCAGAGCACTCCATATAAAATAATACCAAGCTTCTTTGTAGCAACTTGAATTAATATTTCTGTAAATGAAGTGAAATAGTTGGATTTTAATAATGTCCATTCATTTTGCGGAATCTTAATTTGACTTTGTGAAAAACAGACAGACCTAGAAAACTAGAATAAATGCAGGATTATTTGTCATCTAAAAGCATATTTTACTTGATATTTTAGTTATGATTACATTTCAATACGTTTGAACAAAGTCTTTACATTCATAAATAAATGAATTTACAGTTTTTAAGGGACAGTAAAAATTCTATGAGAAATTTGAATCATCTCTGATAGAAAACTACAGGGTAGCCTTAAAATCCTAAAGTTTTCACATTTTTTATACTATCTCAAAACTTGTCAAAGTTTTTAGTATAGCAGATTATTTCAGCTTATTCTCGTAATATTCCTCATATTATTGTTGTTAAGAATTTGATGTCTCATTTAGACATCTTCCATTTATTTCTAACATCTCAACCACTGACCTTAAATTTCTTCCAGATTTAATCATGGCTATTCAAAATCTGATAAAGATAGGGCTACTCCTGCCCCAGGATTCACAATATTTGGGTTGTCAATCAGCATGATAGGCAGAATTTTAGATTCTAAGACTTGGTAACACCACATAGAGAAACACCTGATAAATTTACAATTAAGTCTGTGAGTAGTATTCAATAAAAGCTACCAGTGAAGCTTCCTGGCTAACTCAGGGTTATTTCATGCACAGGGAATTACATTTTGGAACCTGTGTGACTTGCTATTTACTTTACCTAGGAAAAACTTTGAAGGCACTGCATAAATAGATTTTCTGAGCATCTATACACAGTTAGGAATAAGGGTGAAACTAATGACCTATACAACATTCTAAGGTCTGTCAAACCTTTTTAAAAATGTGTTTTTTTTTTATTCTAGAAAAGGTATCCAAAATCAGCAACAGGGTAAAGCTGAGAAACAGGGGTCTTCATTTGCAGATTTTATTGAATGATACTAAAGCTCCTGGATCAAATGACCAGATTTCATTAAAATTATGTTTTATGATTAAAATAAAGACAATTTGTGCAATTTAAAACAAAGATAATTTTTTAACAGATTTTCAATATTTTTATTGAATAATAAAATTAATTTATAAACTACTATTTGATATTGTACATATGCTTTTATGTATACTTTTTAACATTTGTTGCAGAGGCTTAAATTCTGTTGCTTCTGACTAGTCATTAGTTATGACATGACAGGTTGTGATGTTATAAATTAGGAAGTCACAACTGATTACAGAATTTTCTGATGAAGATCTTTGAATTGTTAAGAATGAAAGTGCTTAACCTTTATTAAATTTATTGTTTTTGTCAAGTGTTGGGGTGTTTCAGTGATACTTTAGTTTCTTTAGTCTGTTTTAGCTTTTTGGGATCACTATTATACAATACTAAACTAATACAATACATAAACAAACAAAAAATCACTGGTGAAAGATATGTCAATGTTTCTAATTCCAACACTTGGTGACATACCTCATCTATAAACAGTACCATCCCTCGTCTAAATAAATAAAAAAAAACACTTTAATATATCCTCAATATTTAGACAAAGGGGCATGGTGATTGTGATATTTCATTTAAATAGCTGTATTTTATTCATGTACTTGGTTCTGAAGAAGTTCACAAGTATGAATGAAATTGCGTAACCTGGTGATGGAATAAAATAAGTTGACATCGTTCACCAGTGATATTTTTTATGTATTTTTTTCAATTTTATTGCAACTTATTTGGTTAAAATAATGTATTTTATGAAAATATTTACCAGTATTTGAAAAGTATTATTACAATTTTGTGCAGCATTAAAATATAGCCCAGAAAGGCAGTATGTAGTGCTGATAGTCAGAGTGGACTATGTGCCATAACTTTTAATTACCACTAAGTGTTTCATTACATTTCTTATTTTATAAGCAATTAAATTATTTGCATATGTAGAACACAAATAACTTCCAAAATGCATCCAAATGAAAAATATACATCACCAATATGAATAAAAAAAAAATCCATCCCCATTACAAAAAAAAAAATCCAGTCTCTGAAATAAACTCTTCCTGATCATATAATCCACTAATAAGAAACAAGTCTGATCCCAAATGAAACACAAACAAACAACATACAAAAACAGCAAAATTCCAGAAAAAATGGACCACTACACAAATAAATTCATAGAAATGCATGGCTAGGTTTCTAAAGATCCTACAGGGTCAATAGCTTAGCAAGAAATTATGAAACTGTTTTGAGAACATAAGTAGACTTCAAAAACAAAAAACATGGCTCTGCATTTAAATGCAGTCCATAAAATACATAACTATACTTTCAGACTTTCAGACATTAAAACTGCAATGCAAAAATAGTAATGTATGGTTTTCTGGCAGTCTGTCAAATACTGAGTTTGGACAGAGCTGAATTTACTGTCATATGCTAAGTCATCACTCATTATTAAGTTAGTGCATAAGCAATAATTATCAGGCTATACTGATGTCTACTGCCGGGGGGTTATAAGTGGGCCCACAATGCCTATTATTATGCATTCAAAGGGATATATAAAATTTATAAATATAGCAAGTGGTTATTAAATTCTTGGTTGTGTACTGTCCTTTTATTCACTAGACAGGCTGCATAAACATTCTCTGCATCATTCATATCGAGTAATAAACTCTAACAAAAACTCAGTCTTTTGTCATAATTATTCATGAATCACCACCAAAATGTGTCTGTGTACTATCTTCTTTACAAAGGTTTTGTGACCAGTAAGTGACTCAGTGCTTTTTATTTGCTTACTCTGTATAGCAGGAAATTTCATAGTTCAAAGTAAGGGCATACAATCGGTCTTTCTGTTCTTTCTCACCCCCTATTTACATTCCCCATGTTCTCTCATGCCCTGCCTAGTGCATTACCTTCCCACTGTGCTTTCTTGAAATTGATGAGACTGATCTGATGACTAGTCAAGTCAGCATTTTAATCAGTATTCTGACATGAAGGCAGGTCTGTGTTTGCATCTTCACCTAGAAAAACAGCAACAGACTTTCTCCTTCATTTAGTTTATCCTGTATGAAAGGCAACTCATGAAAAATACTTTTCTTCCACCAGGGGTACCGCCAGCTTCCCTTTCTTTCTTTCAGTAGTAGTTTTACTTGCTTTATACTTGGAGCTATGAGTCTCTTTCTGGCTAGCTCTTTATTTTGGTAGAGCATGGAAAATCTTAAGACTCTGTCTAGTTTGCACTTTTCCTTTTACTTCAGTATAAAATTAATTTTCTTTTTTTTTCAGTTTCTTGCAAACCAAATTCCTGTAAGGTATTCTCAGCTATGGGCCCATCTGCCAATCTCTACAGCAACATTCTTCTTTACCTTAATAATTAGACTATTTTGATAGCAATCAGTTTTGCATTTATCCCTTCCATCCTGAACCATATTATAGTTCCCTTTGTGTTTTCTAGCACTTGCCTTTTCTGTTTACTTAGATACTGAACTTCAAGAAGTGCATTTGTTTTGAACTTTCCACTTTATAACTTCCACAGATCTTCACAATCTGTGGAAATATTGGCCAGTTATGACAACATCTGTCAAACTATGCATTAGAACTACAGAATATAACATTTTATTAAAGAAGGTCTATATTTCTACTTGTGTTACTAGTTATTCCCACTTGGTCCATGTGCACATACTCACTTCAATTTTCTGTTTATTTATGATGGCAAATAATCATACTTCATGAATCCAGCAATCCTTGTATCTCTTTCCCTTCAACAAGGTTGCATTTAGTAAGTTTAGAGAACATTGAAGAAACCAGATTCAACACTTGTAAAATGTAAAAATTCAGCACTATCACATTCAATGGACATACTCTTTGGTGTACTGATAAGTACTAACAATTTTTACAGGCATTTGCACTCCATGCCGTCATAAGTTGTTCAATCACTGGTTATATGCCCTTTCTAGTGCATTTCAAATAAACTAGTTCAGATGGTTAAAATTTTCTTGGTAAATAGCAAATAATCATGCTTATGTACGGTATCATTATTAATGTTCTGGGCATTGAGATCTAACCAGAATTCAACCTCAATTAATAAAAAAAACATTTCCCTAGATCAACCATTTTTTCATAAGACTTAAGTGTTATTCTAGAATGCTCACTTTAAGTCAGTATGGAATATCCTCTTAAGTATATCTACAGCCACAATGCCAATTTTAACATTATTTACAAGAGGTTCTATCTTTATTTTCAAAATATGTATTACATCAACCGTCTGTCTAGTTTGAATGCCCAGCAACAAAGCTTGAAGGACTGTACATCAGGTGACAGTCTAGTCCATGCCAACATTTCCTGTTTTAATTTATGGTAGTTATGGGCATCCATATTTCAAGGTTCATATAAGCTTTCGGTATAGCCCTAATTGGTTGAGATCACAGAATTATGTCTCACTAAGCCTGAAGACAGCCCTTTCTAGCTACATACCAGCAAAATCCACTAGGTAGCCTCTATTGCATTCTTTTATCTGGGCTTTTTCAGGTTTATATGAGACTCTGGGATTCCCTGTAAGGTGGAACACTGATTCATCAATATAGATACCTAATGCTGGTGGCTGAGCAGGTGTCAATTCTGTCCTGAAGGTCTGCACTTCTCTCCTGTAGACTGACCAGGTGTTTATCAGTTAGGTAAGGCCAACTAAATATTTCTCAGGTGGTGTACTTCTCTTCTGAAGGGCTGCAATGGAATTCACTGAAGTCTTATTATATTTCATCAATGTCAGTCAATTTTCTATGTTCCTATAGAACTCATTCAATACGGTTCAGTATTCTCAACTCTTCATCTAATAAATAAAAAACAGACATCATTTATCACGCAAGTTTATTTTTGGGCTTTGCAGCATAATTTCATCCATTTACTCATTTTATTGCCACAAAGACTTTTTTTCATGAAAACTCCCATACAAGTACATGGGATTAAACATTCTCCCAATTTTTTTTTTAGTTCAGTCCTCATGCACTTAAATCATCATCAAGTTTCTCATATAACACAGTACTGGTTTCCTCTGTTACTTAGTCATTTCATAGTTGGGCAAAATCTGGTTGGGAAGGAATCAGACAGAACAAGTAGCTTAGACAGAAGCAGTATATTGGAGAAGTGCAATTCTTCCCACATTTTGTTACCAAAGTAGTACATTGCAGTACAAAATGCAACTTTTAAAAAAGTTCTTCAGGTTTAAACAGTTCAGCTTTTTACCAAAATTTGGATAGAAAGAAAACAGTAGATGTTCCACATTTCAGTTTAGTATTTTTATATTTGTATATAAAAAATGCTTCTGAGGAGATAAGCATCCTGGAATCAATGACAGCATTTGTATTAAGTGCTTTTTATAAGTATGTGTGTTATATTGTGTAATGCTGTTTTATGAGTTGCTTTGTTGAAGTTTTAGATTTTGTTTGATTGTTCATTCATTTGAGTATGTAGAACCCTATATAAGATTGGTTGACATTTTGTCATTTTATTCTGATGAAGTCTTTGAACAAAGGCACTAAATAAATATTTCCTTGATGGAAGTCCCTTCTATGGATGTTGATTTGTGGATATATGAATATCTACTTGAAACAGAGAAAGAGACTTTTGGTTGAGAGTGAAACTGACTGCATAGTTCAAGACTGAGTTTCCTGAGTAAGCAACACTTTGCTGGGTTGAAGTTCCTTTTAAATATTCACTTCAGACTGGAAAACTGGCTCCAAAGACTCTCGGTACAAGAGAAACCATATAAAACAGTGCATATATTAAATATATGATTATACATTTATACAATATCTATGCATGTGTAGGTGTACAAGAACATATATAAAATATGCATATGTATGTATGGATATAATATATTGATACAATAATATGGGTCTACTGAATTCAATTGAAAGACGCAAAGCAAAATTAAAACTAAAAAAAAAGCATTATCCAGAATTCAATAAACTGTATGCTCCATGTAGAGCCTACATTGAAAATAATTGTGTACATGGCCACGGTCCTATCTCAGCAGTGTGCCATGCACATTAATGGTGTTGTGCGTGCAAGTAGGGATCTGTGGCCTGGAAATATTGTTTACTATTGCAATATATGTGTTTTTATTTATTTATGTAGTACTGAGCCACTTTATGCCTCTACATAACATATATGGTATCTGGAGACACAACAAACCCTGTATTGGTAATGAATGGTGGAGGACCCCCACATTCATAATACAGAACATTGCTCTGTAAAAATTATGGACGAAGTCCACGAGTCCTCCACTAGCAGATGTTGAATAGGGATGCATGGCTGCGTATGTCTGATGTGTGGTAAAATGTGGCAAAATGCATGATACACACCCTGTAGTGAAATCCAAGTCCCTCTGAGCTGTTGTCCAACACCTATCATATGCAGCCATAGGGGGTGTGACATGAGGTCATACCTCTCAAGTCTACAGATTGTTGCAAAATGTCCAGTTTGTGCACCATATCATTCCTCATCTTGGGAGGGTCTTGCAAGCATTTATAAATTATTGAGGGTTGCATTATGAAAATAATGGCAGGCATTTGAGTGTCAGATGTCATAACCTTCAGAGAACCCATGCTCATGCACAACCTGTTAGTCTATCAATACTCAAAGTTCTGAAGACCAATAATTGAGACTTGTCCCTATCCTTGCCTTTGTCCACCCATTATTGATGGCATTGACCAGATTACTTGCTCTAAGAGGTTGGAAGGTGTGCAAGGGGTACACATCATATCATCATAAATATATGAGATGTATGTAAGCTTAGCACAGCAGTATTGAATGTGATTGCATTTGGTCTAACTGTAACAGTCCTGGGAACACACCACACACCTGTACAGACAATTACACATCATAATCACCCATCTCCTCACAGTCAGGTGTAATACCACAAACCTGGTGTCTCCCTGGGGAACAAACTCCAACTTATGCAAGCATGCTGTCAGACAGCTATGACATTCATTCCAGACTCAGCTGTCATGCACCACAAGGCTGTTTAGCCATAGCTATGGCAGTAAGGGCCTACACAATCTAGGTGTCTCTGTGCCGAAGGTGGCAAATGTTCCATTAGGGAGAAGGCTTGTTCACAGATGTTTGTTGGTCATCTCTATATGTTCTACTCTTGCAGGTGGAGACAATGTGCAGGCATGACAGGCAGGATATGTGTATCACCTCAACCTGACTTGCTTGGTGTGGTATGTTGAACATGCCCCCGACATTTGCAACACTGTCTCAGGACAAATGGAGATAATCAGGTATGTTTGTATTTATCAAAAGGTGATACACATCAGACTGCTGTGCTGACAGACAGGACAGGCCATGGAAGCCCACACTCCAACTACAGTCCACAATAGGACTATAAAGTGTAGTCATTAAAATATATATTGATGTAGCTGATAGATTTCAGGGTTAACCCAAACCTATAATTACCACAACAAAGGTTATGCCCCATGGGGCAATCATGTCTCTGGGTTGTGAGATTGGCAGATATAGCTAACAGCCCTGGAAACACAGACATAGGTACCTGACTGGCAACTTCACCACTGGGAAGTACATACAAAAGCATAGAATACCACCACAACTTTCACATTACATTCCCAGTAGGGTTTCCTACATCAGTTTATCCCGGCATAAATTAGGAAAGCTTGCATCATTAAACCACACGTGTTATAACATATCTATGGTCATGTCGAGCAATGTGACCTGGGCAGTAGAACACATGCTATATGTTGCAAGGCTTGCTGATAGGTCCAACCATCACAAACGTATGTGACCAACATACTTTGCAGCAGGCTTGACTAACTATCCAAACACAGGAACACCCAATGGTCTATGGTACATATCAGAGATGTTGCCAATCCTTTCATTGAAGGTGCCCACACAATCCTGCCATTGGTAGCACATGATGACTGGGATGTGGTGTAATAGCACCTGACACACATGACAGCTGGTCTGGAATCCAAAGCTGACAGCACACAAGGCAAGGATGACTATCATGGCACTACCCAAGGCCTGCCACTGGTGCGGCTGATGGACCCCATGGCAATTGTACTCCAGTCATGAGAGGCAGTTTGTCACAACTGTATGTGGGTGTCATAACAGGGACACATCACAGCACATTAGCCCGAGCAAAGTCATGTTGCAATACCTACTGTTAATGCAGGCATGCATACAGTCCACAGGGATCATGTGCTCTGTTCTAGCATGACACACAGGAGTTTCTTGTACAAGCTGCAAGCTGATGCATAGCACACAGCACACATGTAGCCATTTATACAGTTGAGCATACCTTTTAAAAACATACATACCTTACACACATTCTGTTTCCCTCAGTGAGTGGATAATTGGACAGCTGTCTCAGCCTGTCGTTGGAGGCTAACAGAACTTCGATTGTTCCAACAGCCTGTTGACTTACTACCTGGGACTCACCCTTTCTGTGTGGGACTACCAGCAGCAGCAGCAGCTGAGTTAGCTGAAGACTGTGGAACACAATTCTGTCACGAAATTTACACTGCAACTAAGTATCTGGAAGTGGAGATGATGCCTGTCAGCCACAGTCTGAAGAAATGCAAGTCTCCAGAAAGGCCATTCAGTCTGCATAGTTCCATTATATCATATTGTGAAGTGCATCTGGATTGAATGGCCTTAATGCACTTCAGCTGTTTCTGCTGTAATCTTCATTCCAGAATGAATGATTGGTTCTGGTGCAATCAACTGATGCTGTGAACTGCTATTTAAGGGCAATTGTGAACATACTTAGAGCATTGTTGCTAACCTTCACTTTCCGTGAAGGAGTCTTTTGTGTATTAACCAGCAGCTACTCTTCAAAGAGGATTGTACTACTCAGAGTGGTATGTGTCAATTCTGTACTGTACAAGATGTGTGTGTGTGTGTGTATATAACTGTACGAACTGAACATTATGTCAGGTATTCCGTATTAATGGGATGCTCATGACATGTGCAATATACCCAGGAGTAGAGCGCTCACAGAGACTGTAGAGAAGATGAAGGTCATAATGCAGTGTGATGACACAGACCCTAGGATACTGGCTCTGTCCTCTGTTACTAGTAAGCAGTATGCCTAGATGGAGTAAGAGTAAATTACTTTACCATCCTTCCCAGTGGATGCATTCAACCCACTGCCATGGGGCACACTGCAATGTTCTTCTGTATCAGTTGTGTATGGCATGTTTAGTCGGCAGGCATATTGTGCTTGGTGAATATGTACCACTGGACAACCTTACCCATGGATGCATGTAGGAGGACTATACATGCTTAGGATAGTGGAAGCCTTCCTAGACTGGATGCTCTGTTCATAGTCACCCAGTTCCAATGTAAACCTCATACTTGTGTTATTGTTTATTTTCCAGATCAGTGGACCATGCATCCCAGGAGACAGGCACCATTTTCTGAGGCTGAAAATGACATCCTTCTGCAATACCTTTGTCAACACCATCGAGTTCTGTTGTCCCGTGGGAGGAGCAATTGGTCTGAGCATAAAGCCCTGTGGGGTGACCTTGTGCACAATGTTAATCAGGCAGGCCATCAAAACCATACATATGAGCAAGTGCAGCACAGGGCAATGGATATGATAAATGCAGCAGGGAGTCGTGCATCCCCAGTGGCTAGGGATTGTCATATAACCAGTGGGGGGCCTGCAACTGAACCAGCCCTAAAAGAGACAGAGGAATTCCTGGAAACCCTCCATAATCAAAGCAACTCACAGATGTCACTCCGCTGATATGTTGTAGATGTGGGTGCCACCAGCCCCTCACAGGATGTCCATCCAGGTAAAAATACCTATATCAGCATTACAATACCATAGCTTACCTGGAATAGTGTGGCATACAGTTATGTATGTAGTCTGATTCTTCTGCTATATGTATGAAGAGGGAGAGAATGTTGCATCAGTTAATATCCCCTGTACAGGCAGCAGCACTGTATCAGTCATGATTGTTCTGATTATGTGTGGGTTTGTGACACTGCCAGCCCAGCTGTCTGGAATTTTGTAAATAATCATATGTCATTTGTGAGTATTAATACGATTCATGTGCTTCTCTTACAAATGTAAGAGAACTATATGTTGTGTGTATATTAAACCACTGGCGCAGAAGTGTGTGTTGAACTGTATGTTATGTACTGAGTTTTCAGAATGTAACCACAGTGTACCCTACTGGAAAAGAACATAATTTTTTACGATTGTGTTTATCTCTATTTCACTGAAGGAGACAGGATGTCTACAGCTAGATGTTTCTTTCTATTGTCTTGAAACAGAAATAATGACTAGGTTTCAAATGTAAAATGTTTTTATTGCTCTGTGACTTTCTAGCAGTTGCACATCTGAGAGATAAGTATTTTTGACACAGAGATGTTGGTTTCTGTTAACCTGGAAACTGAAGACACGTGACAAAGAGTGATGTTATCCAGCTGACCCAGCAATAATGCTTTGATATTAATTTGGGAACTCTCTCAGAGACTGTGCATTTTGTACTTGTCCTTGGACCTGGAAACATCCTCTCATCAGCAATTGCCTTACTAATAGTAAGTAACTAGATTACAGTAATATCATTTAGAGATAGATAAGAATATAGTAAGATTAGTTTAGATGTTTTCTGTATTTGAGACTGTCCTGCAATGTTGTTTTAAAATATTTCATGTGATTCTGAACTCTGTAGTTACTGAGTTGATTGAGTATTATCTTGTTCTTTTGTTATTTATTATTAAATATTTAAACCTTTTTATTGTGGTTGGTTTGTTTAGAGATATTTAATTTCTTAAAGTACTTGCATATGCATTTGGTGACACTGTATAGGCCACTCCAATAGCCTTGAAAGTCTTGGTCACACTTACTATTTGGATTAATAGTAACATTGTACAGTAAGATTGGGCACCCTTTGCTAAGGGCCTAAAAAGTAGCTGATAAGTAAAGGTGGCTGGTGGCAGCCGGTACTACCTTACAGTCTGGGCAGAAGGGGGCATAGATAGTAAACCTGTGCCAGCCTACTCCAGGTGTGTGTGTGTTTGTATATAAATCAAATCTCAAAGTATGTGTGTGTCAGCTACTTGGGCATGGACATGAATCACTGGTTGGACAAAGGGGTACTGGAGGTCTTAGCTTGGCAACTCGGCTGAGATCTTAACCCTATAGATGTGCCAGTGGGGAGTCTTATTGGGGATCTGGAGAAGAGGCAGAAACCATCCCCAGACTGACTGTGATCTCTGTGTGCTCTTAAGGGAAATTGTACTTTACTGTGTGTGTACATGTCATTCTCCCAGTGTGTGCATCCCTCACTGCTGCTAGTGGTGAAGATTGAGGCTCCTTGATTAATGGGCCAGTGCACGGGTGTCACAGGGCTGATGCATCCAACAAAGCTATCAGGTGTGGTGGTTTTACAAGTCAACATGCCCACATGTTTTGCAGGACCATCTATAGTCTGACGTGTCTCTACACCCGCATCCAGTAGGCATAACACATTTATATCAGATATATATTGATACCTAAGTAAATATTGGGCGAAGGATCATTTGAGTCCTGTTGGCTTGATTGACATATTGACTGTGGAGTGGTTACATATTGTTATAACTGTGTTGAGGTTACAGTATGATAGTCTCCCATGTTGATGAGTGAGGCATGCAGAGTGTTAAAGGCAAGGCTGATCATAGATACTGACCTGAACATTTATGTTCTGCCTGTGCACAGTTCAGTCTCTTAACTGAGCCTCATTATGACACCATGCTGATGAACTCCCACGGTAGCATCAGGATGTTGCATGTGTCCGGTTACCTGTGCAGAACTGTGAAGACCATCCAAATTATCCATAGTAGCTATATTTATCATGTACTTCTTGTAAAGATAAACTGTATTACTGTACCTGCATATCATGAGTTCAGTACCATGTGAACATATCTATCTGTTTGAAGTGGTAGTTTAGAAAGACCTCCAGTAGTGATAGCAGTAAATACAGTTTGATGTTGTAGTTAGGTACACAGCATTGCATTGTGATTTGTCATGTATTGTATTCTTATTTTTCTCCCAGGTGCTCATGGAGGATTGTCAAGTTCCCCAACACTGATGCCAGTGTCTCTTTGGAGTCTGATGATGATGGTGGCCACATTGAGGCACAGGTGAGGGTCACAAGGACAGAATCTGACAGACTGGCCCCCATTCGTCCACCACTGTCATTACCACAGGACACAGCCAGTATGCCTACACAAACCCAGTTCCCTGAGCCCACAGATGTTAGACAACCAGAGGGTGGAGACATTGATGTGGAAAGTGTGGCTACTGAGGCTGCAAACACAGTCAACACTGGCCATAGCCAGACTCCTGGTGAGGTTCCATACAGGAAGTTTGATAGAGGTGCTCATAGGAGAACTTCTGTCAATACACCACCCATTGCAGGTGTCTCATCATGTGTCACTTGCTGTATGTTCAGGGCCATCATGGAGGCACAGGCATGTATAGAATGTACCTCCCAATGCATGCTCAGGGTGATGGATGTTGCCCAGTCTGACATCCATGATCCGATACCATGGATCAGTTGACTTGACAGTATAGATCGGTTGATCAATGCAGTGGTCAGTGGTGTTTCCGAGACAGATCACAGAATATATGCCATGGAATGCTCATTGTCCCTGATGGAATGTCAGGCTGGAGTTGGGCATCAGCCACATGGGTATAAGTCAGCGACAACATCTGCTGAGAGCTAATGTGGTCATGCCTGATCACGCTCCCATATTCTGCTGTGCACACCAAGATGTAGCTGACCATGGGGTCATGGTCCTGGGTGTTCCCATGAAGGACGCATGCCCTTGCAGATGGCAGTCACCATCCAGTAGTAACACTGCATCTGACCTTGGGCATGGGGGGTGCCAGTGCAATTCCTGGCAGAGCCACTTCACATGTCCATGGGTGGAGACTATGAATTGTCATCTCTACCATGCATGGCTCGTGGCTGTCAACCACACACTCGCGTAGGGCAAGCACTGAGCTTGGCTGTGCTCTAGCACACATACACACCACTGTTACATTGAGTGAACAGTCAGACACACACATGGCATTACCACTTTCCATCTGGCTGGTTACCCCTTGAAATCCACAAACACATACATGCAGACCTATTGTGTCAGTGTATGCCTCCTGCACCCCCGCCCACCACCCTGTGCAAGTGATGATCACTGTTTCATATCCCTTTCATGTATCCCATGGATTCAGCGAATGTAGGCTGCATGTCTGATGCACAGGGTGACAATCTACACTAGTAGCCATGCCTTTCATGTATTGTTGCATTTTACATTCTAAGTTTAATGCTGCTGGTCTGCTACTTTACATAGATGTGTACATATGAATCACCATATTGAATACTGTACATTGAACTGCCTTGGATTATTTTATACTAGATGTCATCAGCAGGCCTAGTGGGAGTAATTAGATTGGAGGCCTGTGTTCACCTCTAGTGGCAAAAGGTAGCAAAACCATGCCAGTGTGTCTCACAAAATTACTCTTTCCAGTACACACACACACACACACACACACACACACACACACACACGCACACACACACACACACACATACACACACACACTTAGTTGGCTGAGGCTAGTATCAAACCCCTACCTATCTATGGTTACAGACTGTATAATGACATAATTATTGCTTGTGCCACGTCTCAAGTCCAACTTTGACATGTCTTTCAGTAATATTATAGTGGATGACATCAGAAGGCCGAGTGGATGTCAGTAGTTTGCAGCCTTGCATTCACTGCAAGTGCCAAAAAGTTGAAAAGCCATGCCAGCGTGTCTCACAGTTACTGATTCCAGTACAGGAGCACTCATACACACACTCATGCTTAGTTGGCTGAAGCTGGTATTGAACCCCTGCCAATCTGTGTTTACACACTGTATTACAAAGTATTTATTACTTGCACCACTGTTCATGTCCAACATTAATGTGTCTTTCAGGAATCTTATAGTGGATGACATCAGCATGAATACCTGAGGGTATAATATTGGAAGCCAGACATATCTGCAGCCATAAAACAGTGCAGACCCCAGCCATCTGGGATATATGTTTGGCAGTCACAGTTACCTAGTGGGAAGCTGCACACCCCAGGAATACGCAACAATGCACTGAATGAGATTCGAACCCTACCTCACTACTAATACAGACTGCAGGATGCAGTATTTATTGCATGCTCTACAGCTCAAGTCTGACATAATCCTGACTTCCAGTATTGTTATACTGGTGGCATCAGCAGGGCTAGGTGGGAATGTGGTTTGTAGGCCTGCAATAACCATTACATATGACCTTATGACTAAGGCCCTGGACATGGGCTGTGCTGGCCATGTTGGAGATCATGTGGGGTAACACTGAGTTTGACTTCATTCTGTCATCACCTTGCAGTCAGGAAACTGTTCCACTGCCTATATAGCTGACACTACTGTCATTATGTAAATGTGCTCATTTCCTTTGGTGTGGTTATCCCAGTGGCTGCAGACATGTACATAGGTCCATGTTGAGCACATGGCATTACAGGATGGTAAACGTGGGTCAACAGTTGTTTTTGGGGTCCTTGTGTGACCCTTCAGCAGTCACTGGGGTTGGACCTGCAAGCATGTGTTATTCATGTTGGGAATTCAGAGACATGTATATGCACATGGTCCTATCTAGTTTGGTTTGGTAGTGTGTAGTACACTTGGGATGGCAGGATAGCCAGAGGTGTTATCACAGTGCAGTGTCCAGATTTGTCCGTGTAGATCCCTGTTTTGACTGTCAAACCTGTGTGTTTATGACAGATTCACATCCTTCTTATGGCCTGCACCATTATGTCAGTGGCAGCACATGTGGTTTTCAATAGTTATACAGTATTGTGTGTGTGGTATTCTCCTGCTGGTCATTTGCCATGTCCCTTGACACTTCAGTTATCTGTGGATTGTTGCATATTTCCCCTTTTACTTCCTTGGACGTGTAGGATCAATCCATTTAATTTGTACATTGGACATATGAGAATATGTGCATCCATACATAGATGTTTGACATAACATAGCGATATAGTTTTTATCTATTATATATTGGGAGTGTAGTATGTCCACACGTATGTATTTTTGTCATGCTATTTGTACAGATATGTCTGTGAGATAACCTTTTTACAGCACGCATATTTTGTCTGGGACCACCGATTTGTGCTTCACTTCACTAAGTGTATGAGCATGCTCAATGGCACCTGTTTCCCCTCTGAGTGTTGCTAGGTTGTAAGCCAGTGGGAGGTGCTATGCTCACATCACAAGTCTACAACCTCAAAGGCAATGCACAATTGTGTGCAGAGCTCATTGTAAATGGAGTCACCTATACTGAGCCAGAACATACAGCAAACCTCCTGGCTGATAAATTCATCTCCAACTTTACTCCGCTCTCCCCCTCAACCTTCCCTCAGGAAATATCAAACATAACTCCCCCTACTATCACTAGGGAACAGGTCCTTAATGCTCTAAGACCAAGAACACTGCATCAATGGGCCCAGACAATATCCCAGGATGCCTTCTAAATAGCATGAAACATTACCTATCAGGCTCTCTGGAATTGGTGTTTAACTTTAGCCTCCAAATAGGCTTTGTGCCTCATGAACAGAGAAAGACAACAGTCATCCCTCAGCACAAAGGTGGGCCGTCTACAGACCCTGGAAACTACAGACCTATAAATCTCACTAGTCTTATATGTAAAGCCATGGAAAGAATTATCATGGAGATGATCAATTGAGATATAGTAAACCTCCAGACACTGGACCCGACCAAGTTTGGTTTCACCAAGGGCTAGTAATGCCTACTCAACCTGGTGGACTTGAGGTCATCACTAATGCAATGGACAAGGGCAAAATCATTCACACTGCCTACCTTGACCTGGCCAAGGCATTTGACACAATACCCCACTCAGGCATTGCTGACAAACTCAAGAGGTTAGGTACAAACTTGTATGTCATCCGGTAGATAGCCAACTGGATTACAAGCAGGACCCAGGAAGTTAGAATTAGGGAGTCCACCTCTACAAAAAGGCCTGTCACAAGTGGAGTCCCTCAAGGATCAGTCCTTGGACCACTCCTTTTTGGCATTTACTTCTCAGAAGTCAAAGCCAATATCAGTGGTCTCTGGCTAACTAAATTTGCAGATGATTGCAAATTAGGAGATGTCACTGAATCTTACACTGACACAAATGTTCTCCAGGAGGAGCTGACACAGACAAACAACTGGTGTCAGAGCCATGGACTAAAACTAAATGCCAAGAAATGCATAATAGTATCTTTTGGGAAGTCATCCATCCCTGGTAACTATCATATTGACAACACACCCCTTAGAGCTGACCCAATAGTCCAGGACTTAGGGACATATATAGATAGTAATCTAGCCTTTGGCCATTACGTGTCTACAGTGGTGAAGAAATCATTTTATGTTGAGCAACTTATAAACAAAGGTATGGCATTTAAGTCCAAGGAAGTCATTGGTCCACTGTATTCGGCATTCATCAGACCTATCATTGAGTACAATGCCCCGTTTGGTATACCTAACCAGGCATACCCAAGAAATGGAACATTTAAAGAGGTTCCTCACTAAAAGAATACAAGGAGTAAGTAAAATGCCCTATGCAGACCACCTCAAGGCTGTATCCCTGTATTCTGTCTCCCACAGGCTTTTGAGGGGAGATCTATGCCTGGCATACAGGGCACTGTCAGACCCCACTCTGATGGACCTCCCACATATCCACAACATCAATAGCACCAGAATTACCCATTCTAAAGACTTAAACCTTGCCTGTGATATAAATAGGACCTGCTGGAGAGACAGGTATGTATCCCAGAGACTATCCCATCTATGAAACAAGCTCCCCTTCCATGTGAAGCAGAGTTCCTCCCTAACCCAATTCAAGTGCAACATGGACAATTGGATGAGAAACTGGAAATTCATCCCAGGTTTGGCACCTATTTCTCTAATATACACAGGTAACCTGTAAATGGTTCATCTCCCAGGCCCATGCTTACACTTACCAAGGTTATCAGAACTTATTAGAGATTTGGGATGCATAGCTAGGCTTATAAAGGCCCTTGTGGTCATTAGCCTAGTAAACACCTAAACCTATGAACATCAGGTATGACTCCAGGTCACCCCTTGCAGATGTCCATGCCAGTTTTTGTTTTCCCATCAGATACAGCTCTGTTGCAGTTTTGGCTGGGCTGCAGTTCCATTTACTACACCCACAAAACAGATACCTGTGGTTTAGTACTGCTTCTGCATGACATTTGCCTTTGATTTCTGTAATACTGGTTCAGCCAAAGTCACCATTTCTGCACAACAATACACCTACCCAAAATATCTGGCTATCCCGAGACTAGAACCCAAAACTGCATCACACAAGGATGCTTGCCTTATTCCTTTAAGCCATGGAGGCAGCTTGACACATACTACGTCTTTGCTCACTCATATGCATGCCTCTCCCAGTGCATTGTTTTTTGTGGATCACCTGACAATAGATTTGTGTTGTATGCTGTGTGTGGCATAGGTGTTATACCTTTCTGCTGTGGTAATTCACATCGACTGTTCAGTGGTCTGAGTCATCCATTGTGTCAATGTATCTTAACCTTTTGGATTCCTAGCATATTAGTGGCATATTGTGGAACATCTCTTATGTACAGCGCATTTTGTGGGTTTCAGACTTATTAACCTTTGGTGTGTGATGTTTCCCAGTCCTACTTTCTGTAGGAATATCCTATATGTGTAGGGCATATAACTTTGTACTATACATTTTACATTTTTGTGTCTGTGCCCACCCATTGCATTTGCCTTGACTGGTTTCTCCACTGTGTGTGGTTTGGATGTTTGCTCACTGTTTCTCATGTGACTCATAGACTCATCTTTTTGGTGTAGTGGGTGGACAGGGCACAACTTCTACTTTTGTTCTGTACATACACTATGCCCTTTTTTAATTTCTCCAAATCTTCTGGGTTTCTAATACCATGAGGGGAATGGACCCCATTCCTAAGTCAAAGTACGATTAAAGTTCATGAAATTAGTATTGTTTCCATCTTTGATGTTAGCCAGTAGTGCTCCAGTATGTGTCACCTAATATCCCCATATTTCTATGTCTGTTGGACTACCTGATTATGGCATGGACTTGGCCTACTGATTACAGAGGGATCTGTACCTTTCCACTTCAGATTGCTGATGTAGATACACATGTAGGTTAGTGGCCCTCCCTTAGAAATTTTGCTGATGTTACATGAGTATTTCAGGGCTGACACTGTCAGATGCAAGCAGTACACATCCGATACATGGGTAGGTATAGGATGCATGCATTGCCTAACATTCATTTTGCTATGTGCATGTGAGGAGGAGATGGGTATTGATCCCTAGGTCCCTATGTTGACAGCACATAGGCTATGCGTTGCCTCTTTGCCAATGCCAGGGCATACTGTGCTCACCTACTTCTGCCGACTGGCACATCAGCAGAAGGTTCCTCCTATGAGTCTCCCTATGACTGTGTCTGTGGTGACACAGCCAATGGTGGGGGGATTGCTCTCACATCCATTTGCTGATCCTGCTGCAGTTGTTTCCGCAGGATCATGTTGTGTAGCATAGCACATACTGTAAATATTTGTGCACATATACCTGGACTATACTGCAAGGCTCCACCAGAGATATGTAGGCACAAGAACCGTGAATTCAGCAGCCCAAACACATGCTCTATGATGTTCCTAGTTTGTGCATATGCCTCATTATGGCGTTCTTCCCTGGGTGTTTTCTGCATTTCTGATGGGTGTCATCATCCATGGTTCCAGGGCGTACCCGGCATCCCCTACTAAGTGTTCCTGTGGGATGTCCCTCTGGCAAACGTCTGGTACAGCTGTGATGTGTGCAGCTATGGGAGTTGTGAAAACTGCTCAGGCTGCCTGCACATACATTTATGATAATCCCCTGGGCATTGCACCATGACATGGCAGTTGATGGAGTGGTATCCCTTGCGGTTTACCTAGATCCTACCCTCCTCACTAGATGTGTACATGAGTGCAATTTATGGCACCCAGTAATTCAGGGTAGTACGCTATGTGGAATAACCTTTGCATATTGCTGACCCTCTCCCCAGGTGTACAGGGAATATATATGTGCTCACTGGCATGTATGAGCATAGCATCCATGAACTGGAGTAGTATCCTGGATGCATATGCCTGAGACACTCCCATCATATCCCCAGTAGGTCTTTGGAAAGTACCTGTAGCTAATAACCTAAGTGCTACACATACCTTGGTTCCCACTGGGATGGGTTCTCCTCGGTTGGCTTTGCCACTGAGGTGTGGCAAGCAGAGATCACTGAGGTCTTGTAGTGCCTGTAACACTCTACAATCTCCAGTTCATGTAGCATCTGGTAGGTTACCATGGGTCTGAATACTCATCTCCTCCTCAGCTAAGACCTATTGTCAGCTGCACCACCAGAAGTGCCTTCAGCCTCTTGCACATACATATTTATTATAGCTGCAACAGCCCCTATCATTGTGTCAGTTAAAATCCCCAGTCGGTAACCCAACAGTATAGAGGTTATGCTGGAAAACAGGTTTGTTGGGTGTCAACCTAATTTATACACTCCTGCTGCTGGTCCCTTCATGTGGGATTGGCCAGTTCTGATACAATTCACCTGGTTGGAGTATATTTTTCCACATTTAATTGCCCTAGTTTAGTAGGCAAGGTGCAGTGGCATGCAACATAGCTTATCTATGCATAATACATTTAATGAAATGTTTCTGGTTTCTATGAATAGCTGTCTGGCTCCTGATTTGTCAGTGGGTGGTCCCTTCACATACATGAGCTAAGCGATGCACACTCAAGCGGCGTGCTGTGCAAACATGCATAATTCAGAGAAAACTACAGTAGACCTGGCCTGGCATGCTCCTTTGCTCTCATGCACTGTCCTGCTGTTGTAAACATAGTGTAGGGTCCTACATGATGTGACTAACTGTTCTTCAGTGAGGGTTTGTACAATTCAACAAACTCAGTCCTTGTTCCCCTCATTTGCATACTGGTCCGTGCTGCCGGAATACTACATGCTTTCTGGCCATGTAGGCAGCTTCACGGCATGACAGCACAAATGCACACACCAAATGCATGGCATTTCCATGCTTTGCTATAATTTTGCATCTATGGGTTTTTCTAATTTTTTTTTTTTTTTTAATAAAGCATGTTTGCACATTGTGGAGCTTAGCGCAAACATGCTAAAAATGTAAAAACAAAAAAAAAGAATTTTAATTTTGAATGCATTATTCCTTTTTTAACACACACTGGGTTATCCCTTGCTATTTGCTGTATGTGCTGTCTCCTTTTTAATGCAGTTCTGTCCATATTTGTGGACATATCACTCCATTTATTTTCCGAGTAGAGCCATGTACTCTAAACTTTTCCACATACATCACAGACACAGCCTTGAAATTGCTGTGCAGCACTTTGTTGGAGCTCTCCACAGCTTCATTTGCATGAAATTCATCAGTTTAAAGTTCTAATTTGCATTCCACCACCATGTCTGTGTTTGTGCATGCATGTGTGTGAATGTGCGCTGCTATACAGACTTAGAAGAACAAAGAGAACCGATTACTGTGGTTCGAGCACCTGTGCAGGAAAACAGAAGACAATCTAGTGATGATGATTTGGGACAGACAGAAGGCAAGAGAACATGGGACTATATCACTTTGTTGAATGAACTATTTATCAAATACCTCTTTGAACTTTATCAAAACTTAATCCATCAAATGCTCATTTTAGCAATTTTTTCCCAGGGGAAAAATATTAGTCAGCCAACTTAGTGAACATCACAAAACCCACAAAATTTTAAATCCACCTAGGTGGGGGCTTCACCCCTACACCCACCAATGTGAGGAACTATGCCCCCCACACCCACCCTAAATATATCACCTCCGAGATTGCACTTCAGTGGGGAAAAGGGCAAACGCCCAATGATGGCCAACTAGTTTTTCTCCCTGGGAAAAAAATTGCTAAAAATGAGCGTTTGATGGATTAAGATTTGATGAATAAAGTTCAATGAAGAGGTATTTGATAAATAGTTTGTTTAACAAAGTGACAGGGATCCAGAGGACACGAGGGCAGTAAAGAGATGGATGGGTTGTGAGAGAGAAGGTCTGTGACAGCCAGGCATAATTATTGAAGCATGTAGGAGAGTGGCATTGAATAAAGTGATGGTGACCGTTTACGCACACCCCGGCCCAATGTAAAAATGGGAAAAAGGGCTTGAGGATTAATGAATTCATTCCAATATCCTAAATATGAAAAATATTTTGGGAATCACTTTATCTTATGTAGAGCTTTGAGATGCTAATGATGTGATTTGATTTAGTTTTAATTTATTTAACTAGTTAAGTGAAACTGGTCAATATGGAGCCTTTTCAATCACAAAATGGGCCACAATAGCAGGGGTAAACATAACAGAGTGTTTACTGTAGCCAATTAAACTGTATACTTTGTAAGATAAGATGGAGCAGAATAAACTGCATATTTTTTGAAATACAAGAAAGAAAGAGAGCAGCTTTTTTAATTATATTAACAGAAAGAAAAAACAAAAGCTTCAATTTAATCCCAGCCAAAAGAGGTGAGATACTTATAGATGATTCTTATAGTGTGGCTAGTACAGTCATTAAAGCCTTTGGCTACCATGATTCTGTTTTCAGAATAAAAACAGAGCTGGGCTTGGCAGCAGTATTTTACTGCCTACTACATATGTCATGGGTTTTGGTGGGAAACCTGTAATTTTCCTCATTAAGGCCATATTCTCAATGAAGTATCCTCTAAGCCTTTATTACATGGTATCCTGGTTATTTTATGCCATTAGATTTTTGAAACATTTATGAAATCAAAGATTATTTTTTTTTATTCCTTGCAAAGTATATGAGCAAAGCTTAAAATATGATTGAATCAAAAGTTTAGTTAACACATCACTAGTGGCACAGCTCAGCATAGTTTAATGCACGCGAGTTCTTCTGTGGATAATCTTATTTAGCTTTGTGAAGCTGTAGGAGCTGCTTTGGGTGTGGAACTTATCTAAAGTTGTCAAAAGCTTTGATTCCATTACTAAAACTGACATATTGCAGACCTGTGATAATCTGTTTGTCATTGTTTTATTACTACGTGGATAGTTAACAGATTGTCTGACAGATGCCATAGTGATTGTTGAATGGGGATTAAAGTCAGATGGTGCCCCCAGACAGTAATCAGCAGAAAATGACAGCTTACTGCCACCTAAAAGAAAGTGTCAAAGGTACAATTATTACTTGAAAAATATCAAACAGAATGACACAAAATCCTACGATCATCTAAACCACTAAAACAGTACAGAGGATTTACTATGACTATGTTTCATTTAATCAAGTTATGCAAGCCTAAAAATTTAAAACTTGCATCAGAGACTGCTCAAGACAGTGATACTCCCAATGCTGCAAAATACAAAACATTTTTGTGTGGTATAAAAGTCTCTTGCTCCCCAACATAAGGGCAAGCCACCACACCCATGATAAATAACGTGGTTAAAATGGAGAAAGTGATGCAAAACACAGGACTTGCCTTCTTGATATGCAAGAAATTATAACAAACCTGTGACCTTTCAGTGATAACATTCTATATGTCACTTTAGTGGATACTGACAAACAGTAGGTTTCTCCAGAGCAGGATTGGAAATATTTGGGTACAGTAGTTGAAAGCGAGCTTAACTTTAAAAAAAAAAAAGAAAGAAATCAATAAAAATGAGGTATTCTATTCTGAATTAAACAATATCCACTATCGTCTGTCATATGCTCAAAAGCTTTGGGCATTCTTCTACCCAAGTTATTTGTTGGCTCAGTGACTATTCCTTGAGGCAGCTATAATATCCTTGCCATAAATCATGGTTTAAGAGATCAGGGCAGTAGAGAAAAAGGCACCTCAATTTCCTTACACTTCAGGCAGGGAAATAAGGTTGGCTCTGCACTATTTGCTGAATGAAGTTGCATTTCGGTAGGTAGTAATCATGAATGAAAAGATAACAGTTTTGTGGTCTGATTTGATCAAGGAGGACATGGCAGTAGGTGGTGCCAACATTCATAAAGCTAAGGCAAGAGTATTATTCCTTCTATTGGAAACATTTGTTAAATTTAACAAAAGAAGATGGCATTAATGAACTGTAGGCAACAATGGGCATAATTGTTAGTTATGACTCAGAGATGATGGATGGATAACTGAAGCCACCCAAATTTAGGATACTGGGATTAATAGACATAGAACATCATGTATCTATGCACCTAATGTGGTTGTCAGTTGAATGGAAAGGATTTCATTTTTAGAGATGATGATGTAATCAACCTTCTTGAATGTGATCAAGATATCAAGAAGCTCATAATCAGAATATTGAACTATTTGAAATGATTTAATAAGAGAACTGATGAAAACATATACTCCTTCACTGCCTCCAGATGGTCTGAAAGAGGGATGATGGGTACAGCACCCCAATACTGAAGGGGTGGTATCAGGACAATGGCTCAAAAGTTCTGTAATTACATTTATATGAATGTGCTCAAGTATCAGAAAAACTCAAAAATCACCCTGTTTATTGCTCAGAGTAGAGCTACTTTAACACAGTCCAGAAAACAATTTTTAACACAGTCCAGAAAACAATTTGCTAAGCTGGAACATTTAATGGATAAACTTTGTCAAAAGAAGGCACTATGGTTGAAGTAAATGTCTTAGCCAGTATGTCAAAGCCTTGGAGAGAGATGGGAAGGTTATTCCTGCTAAAGCAGAACAGCTACTAATTCTTTACTTTCCACAGCTAGGTTATCTTTACCCCAACCTGGCACCCCACTCAATTCATGTTGAAAGGAAAAACAAAATCTTGCCACACTTAATACCACATACAGAAAGAATCTGAATGCTTCAGCTGTGACCATAAATACATCAACATCCATGGTGATACAACTATGTTAATTTCTGCTAATCATGCTTCATAACACTTTGTACCCAGGGCGGTTGACCCCTTTACCCTGCCCAAACTACACCTCTGCTGACTTGCACTGGATCCCCTGTAATACCATTTAAGTCAGATGTTAATTTCTGATCGAAAATATGGCATCAGTCATGAAAGGAAAATATCCACGTCAGACATACATACAAATGGAGTTCAGCGATATCTCTCGGTATGTGCTTCAGCATGGTGCATCTGAGATCATTCCTCATGACATGTATTTAGCACAGTTATCTTGCATACTGCTAGTTGCTGTTTGATATGTATTGTATTAACAGATCCATGCTTTACAAGCTTTTCTGATTGTTTACCCTTTTGCTATGGCTTGCTCCTTATTTTAATTATTGTCATCTCTACATAGCTGCTGATTCTTTTTTTGTCTTTTTTGGGGGGTAAACAGATTTTCTTCCCAAGTGTCTTATGAAAAAATATTAAAATGTAATTCAGTAAATAAAACAAAAAGAGACAGACAAAAATCAATAAATAAATGTTCTATTACTGACTTTAAAATGTAGTGGCCAAGAAAAAAATCTGTATTCATGCCTTTTTTATTGTTACTTAATATCTCCCCAGAACCTAATCAAATTAGTTCCTCTAGTCCTATAGTCAGTTGCTCGAGTGTTGGACTTTTCAAGGCAGTTGTAATTCCATCTGTCGTAAGCTCATTCTGACTTCTACACAGTATGCATGTGTTACTGATTAGGAGACTTGCATGCATTTTCTCCTTCACAAACGATTCCAAAGACATTTTGGTTAATGCATTGCAAATAAAGATGAGATGTGCCTAATTTTTGCATCATGTATTTAATGATATTCTCTTGTGCCAAGCTTAGTGAATTAATGCACTGAAAAGTATAGCAAGTCTCTTTGGCATAGCATACAAGAATAAATGCTAGTTATGAAAACAATAATCTGAAAGAGTTAAAATACATTTATGAAGAATTCTACTGGGATGTGAAAGGAGTAAAAGGTAAAAAGTATCAAAAAGTAGAATCAGCATTTATTTAATGTTTTTCAAATGCATCGTAATGAGTAATTAGCAAACAGCAATTAAGGTTAGAATGCTGAGAGTCAGGGGATAAACTTATGTGCGTTAATATACAGGTGAAAGAGGTAATTGTTGAAACAATGTATACAACATAAATATCCTTGATGAAGACCTCTTGAGCACACTGAATGAAAAGTATTATGCAATATTTAATAGTCATTTTAGATCATATTTTTTCTGTTAATATGTTCCCAAGCTTCTGGTATGCAAATATAAAAATGCCTATTTTAAACTGTGGTCAAAGCTGATACAGTTGTTTGAGACGAACATAGAGCATTTATTCAAAAAATGCTGCACTTCTTATCACATATTCACAAATGGCAAAACATATTTTAGTATTTTATGCAATATTTTTAGCTTAGCCTTATTATGACCTTACATTAGGAAGAATGTCAAGGGACTTGTTCAACTTCTAATGAAATGTGAATGCCTACAGGGAACATGTAATTACATTTCCAAGATACTGAACATGTTTCGGTAAAGATATGAAAACTGACTGCTGGCACACGCTATTTTGCATTGATTTACATTAAATCTTTTGCATACTCTTCTCAAAGGAAAATGCAATGACTATAGCAAGGACACTCCTCAACTTGAAAGTTTGATGAAAAGTTAGTATATTTTGTGATTGCAAAGGGTCTTCTGAAATTGAAAATAACTGGTGCTTGAAGAGTTACAGTCATCACACACAGCATAGGAAGGGATGCAGAAAGTAGTTCCACAGTGTGCAAGTCTGTCTGATATGATTTATACATAAAAAAGCTTCAGAGACAAGGTACTCTGCAGGCAGTGTTTTATTCTGTATAGTAAGATAAGGCTTTATAGATCATGCATGCATATGGCTGTAAATTATAAATATCAGTAGCAAAACTGAGTGAAGAGATATCTACATAATTCAAAGGTACAAAATTGTATGGTAAAATGTATTATCATGCAGACAATAGCAGAAAGTTGTGTATTTACCAGTCAAGGGAAATTATGCAAGAGTAAAAGAAGAATAAAAACATTTTAAGAGAAGAAAATTAAGTTTCAGAATGACAGCAGATATGACTATGTTCCTGTTTGTGTTATTAAATTTACTTTTACATCTGCAGTTAGGCCAGTAAGATCAGGAAGCAAGGGGTGAGGGTAGCAGTAGTTAGAAGTTGCTGCTGATGCCTCCTTGCAACCTGGGAATTTACTGGGCAGGAATGTGATAATAAAAGCATTGTAAAACATAAATGGGGTTATACATTTGTCACAGTTAAAAATATTAATATGGCTTGTCAGTGAGGCAAACTATACACTTAAGTAAAACAGTTAAAAAAAGTGTAACCATTCTTTCTTTATTTAACTTAATCATAGTCAAACACTGGAGCAAGCTTTACACATTCAGAAAATCATTTATGCGAGTTAGCTTGGGAGGTAGGCTATATGTGAAGATAAAGTCATTATTATTTAATTACAGTCAGTCATGGATATGGTTTGCCATGGAACGGTAGTGTATGTGTTTGATAGAAGCAAGTTGAAATACATTAATTATTCAATGTGATCATGAGAAAGACAAAAGGGCTACAACAGGCATTTACAGAGTCATACATTTACTGTCTTTGATAAGTAGAGGCAGGATTTGGGTGCACGAAAGTTTTAATTTACTTGAAAATGTTTAAATAATTGATATAGTTTGTCAATTAAGGGTAGTGCATGTATGTGAGAGAGACATGCACAGTGAACTGCATTACTGTGACCATTATTTCTTTTACTTTAGCACTTTTTGGGTGGGATTTGGGACGTAGGCTCTGAATGAAGATACGGGACATTGCAGTGACTTGATAATAGTTAAACAATTCTTGATACACCTGTCAGGCATTCTCGCTTCATGTTGTTGACAGCAAAACTTTAAACAAGTAATTGTAACCCTTATTGTTTTCACTTTATGTCAGTTACAAATGTGAGTTGTGGATGGCGAAGAGTGTTTGTTTTTTGGGTTGGAGAGGCAGGCTGTATGTGAAAGCAAAGGATGGTACATGTACTTGATCATATTACAGTGTTCATTAATATGGTCATCTAGGAAGGGCAGTGCATTTTTTCCAGAAAAACACAAATAAATTATTGCAGCCATTGTTTATACAAGCATACACATTCTACTTTTTTCCAATGAATGTAAATACCTACTTAAGGAGTCATAACTATGGTGTGTATTGACAGCATAAGAACTCAGAAAAACATTACAAGGAATTTATTGCAAATTGGCACTCAAATTCAATATTCAATATGCAACTATTCCTTTAAGATGACTTTTCAACCTAAAACATAACCTAAGTATATTTTTATTTTAAAGGATCTGTTATCCAAAAGAAAAAATATTGAACAATTTCGGAGATACAGATAACCTTCTACTGAATTGTAATAACCAACCTACATAGCAATTGGGATGCCAAGTTATATATATATATATATATATATATATATATATATATATATATATATATATATATATATATATATATATATATTTATATGTACACATAGCTATCATTATTATGGGGTATATGACTTATTCAGGATGAGGATTGTAGCACATGTACAGACTACATCAGCAGTTAGTTGTTAGAATGACCTATTTTTTGTTTCAAGAAACATGACAAATCCAGAATTCATTGTAATGATGATAGCAATTTGGTGGGGTCAAATTCAACACTGAGGTATGTTTAAATCCTTAAGGGTCACATAACAATTCTGGGTACATTTGATACCTCAGGGTCAAATCACAGGACTCAATCTCTCATAACTTTCAAAGAAGAAATGACATATGGTGTTTCTACACACAGGTACTCAATGCAGGGGTTTTATAGGCACTTGACAGCAGCCATCTGGCATGTTGGATTATAGCAGGCTCATAACAGAGATGGATGTATGACTTATTTGAAGGCCAAGGATTGCTGCATTTATCTGTATTGGGTTTTTCTTACTTATGTAAAAATCATATTTATTCCCTATGAGTAGGAAAACCTTTATATCACTTTGTGACAATGTGAGGTATTGCCAGCTATGCCAGACATAGGGCATTGGATGTGTAACGTATGCCAACACAGCAAGCTGGAATTTAGAAATAATTATATGTTATTTAAGTATCAAACTACTTGTGCTGAAAATGGATTTGTAAAGTTGCTTGTGTTAAAAATGTACTGACAGTGGGTCCTGTACCAGTGGGTAACTCAATTAAAAATATGTGTGTCTATGTGTGGTACCAAGGATACTAGAAGAAAAGAGATTAAACTCACCTCCAGCTAACTTTGAAAAATAGTAAGAAATTAATTTACTGGGCCTAGGCCATAAAGATGTTATCTCTCAGTTTTGAATGAAGCCAGAGATGCAATCCTCTGTAAGAAGCATGGATTGTTAGTCTGTGTAGGAGGAGTAGAGGTTTGTAATTGTTTTTTGACTTCCAGACGCTGCAACAGATCTGTGTAATACTCTTGTGTGTGTATTGACATGTAAGTACTAAATCCTGTCAGTTTCTAGCAATGGGGGATTGCATGGGAACCAGAAGTCAGGTGGTCAGATGTATGTGATGTAATTCTGTACAGAAATAATGTTTTAATATTAGGTGAAACATAAGTCTCAGGGCAATTTGTTTCTTGGAATCTGACATAGAAGGATCCCTCACCTACTTCATCTTGCCATCAAGTGCTTTTCGTCTCGTGGATACAAAGACTTCTTCAGATGTAAAAAGCCACATTTAAAAATGTTTTAAATACCAGTAATACCTAGTCATGTGGTCCCAGTCCACCCAATAGAAGTTTCCCATGAGTGAGGTTTTAAATTAAGGTGACAAAACACCTTTCATTGTGATGTTATTTACAAAAGCACTTTTCACCACAGATTTTACTACATTGTACACAACAAATTAGTACCTAATAGCATTACTACTTGTAAAAACAGCAAAAATGTGTATAAGTAATCGTAGTATAACCTACGTTCCTATGTGTACACATATAAAATCTGACCATATTTTTTTGAGAGAACTCATTTTTTAAAAAGATTACCTAATGGTCTAAAAACCTACTGTTTAAAATAAACCCATACATTCTGCATGCCAAAAGACATAGACATAGTTACTTAGTACATCTTTAAATCAATTACTACATTTCTGTTGTTAATACTCGTTTACCTATCCTGAGTCTTAAGCTTAAACACACTGGCAATAGTACACATTTCATTTAGTCCTGGATAATTATATGCATTCATTAAGATCTGCCAGTATGTATGGAATGTACGGGTTTATTTTAAAAGTAGGTTTTTAGACCATTAGGTAATCTTTTTAAAAAATGAGTTCTCTCAGAAAAATATGGTCAGATTTTATATGTGTACACATAGGAACGTAGATTATACTATGATTACTTATACACATTTTTGCCATTTTTGCTGTTTTTATAAGTAGTAATGGTATTAGGTACTAATTTGTTGTGTACAATGTAGTAAAATCTGTGGTGGAAAGTGCTTTTATAGATAACAACAACATCACAATGAAAGGTGTTTTGTCACCTTAATTTAAAACTTCACTCATGGGTAACTTCTATTGGGTGAACTGGGACCACATGACTAGGTATTACTGGTATTTAAAATATTTTTAAATGTGGCTTTTTACATCTGAAGAAGTCTTTGTATCCACGAGACGAAAAGTGCTTCATGTATATGGTGTCTTTATTCTACATTAAATCGATAGAGTGAATCAACAGTTTCCTGCTTTTTTTGCCATTGGGATTGCTTTGTGTTTTTAGCAGTTTGTTTGTTCCGTGTACAATTTTTGTTGCTCTATTAAGTCTCATTCACTAGATCAGTCAGGAAAATAGAGTAAGAATAGTAAAGTATTATTTTTCTGTAACTGTGTGAATCTTTTCAGCTGGGTTATTTTTAATATTCCCTGTGTCTGAAAGTCTGGTGTTTACTGTAAATAGATATTTTGTATTTTCATGTTCTTTTATTATTTATTAACTATATTTAAACATTTCATTGTGGCTGGTCCTTTAGAAAATATTTTAACCTTTGAGTGTACTTATATTTATTGGTGTCACTGGCCACTCCTGAAGCTGGTTGTTTGGCCAACATTACTATTTGTATTAATATTAATTTCACTCAGTATAATTGGGTACCCCTGCAAGAGCCTTAGGTAGCTGGCTTTGTAGGGTCTGGTGGCAGTGATAACTACCTTATAGTCTGGGCAGAAGTAGGCACAGCAGGTAAATCTGTGCCAACCTTTCCTAGATATGTCTGTCTGTCAGCTACTTGGAGCAGGGACACAAAGCACTGGTTTCACAGACAGGGTCCTGGAGGACTTGGCTTGGACACTCAGCTGAAGACTTAACATTATAGCTGTGCTATTGTGGAGCCTTACTGGGACCCTGGAGGGAGACAGATATAAAGAAATCCAGATCCCGGGCTGACTGTGTTCTTTGTGCTCTTAACGGAAATTGTGCTTGATGCAGAGAGGTGTGCATCTGGAAATACTGAGTGTATACATTTGTATTCCAAGTGAACGTCCCTCTCCAGTGTCAGTGGTGAGGATTCAGGCTCCTTGATTACTGGCCCAGAGTGGGGACATAGCACACTTAATTTAGTTTTGTTCCTTCCCAAAAGTAGAGTTCTGTGCAATGACCCCACATTACATGATATAATGTTATGCATATGTCTTTATACCTGAAATCACCATGTAAGCATATTCCATATAAGACATATCTAGCATGTTGTTTAGGGAAATATGATAGAACATTTCAAATAATTTTAATCATGTGGTCCTATCTTATCAGATGTCACTAGCAAACCAATATGGCTGTTTCACTGAGTGCATTTTGATATTTGGTTCACAACAAATATACCTTTAACATCAAAATTGACAAACTCGATATATAACTGAATTATATCAGTAGTATGTTTTTTATAGACTCAGAATTTAAAATACTTTTTTGTAATATTAGGTGTTTTAGTAAAAGCTATTTTAACAGGTGGCTGAAATGAGATTCCCCAAGTTTGAATTGCCAGAAGCATGTGACACCAAGAAGCACAATGCCAATTTGTTTTCCATAGCAATTCACTGATTGGTTTTGGGAGATTTCTCCCTTCTTCATGTTTATTAGAGTCTGGAGTTGGTATACCTTAAAGTGTATAGGTGTGTGTGTATGTGTGTGTGTGTGTGGGGGGGTGTCTCCTTCCAAAAAATATAGTTGATCTTGTGTACCCTTTGTACTTAAAATATTAATTTCAAGTGTATTGGTTCTATGGAACATTGAAAAGATATATTTTTTTATGTATACATAAAAGCATGTTGTGTTTGAGATAGTCTTGCTGTCATGGAGTTTGTGCTATTTGCTCATGCAATGTACTATGTTATTATGAGCAATAATGTCTCATATCCAAGATGTTTTATAGCAATATCTGGTAACAGCACAAAGATATTGACATTTACAGGTTGCATCAAAATACAATCAGGGCAATATACAATGACAAATTTAAAAGATTAATTTTAGAATAAAGGTTTAGCTGTTACTTTTATTCAAAATAACAAATGTAAAAGTCAGATACAGAAATACTTAGTGTTGTCACTTTAGATCAGAAAATAATATATATTTTCATATAAATTTATATTTTCATTATATTTATTACTATTAGTTAGAAGGCTTTTTATTGAAGTTGGCTTTGTGGCTCTGTCACACTTGCAAGACAGTGGGGAAAAAAACACAGTGAGAAGCTCTATGCTTTTTCCACTGTCTCGCAAAGCCATCTTCAATAAAAAGCTTTCCAATAATGACAGAGGGACAATATTTTACTGTAAGTAAAATATTACCCTGTCATTAGGGAGACATTGGAAAATCGCTGAGCGAAACTTGGCATTTCTTTCCCTGTCTCACTAATGCTGACTTGCGCGCACACACCAGATCCATTCTGAACAAATTATAGATATATACATGCTTGTGCGCACACACACACACACACACACACACACACACACACACACACACACACACACACACACACACTCTCTCTTGCATCTCCATACATCATTTCCTACACACACACACACACACACACACACACACACACACACACACACACACACACACACACACACACTCTCGCATTTCCATACATCATTTCCTACATACACACACACACACACACACACACCACAATGAATTTTAGAATGTCAGAAGTAACACACTAACTATTTACATAGCTTAATGGGTTAATCTTTACCTTCATGTCACTGTGTTTTATGTATATAATGAAATAATCCAAGACACTCACTCAGATAAACACATGACTTAAGTGAAAAGATTCAGAGAAGGGTTAATCTGCTTATGAATCACTTAAATTTTACAACAAATGCTAACTTGCTGAGAATGGGAAGTTAATTTGTTTCACAGTGTATATTTTCTTAGAAAATAATAAAAATGCTGAGGAACAATACAGTAAATATGAGTACTCGAATACATCCGCTAAGAGTTCTTTCTCTGCCTCCGAAAACCTGTGGCAACTATTTCACAGATGAAAACCGATATGATATTTTTGGTTATACTCTCACAGAGGCTAATTAACAGGGTTGCATTAGCTACCCAGATAGTCCTTTTACTATAGCACTGCTGACCTCTGTGCCCCCAATGCAGGAAGGACATGAGTACCTTATAACTGTCCCTCATTTTGACACTAATTTTAGCTCTGTCCCACTTAAATCCTCCTAAAACAGATGACTTTTGGAGAAAAGTTGGTGAATTATACTTAATAATGATAATAATTAGAGTTACAGACTTTTTTCACTTCTGAAAATGTATCATAATTCACATTCTCTTATTCTGTCATTGCCTCAAGTTTAATACTAGTATTTAAAAAAGTGTCCCTAATTATTTCTGAAATTGTTCCTGATTTTGTTGAAATTTATCCCTGATTGATTGAAAGCTATGATTACTACAAGTTTCTGCTTACACACTGATGGGAGCCCTCAGAGATGATCTTTCTACTTCATGACCCAAATGAGGATTTCTTGACAGCTCAGAAAAACATGGAGTCTTGGACATTTAAGTCTGTGCATCTCTTTTCTAATTTTTCACAGCAGCATACCTAATTTTATTGTAGTACTATGAAAGCTTGACAGGATTTTTAGATTTGTGTACTGGTTATTTTTGATCTGATGACTTTCTTGCAACAACACAGAAACACACAAACAAAACACACATCTATTTTTGGGCAATGACTTGTAGGGTAAAACTTAGGAAAGCTGCTTTTTTAGAATTTTTTTATTGAAATTGGCTTTGTGGGTCTCTTTGTCCCTCTGTGGTTCTGTCTTGCTAAGCCAATTTCAATAAAAAACATTGTAATAATGATAGAGAGACAATATTTTAGTCTAAGTAAAATATTGTCCCTCTGACATTAGCAACACAATACACACACACACACCAGATCCATTCAGAATAATGGAGATATACAGACACACACACACACATACACACACACACACACACACACACACACACACAGAAAGCGAGGTGCACTGTCACCAGCTCCATGCAATTGTAGGCTGAGTAGTTCTGCTTCATTTAGTACTACGCGCTTTCCAAAACACAAAACCTTTTTATGCTTTAACAGGTTTCCTTTGTAAGTGAGAATAGGTTTTATATTTTGCCAGTGGTACATGAAAGCAAAGGATCATCATTGTGGAAATTTGAACATTAATTGGGAGGAGGGGCAAAGAAAGCATGCACAGAAATGCTGCCTTATCCCACTAGCAGCCAGTTTATGCATACATGTTTCCTGCAGGACTGTGTCAAGATGAACAGTGATTTTTGTTGCTTAAGAGAAAAGAGATCTAACCACTCCTTTTCTACCTTTATTAAATTCCATACTCTAATGCTGTTCCTCATTCTCTCTCCTCTGTGTCACATTGCTGGCCTTTTCTGGAAAGGAAAGGCCATAGTGCTCAATTAGATGGAATAACCAAGATCGTACTATATGCGAGATTTAGATATGCAGTTATACAAGAAGAATGCAAAGCACTTAGTTAACCAAAATGGTCTTTAAGAAGCTCATTTGCTGAAGCTTTCAAATTCCCATGTGTTGTTTTGGAGTAATGAGCCACATAAGACTACTATCTTCTTCGTGAAAACACGTTTCTCAAAGTAATAATGGAATGCTATGCCAGGAGGTGGGAAACTGAAAATGTATTCAGAATGAGTGTTGTTAGTGAATCCAAGAAAAGCTGCTTAGAAGAAATTGCTGAGAGGACAGATCAATTTACTTTAAAGCAGTACTCTACTTTGGAACACTGGTCAAGAAACTGATGCACTATAATGACTGTGTATAGTGTATACTAATGACAGGGAGACAATATTTTATTTCAGACTTTAAGTAAAATATTTTCACTCTGTCATTAGCTAGGCATTTTCTGAGATTTTTTGTTTTGCTAATGACAGAGGGACATTTAAGACTAAAAAGTTGCTGTGTCTTTCGGCTTTTCCCAGTTAGGGGTCACCACAATGGAACTCCAGTCCGCTAATGATTGGCAGTAGATTTTTACGTGCCGAGTTGCCGGCCCTGATGCACAACCTTCAACGAAGGTATGCCCATTCACATATGTCTCCACACAGAAGACGCTCTAACTGAGAAACGAACAGGACAACATCTTACTGTGAGGTGACAACGCTACTGCAGCACCACCACCGCAGTTACTTAAAGACTAAAAAGTAAAAAATAAAAATATAAAAAATTTTTTCACAAAGACTGCTTTTTATTGAGTACTCTAAAAAGTAAAAATTAAGGAAGAAGACTGAAAACTTTGGAAAAGAAACGCAGACAATCTGATTTCAGGAAAGCTTTCAAGGTTGGTTTTGCTGATTTCCTAGTACAACTTCTGGTACACTGCAGAAACCATTAAGTGAGCTATATAAAGTAAATCACTCATTTAACTTTGCTCTAGCACCTATCCCTACTGCCACTGTAAAGAAACTACTTCTCAAACTAAAACCTTGTACTACCGCCCTTGACAACCTGCCCCCAGAATTCCTTCAAACAGCTGCAAACTCCATTGCCTATCCTGTCAGCTTACTTCTTAATAGGTCCATTAAAGAGTCTTATGTTCCCACCATTTGGAAAAAGGCATTCATACTCCCACTGCACAAAGGTGGCAACAACAGACATCACCAACTTTAGACCCATCGTCATTCTTTGTGACATCTCAAAAATCCTGGAAAAATGTATCCACAACCAACTGCAAAGCTTCTTACTCAGCAATAACCTACTATCGCCAACCCAGCATGGTTTAAGGCCTGGGCATAGTATCACTACAGCTCTCATATCTTTCTGTGACTCTATCAACCGGGCTAGGGACACCGGGAAACTTGTCTTCTCACTACTTCTTGACCTTTCCAAAGCTTTTGATACTATTTCCCATTCTCTTCTTAAAAAACTGTCCAACTTAGGAATCTCTCCTTCCACCCTACTCTGGTTCACTAACTACCTCACAGACAGGTAACAAGCTACAAAATGGCTACATTATTTTGCTCCTTTCCTCAACACCATTGGAGTACCCCAAGGATCCATCTTAGGGCCTCTGCTCTTCATCATTTTTATCAATGACTTTCACTCTACTCTAACCCCTGGTACAGTCATCCAATATGCAGATGACTCCACTATCATCTGAACTGCTAGTTCTTCACTCGAACTCCTGAAACTTACCCAATCAGCTCTTAGCTCCGCTGAAATATGGATGGCTAACAACCACCTTGCCTTAAACCCTAAGAAAACCAAATTAATGCTATTTACTCCTAAGAAGTCCACTACCATTAACAAAAAAATTTTTAGTGTTCTCTCCCAAGATAACACTGCCATCGAAGTAGTCAAACATACTAAACTCCTAGGGGTCACTATAGATGAACACTTAACCTTCAACTTGCACATATATAGCAATATTAAAAAAAACATACCAGAAACTAGGTATGCTATACTGCCACAAAACTTTCCTAAATTACTCCTCAAAACTATCCATTGCCTCTTCCATCTTACTCCCATCACTTTTCTATGAGGCTCCTCTCTTTATCAACATACAGGCCAGTCTTAAATCCAAACTAGACTCATACTACAATAAAATTGCCAAGTTCATCACAAATAGACAGCACTTCTCTCACCACTGCTCCTCTCTGTGACTACTAAACTGGATGGAACTACCTCATCATATTACATACATACAACTAACAACTGCCCATAAACTAATATTCAAGTCATCTACCTGTCCTTCACTATTTACCTTACACCACCCCAACAGACCACTCCCCTCTGAAAATCCAATGCTTTTACAAGTAGAAAAATCTAACCTTTTGGCTGGTCAAATGCTCCACTCCATTTCAACTGCTAGACTATGGAACTGTCTCCCTCCCCAGCTCAGATCCACTAGTAATGCCCCCCGCTTCAAAAAATCTTTAACTCATTCCCTCCAGTAGAGCTCTTTTGAGTGTGTACCTTTAACTCCTAGTGGGCGTGGCTTCAGCATTTAAAAATTGAAGTTATCACCCTACATTTTTAACAAATACCTATTGACAGAGGTCATATATCAATACAATTGTATTTGCTATCATGTATGCTTCAAGATAACATTTTCCGATACCTTGTATGTAACATGGTTTAGGAATTATTAATGCAAATATGAACAGGCAATATTTGATGCCTAGAGGAGCAGTAGGGTGTAACTGCAGAAACGCCTGGAGACGTCACTCGGCTGTAATGAGTCATCTCTCCTCCAAATGGCTTTGCTCATGTGCTAGCTGCTCACAACCCATAACCTGAACTCATCTCTCTCCTGCCACTCCATTCCTCAGTAGAAAGATAGTGTTTGACTGTGCTAAAACAAAATACGTGATACTTGTTGTTGTAGTATCTTACTCTATTACTTTTTACTATTCAGATATGTGCATTTTTTTTTTAATTATTGCTCTTAATGTTTTCTATTTCTGTGCGGAGTCTGCATGTCCTCCCTGTGGTCGCATGGGTTTCCTCTGGGTGCTCCGGTTTCCTCCCACATCCCAAAGACATGCTGTAGGTGGATTGAACACTAAATTGGCCCTAGGTGTGAGTGTGTGTGTGTGCCTTCTGTGGAAGGTTGGGCACCGGGCTGGCAATTCGACATTGTAAAACTTCACTGCCAATCATGAGCGGACAGGTGATCCACTGTGGCAACCCCTAATTGGGAAAAAGCCGAAAGAAGAAGTTCTTAATGTTTTCTATTCTATGCATGTATTATTCATTGTGGAGCTTTTCTCCCCAGGCCTCCACTGAAAAAGGGTACCTTTGACCCAGTGGACCTTCCCGGTAAACAAATGCAAATAAAATTCAAATAAATAAATAACTGGTTTATGTAAAAACAAATTACAGTAGTAACTTGGATACTCTTGTGCTGCTGACTTAATTCACATTATGGCATGACCACCAGAGGCTATTATCATGACTTATGCATAGTAAAATTCAATGTCAAGTGTTCTTTTTTCTCCCTCCCTGTAGCAGACCAACTGTCACCACTCCTCTACTGTATCTGTTGCAGCATCATCCTGCTGTCTTGGAGTGTGTCCTAACTCCTTCCAACCCTTGACAACCCACTCCATTTAAGCACTGTGTCAGTAGGTGCATGTACACTTCTGCATGTGCTCAGCCTCAAACTAATAGGCTCATCACTTTATGCTGTAGGGAGCTCACAAGCCTTGAATGCTGCTTATTGCAAGGAAAAGTATAGTTGTGTACACTTACCATAAATGTAGATGTTCGAGTGTATTCACTGTTGCAGTCATTACATTTGGGTTATCCTGCTGGCAGGTTGCCCTCAGTCGGCCTGAATTACAAAGTCTTGGGTCCTGCGTCGGTTGCTGTCACCTCTTCCCTGACATCAGGTCATCAGGGGTATAAAAGATGCAGCCGACGCCATTTTATTCAGTTTTTCTTGCCCCAGATGTCAGGTGCCCCCAAAAGGGTAGGCTAAATTTATGTAAATAAAACATACATGCACAAGAAATAAGCTTTACCTTCATCTATAAGCAAATACACCACCTAGGTTGTATAGATTAGAGAAGTAAAGATAAGTTCCAGCAAAAATAAGGGGGCTGGGGGTGGGTAACCTGGACTGCAACAGTGAATACACTCGAACATCTACATTTATGGTAAGTGTACACAACTGTACTATGTTCTTCGTGTTTCACTGTTGCAGTCATTACATTTGGGTTGAGTCCCAAAGCTATGGTTGGGGGGCTGGAGATAAATAGCATTAGGAGCAGCTATGAGGCCCTGCAGAACTGCAGTGGCAAAGCCTGCCCTGGATTTAGAATAAAGAGGCAGATTGTAATGATTTGTAAAGGTATGCACTGAACTCCAATTGGCAGCCTCTAAAATGCCTTTGGTTGGTACTCCCCTGAGAAATGCTGCAGAAGTGGCTGCAGCTGTGGTTGAATGGGGCCTAATACCCTTAGGCACTGGTTTGCCATGCTGTGAGTAGCAGAAATGAATGCAGTGACCTATCCACTTTGAAATAGTCTGCTTGGAGATAGCCTTTCCATGTGATGCTGTGGCATATGCCACTAGTAATTGTTCTGTTTTTCTGAAAACTTTAGTTTTGTCCAAGTAGAATCTAATTTGTCTGTGTATGTCCAAAGAATGCAGAATTTTCTCCAACTTGTTCTGTGGATTTGGATAAAAGGTTGGCAAATGAATAGTTTGGTTAAGGGCTACACTGGATACCACCTTAGGCATAAATGTAGGGTTTGTTCTCAGAGAGACTCTGTCTGGTTAAAAAATGATAAAGGGTTCCACGGCCATGAGAGCCTGTAGCTCTGAAACTCGTCTTACAGAAGTTATTGCTAGGAGCAGAGCTGTTTTCCAAGATAAGAATTTTACATCTGCAGTAGCAGCTGGCTCAAAAGGAGGTAAGGTGAGTTTTTCCCAAGACATAATTGAGGTCCCATGCAGGTATTGGCATTCTCCTTGGAGGCCTTAAGTTTATGGTTCCTCTGAGGTACTGCCTTAATAAAGGATGAGAAAAGAGTGGTGGCTCTGTATTGTAGTGAGCCGAAATGGCAGAGGCATGGATTTTAATTGATGAGAAAGATAGGCCTTTGTCCAGCGTCTCAGTTAAGTATTGCAAAATCTGAGGAATATTTGGGACAGCTGTATCAGTTCCTTGAGCTTGGTTCCAAGCACAAAATCTCTTCCATTTCCCAGCATAGGATTTTCTAGTACTAGGCCTTCTGGCTTCTAAAATGACATCCATCACAGCTTTACTGAGAGGTGTGCTTTGTATGGCTACATTATCCGCCCTGCTGACAGGTTTAGGGTCCTGAGTATCTGTGCAGAATCTGATTGTTTTGCTGGGACAGTAGATGAGGTATTTGAGGTAAGATCCAGGCTGGGCATTGGGACAAGTTCCTTAAGATCGGATACCAGTACTGGCGTGGCCAGTCTGGGGCAATCAGAATCATTTTTGGTTTCTCCTGCCTGACCTTTAGGAGTACCTTGGAGAGGAGAGGCAGTGGAGGAAAGGCATATACTGATAGGTTTGTCCAGCTGAAAGATAAGGTGTCCACTTTCCAAGCTTGTCTGTGATAAGTCCTTGTGCAGAATCTTTTTAGTTGATTGTTTTGAGGGCAGGCAAATAGATCTATGTCTGGGCATCCCCATTTCTTTGTTATCATGCTGAAGACTTGTGGATCCAGGTGCCACTCATGGGGATCCATGAGGTTTCTGCTTAGTTTGTCTGCCAGAGTGTTTTCCTTTCCTGGCAGGAATTGTGCCTGCAGATGAACTTGGTAAGTCAATGCTGTGTCCCATAAAGCCATGCCTAGTCTGCACAGGGGATAAGAATGAGTGCCCCCCTGCTTGTTTATGTACCACATGACTGTGGTGTTGTCTGTCTTTATCAGTAGTTGTCCCAGATGAAGTAGGTCCTTGAAGGCTGTCAGGGGATTTTGAACAGCTAGCATCTCTTTTTGATTGATATGTAGATGCTTTTGGTTTGTGGACCAGGTGCCCTGAATGCCTCTTCCTGCCATATGTGCCCCCCAAGCATAATCTGATGCATCTGTCGTTAGGCTCTGCCTGGCTGGGGATAGTGAGAATGGCTGTCCCTTGTTTTGGTGACAAGCCTTTGCCCACCATCGAAACTCCTGTTGCAGGCCGGGAATTAGAGTAATCATTGTTTCCAGACTGTGGCAATGTTGCGTCCAAACACTTTTTAGGTACCATTGAATTTTCTTCATATGCAGTCTTGCATATGGAATTAGTAAGATGCAGGATGCCATGAAGCCCAAAGCCTGCAGAATTTTTCTTGCAGATAACTGGGCCTTTGTTGCCATTTTCTTGAAATAGGTAGTCAGTTGCCTTTGTTTGTCTGAAGTGAGATAATCCATCTGGGCAGTTGTATTTAAGCTTGCACCCAGGAATATTATCTCTTGAGGGGGTACTAGTTTTGATTTCTTTTTATTGACTGTGTACCCTAGGCATGTTAAAAGTCTTATCACAAACGTCAGATGCTGTAGTAGAATGTCCTTGTTCTCTGCTTGTATGAGGCAGTCATCCAAGTAAGGATACATTTGTATTCCTCTTTGTCTGCAGAATGCAATTACTGGTGCCAGGCATTTTGTGAAGACCCTGGGCGCAGTAGATAAGCCAAAGGGCAGTGCAGAGAATTGGTAATGCTTTGAGCCAGCCTTGAATCTGAGGAATCTTCTGCATGTTTGTCTGATTGGGACATGCTGGTATGCCTCTTTTAGGTCTAAAGTCACGAGCTAAGCCTTGTTGCCCAGCATGGGCAGAAGCTGCTGTAAGGTCAACATCTTGAATTTTGGTATATCCAGGAAAGTGTTTAGAATAGATAGGTCCAGTATTGGTCTCCATGCTTGGTCCTTTCTCGGTACCAAGAACAGTCTTGAGTAAAATCCTTGTCCCTGCTCTTGCTGAGGCACTTATTGAATAGCCCTCATGTCCATGAGAGCTGCGACTTGTTTTTGACCCTCTGCCTATTGATTTTTGGCAGGTCTGGCCAACCATTTGCCCTTGGTAGGGTATGGAAATAAAACTTGTAGCCTTGAGACACTATGTCTAGAACCCATTTGTCCTGGGTTATAATGTGCCAATTTTGAGAAAAAAGTGCTAGTTTTCCCTCTAAGAGTGCTGCCAGAAGATAAGTGCTTGGTGCAGGCAGAGGGAAGTCATTGGGACTGTTTCCTGTATGATTGGTATTTGTCCTCTTTGGAGGTAGAGGCACTCCATTGCTTAGACCTGTATGATCCTTGCGGCTGTGATCTGCCTCTAGGGCATCTGGATCTGCCCCTTTGAGGTCTGTCTGAGACTGGAAAGGACCAATTCTTTGTAGGCCAGTGTCTGCTAAATCTAGGTGGCTGTACCTGTAAGAAATCCTTGACCGTTTGCATAGATTTAGCTTTGTCTTCCATTTTCTTTAACACCTCTTCTGCCTTAACACCAAACAAAGCATCATGTTGTAAAAGAGCATCTAATAATTTTGCTTTAACATGGTCAGGCAGATTTTGTTCTTTCAGCCAAGCATGCCTCCTAATGACAGAACCTATAACAGCGGCCCTGCAGGAGGCCTCCAGAGAATCAAAACCACATTGCAAAGTATGCTTTCCAACTTGTTCAGCTGCATGCAATAAATCTTGTATTTCTTTGTTTTCTGCACATTCAGAATTTGCTATCATTTTCTGTTTAAGCAGTGTCATGATATATTGCTGATATTTGAGCATATGAAACTGGCAATTTAAGGCCCTTATAGCCAAAGTAGCAGATGTGTAAATCTTTTTTCCCCATCTATCCAGAGCCCTAGAATCCCTATCAGAGGGGGTAGGGTTTTTTGCAGTAGAAGCCTTGACCCCTTTTGGACCCTGAGAAATAGTTTCTGGGTCTGCAGAAGGGTTTTTGAATAGGAATATATGAGAGTGAGGGACCCTGTAGTATCTGCCCGGCTTAACAGGAGCTGGAGGTAAAGAGTCAGGGGTCAGACTGGACTCTGAGAACACATCATCTACAATGTCCAACACAGGTGAAATAGCTAGAGGTCTGTGTTGAGGAAGTAAAAGGAAGTCTCTGAGCCTTTTCTTAGATTCTGAAAAATCTTGGCTCTCCCAGTGGAAGTGCTCCCTCATGGTATGCAAGGTTTCCCCAAAAGAGTAGTCCTCAGGAGGAGAAGCTGAAGGAATTGATTCTTCAGCATCAGACTCCTCACAGGGGGGAAGAGAATATTCCTGATCAGAAGAGGAATCAGAAGAAATGGAAACCTGATCTGAAGATTCATAGTCTGTCTCTTGCCTAGACTTCTTATCAGGAGGGGGATGGGAACCCCTGATCAAGGTAATTAAGTCTTTGGCCATTTTGAGCATCTGTTTTTTGGGCATGGAGGCCTGTCCTTGTGGCTGGTGAACTTGCTTCTTTGTCTTTAAAGGTGTTTTAGTCTTTGAAGTCAGTTTAATATATAATTGTTTAGGTCTGAATACACCCTCAGAAGCCGATGCCTGTTCAGCGGCTCCGGACCCATCTGAGGGAATAATCTCCGAGGATCCAATACCTTGAGTTTCTTGGGGCCTGCCTGACTCCACGTGGGAGTCGGTAGCAGCCTGTGACTCTAAAGTAGTCGGCGTTAGGGGCTGTGAAAGCACCTCACTGAGAACCGGCGAACTGGTGACTTGCTTAGAAGCTTCGTCGTCGGTTTTGGACCTCAGTTGCCTGTCTTTTTCTTTTTCTTTGCGTTTTTTGTGAACTCCGGTAGTTGGATGGCTATCCAACGACATTGTATAATTAAATCTTCACCCAAAATAGCTTAATGCAAAATTGTACCGACGCTTAATAGTGCGCTGGTTAAATCTAGCACAAAACCGACAACTAGCAACGTCGCAGTCAGGGCCTAGGCAAGGAATACAGTAAGAATGAAAGCCCTTATGAGGTATTTGCTTCCCACAAGAAATGCAATTATTAACTTTTTCTGACATCGGTCTGGAGCAAGAAAAAAGTTTCCCCAATGGGGTACTTAGTTTTTAATGAAGACTTTGGATCTGAAACTCGAACACGAAAATCTCAGGAGTCAGCCGACCGGCACTTGCGAACTGCTTCTGCTTCGGGCACCGCGCGGCAAGAAAAGACTGAATAAAATGGCGTCAGCTGCATCTTTTATACCCCTGATGACCTGACGTCGGGGAAGAGGTGACAGCAACCAATGCAGGACCCAAGACTTTGCAATTCAGACCGACTGAGGGCAACCTGCCAGCAGGATAACCCAAATGTAATGATTGCAACAGTGAAACACGAAGAACATCTAGCTGACTCTCTCCTTCCAAACTGAGTGAACAGATACTGACTGCTCCCCCCTCCCCCACTCACCCTCTCCAATGGCAGTGCCACTAGCCAAACGTGGGTAGTCTGGGTCACAGTAAGGGCTTTATTCCTCTGGGCCACAGGCTACCTAACATCCTTAACATAAACTTGAGTGCAGTCTTCCTATTTTCATCTTGTACAACTTTTAAACTGTACTTTGCTGCTCCATTAACATTTCTGACACATGCACTCATCACAATCACTTATTTACTGCCACATAGTCCACATGGTTAAGAGATGTGCCTTTTGTGTTAGTCATGTTGAAGTTAACATCTAATTCAAAATAAAACAAAAATATTTAAGTCTTACTAGAAATAATATGAAGGCTGTAATATTTTAGTTTTACAAAATCCAGAATTCTTGTCTGTGATGAGCCAAATAATGTAATTATCGGGTTTTGGCGTGTAGCTCGCAAGACATTTCCCTGCGAGCTACATCGCCAAAACCAAATGGCTGCAGCAGCACTTTGCCATAGTGCAATATGGCTGAAAAGCATAGCCGCTGCAACTGTAAACTATGAACAGAAATATTATACCTGGTGGCGATCCTTACAGACAGCTGCCCGGCTGTATTCAAGCAGAGACAGCCGTACTGGATGTGTAACACATTCCTTATTCTCATTCAAGGAATGCATTTATTTCATTATTTATTTATTTTATTTTCAGACGTCTGACAGTGAAATAAATAAATAATGAAATAAATGCATTCCTTGAATGAGAATAAGGAATGTGTTACATATCTAGTATGGCTGTCTCTGCTTGACTACAGCCGGGAAGCTGTCTATAAGGATCACCACTAGGTATAATATTTCCGTTCATAGTTTACAGCTGCAATGGCTATGCTTTTCAGGCATATTGCACTATAGCAAAGTGCTGCTGCAGCCATTTGGTTTCGGCGATGTAGCTCGCAGGGAAATGTCTTGTGAGCTACACGCTGGAACCCGTAATTATCATTATCTCAGCACAGTACTGAATTCAGTTCCCCTTTATATCATTGATTTCCCATAAAGACGACTCACTTAACAGTGAGATGACAACATCGAAGGTTCAAAAGAGTGAACTCCTGGAGATGCGAATTTTGCCTCCGGAAAAATATTCACTTGGCTACCACTGATGACCTTTGCCCTTTTCTCCACTGCTGTGTGATCTTGGAGTTGGAATATTTAAATAGGGAGGGTGAGTGGGCTTTGTGGGTTTAATTTTAGTTTTTTTTTTTTTTTATTGTCAGTGGTGGCCAAGTGGTTAGTTTTCCCAGAGGTGAAATTCACTGTTTTGGGAGTTCTCTCTTTTGAGCCTTCGATGTTGTCATCTTGCTGTTAAGTGAGTCGATGTGATGGGAAATCGATGATATAAAGTTGAACCCTGAATTCTGACATTTTATTTGACCATTTGTGATATAGATTTGGGAACATGCCAATTGTTCACAAATGATGAGAAACAAATATTATATGCAGAGGTCTGGGATATCTTCAATATCTCAACTGTCAAACACTAAATGCATGCTATCTACTGAACACCACACAACATCTTGGAGATTTAATGTTTGTGTTTGCCATGCATCCAAGAATGCAGTCAAATGCTTGTCCTCTTATTCCTTCTACACAATATACAGACATTATTTCTCTGGGAATGGTTTTGTTTATCTGTTTATGAGGATTCAATAGACTTTTCCTTAAGAAAAATATTGTCTTCCTATTCACATTTGCCTGCACAGCAATTAAGCCCCATACTCCAATACTATTTACCAAACGTCCCCTTCTGTGAAATGATAAACTGCTTATCATCTACAAACTACAAAGGGATGCTGGGGTCACAGTCTCTATTCCAAGAACGTAGCTAGAACTCGGAATAAAATTCATATATTAATCAGGTCTATCTCACACCTTCATCTTTTTAAACCATTACTAAAAGAGTTCCTCTCTGCCTTCTGGCTTTGTCCCTGCTCCTGTTCTGGGAGATAACTTCTCCAAACATTCTTCAAAGCACTAAATCATTTTACCTGCTTATCCCCTTCTAATACGTCACTTTATTGTAGTACTTAAACTACTATACCTACTTCTAGTTAGCACAACCATGTTACTATTCCATCGTTGCTTCTCTATTAACACTTAAACTTGCTTATCCCCTCTAATACCCCTCTCTAATGTATTTCTTAAATTAATCCTACCCGTCTTATATACTACCCTTCGATCTGTAAATTCTCAATACAGTACTTGTATATTAATGTTTGTGAGCATTAATACAACTTTTATTATACTGACTACTATGCTAGTATTTACTGAAACTGCATTATAAAATTTGTTAATGTAAATATTGATTGCATTAAATTACCTTGGAGCTTTTCTCCCCAAGCTTCTAATGAGAAGGGAACCTGTGCCTAATCAGACTTTGCCAGTAAACAGAGGTCAATAAATAATGAGCATTCTACAACTAATATCCCAAAAACTGGTTTCATTGCTCTCATTTTTTTGCAGCGGGTAAAGAGCATCTGTATGTTAAGTATACCAATTTGTAAAAACATAACTTGCCAAATAAATCTGAGAGTTATCCTACAATTTGTTCATCACTTGCAGTATTGGCTGTATCCTTGAATGCATTTATGAGCTTTGAGTTGGTCATTTAATTATCTTGAGCAGAAGCACCTTTTTTATTGTATCCATACAAAGAATACAAGAATTGCATGACATCATAAATATAATAAAACTATCTACAGTATATAAAATATATACTTATCACAGCAGTGCAGTCTCTCAAAACACTAAAGTGTAAATTCCCCCTATATTGGTCCATTAATTCTCCTTGAGGCACCCGGACCGACAGTCTCAAAATATAAATCTGTGACTATAAATCAGACCGCTTCACCTCTATAATCACTTCTCCCCTATTGCTTGGTGTCTATGATACCTCCCTCAAACTCTGTCCCCAGCTTTTCATAACTTTGTCCTTGGCCTGTCTGCTTAGCTACAACCCTTTGATATGTTCGAATATTGGCTGCAGTCACAGAATGGCTCCACTCTATCCTTTTCAGCCTTCTGATATTAAACCTCTAACCTATCCAGACAAAAATCTTCAGCTGCTCAACCTCCCTCCATCCTTCATGAACTCCCCCCACACCTAATAAGATAAAAGGCCATCTGAAAGGGATTTTTTTCTATAACAATTTTCATATTCCTTTATGATTTCAGTCCAAATAGGCTGTACCATAAAACATTCTCAAAACATATGAATACAGCCTGCATTCAGCAGAAGTAGTTTGAGTTTGTTATGGTTTATGAAAAAAGTCAGTCAGTTTTGAAGAAGTATTCATTTTAGCGATCTTGTTGGTCTTTTCATGCAGTTCACATGAAGAGCAGGACTTAGGCTACCTACAATCCAGTTACAGAAAGAAAGAAATGTATTTATTTAACATTTGTTTACAGAAAAGTCTAACTGGGCCATATCAGGCACCTTTTTAGTGGAGACCCTGTGAAAAAACCTTCACATGTAATAAATCTTACAAGATGTCATATAATACAATACAAAACAAAGCAATGCAAAATAAAACAACAAATTTTGACTATCACATACAAATTACAAAAATTAGTACATAAAGAAAAAAAGACCATAGGAGATAGATTCTGGAAATCATTATATTCCATAGTATTACATTTCAGTTTTACTAGCAATGACAATGTTAAGAATTTCAATTGGATTAATAGACAAGTGTAATAGAATTTGAAGGACATTACTAAAAGATAGCAGATTGCTTGTTAAGAAATTTTAGGTGTTGCATTTATAGTCATCATGTTACCGCATAAAGGCTATCTATGCTGTCTGTGAATAAGGGTAACAAAGGTAAAATTCATAGAGACTATTTATGCCAGTGCACTATGGCTGTGAATAGGCATAAGCAAATAAAGTTATAATGAGATATAAATGGTAAATTATGTAAAACTGTGCATGCTAATGAGGCCTTCTCCCATCAACTTGGGATTCAAAGTCAAATTTTCACACTTTTCTGCAGAGTCCACATATTCATTATAGAAGGCAGAGTTGCACCTTTTCTATCAACTTTGGAATCTGCAATGATGATAATAACCAAAAAGAGGGGTTCCATCCACTTACGGCAGCACTCACCAGCCAAGAAGTCAGAGATACAGATAAGTCACTATAATTTTTGCAATCAAGATGCATATGTTTTAGTTTTATGACCCCCACAGGGGCATGCGGTTGAGTGGGCTTCCTATCCCTGTGGATAGAAAGGTATATATAAGCCCTCACTATATACTTGCCAGTGGGACCTTCCAGATACAGACCGGGACTCATTTAGTATCTCATAGGGTTCAGCCTCAAGTTAACTTCAGCAGTTCCTGGATGCACTCTTGGCTCATATATATCAATACATCTATTTGCCAGTGTCAGCACAAGACTGAACCAGGATTATGCATGCCTTTGATGAGGCAGCACATGTCCTTGAGGTACTTGCTGCAAACATTTCACACATGTTGCAATTAGAGCCCCATTTGGTCCACTAGGTGGGCAGTACAGCAATAGGAAAGGCTACCATTCCATTCCATCAACTGGAAGGTAGTGAGTGTGGTGCATGCGGGTGCATCACCAACATCTCCGCCCAGCATCCTAGCAGTGCACATGATCCCACTATCTGTTAAACACACTCACTATACCACGTCTTCCTGCATGGTGGAATGCCTAGTGGTCATCTTGTTGGTAAGTGGAAAAATAATGTTCTTCTTTCTATTTTTTTTAATAGTTATTCATGGTAAAATGTATAGGCTAAATACTAAACCACTTTATGTATTTATTTTTTTACCTATGCCCTTTCTCTTTCTTTTTTTTCTTTCAAGTGATGCTGGATATCCGCTGGAGCCATGGCTGATGCACTTGTGAGAAATCCTAGTGGAGCCAATGAAGACAACTACAACAAACCCTGTTGCAGACCCATATTGTCAATGAAGGGATCTTTGGCCTCTTGAAGAGTCATTTTAGGTGTCTGGATTAATCTGGGGATGCCCTTCAGTATGACCCAGCTACTGCATGCAGGATATTTTACTGGATGTAGCAGTCTGCATAACATGATCATGCACTAATCTGGTGGTGCAGTGACCCATGCTGTCACTGTGGCTCCTATTTCCACCCCTACAATGACTGATGGTGACCAGCAAGCAGTAGTAGTAAGGGACCCAATGTGACAGACTCATGCATGGCATACATCTGTGCAGGTAAAGAAGCAGCATCTGTTCCAGAATGATGGACCATGACATTCAGGTTAGTTTTTTTAACAAGAAGAGATTATAATTGGTGCATGCAGTGGTATCTATGGGCTATGCTGTGTGGTAAATGTAGGGACTAGTCTATTGGCCCTAGGGCCGATATAAGCCTAGCCAAAAAGGTATCCTGGCTTTTGCCACCCAAGAAAATTATTTTCCTGTGCCCCTGTTGAGCAGAGCCATGGGGTGACTTTCCTATTTCCCATCCAATCATCAAGATTTTTCTTGAAGAGTGCTAATGAGGAGCTTTGTTTGATATAGAGAAGTAGTTTGTTCCAGAGTATGGGAAGTTTCTGGGACAGGAATCTATCCCTCCAGCATGTTCTGTTTATTGTGGTGACAAGGTTTCGGTCCCTAGAGCATGCAGCTCAGAGGGATTGGGATTTCTTTAAGTGGAGCATTTCCAAAAGCTCTGGGTTTGACATAGCTTTTTATGTTAGGCAGAGATCACCTTTGAGTAGGCAATATGTGACGGAGTAAAGCTGGAGTTTTTTGAGATGGTCTGCGTAGGGCATCTGTTTGAGGCTGGTAATCCTCTTTGTGAGGTATTTCTGTGGCCTTTCCAGTTGTTCTAGATGTCTTGTGCGGTACATACCAAAAGGGGTGCTGTACTCTATAATGGGTCTAATGAGTGATGAGTAGAGGGGAACAATGACCTCTTTTTTTCCTGGATGAGAAACCTTTTGTGATGAGGTGTGCCACGTAGAAGGATTTCCTGATTACTGTGGCAATGTGATTATCAAAGGATAGACTACTGTCCACCTGTGTCCCAAGGTCTCTTATCACACTTTCGGTGTTAAGTAGACTACCACCTATGTGGTAGCTCATGGGTACACAGTTTTTACCAAAGGGGATGACAATGCACTTTTTGGCATCGAGCTTGAGGCCATGGCTTTGACATCAGGCATCTGTCTCAGTGAGGCCCTTTTGTAGGATGTCCATATCATTAGGAGTTTTGATTATGGCTCCTAGTTGGCAGTCATCTGTGAACTTTGTTAGCCAAAGACCTTCTGTGTTAGTCTGTACTTCAGAAAAGTAGATACCAAACAGGAGAGGACCCAGGACTGAACCCTGTGGTACTCCACTTGTTACTGGTCTGAAGTCGGATTTGGAGTCTGCTACTTTCACAGTGTGGGTTCTGTCAGTGAGCCAGTTGGCAACCCATCTTGTGACATAGGGATTTATACCTAGGTTTAGTGAGTTTATCTATAATTCCAGAGTGGGGGATGGTGTCAAAAGCCTTGGCAAGATCTTTATAGGCTGTGTAAACCACCTTACCCTCGTCTACGGCTTTGGTGACTGCTTCAAAGAAGTCTATCAGGTTTAGGAGACATGATCTGCCTTTTACAAACCCGAACTGGGTGGGGTCCAGAGTTTGGAGATTACCAATGTCTTTGTTTATGAGTTCCATGATGATACGTTCCATGGCTTTGCAGACCAGGCTTGTTAGGCTAATGGGGCAGTAGTTCAAAGGGTCTGTGGTGGTTCCCCGTTTGTGGAGTGGGTTAACCATCACTGTGCATCATTCAACGGGCACAAAGCCTGAGATAAGGCTATGATTGAACATGGTGCTTAGGTGGGGTGCCAGTTCATTCTGTAGTTCATGTAGAACGCAGCCTGGGATGTTGTCAGGTCCCATGTGGTTTTTACCTGTGCAGCCGTGATTACAGGAACTTTGCATTCTTCTGGTATAGAGATGGGCCCTTTAGAGGGTGAGAGGGGGATAAAGTTAGCACTGAACCTATCTGCCAGGATGTTGGCAATATCAGTTGGTTCTGTATATTTAGTGCCATTGTGCTATAACTCTGAGCATATCTGAGTGTTGCCATTGAGATTCTTGACATAGCTATTGAATGCTTTGTGGTTGTCTTTAGAGAATCAGTGGCGATTTTGTTTTTGTAACAAGCTTCGGAGGATTTTATGAGGGATCTCAAATTCTTACTGAGGCTGACCAGGGAGTTCCTCCAATCATGGGATTTTACTCTCTTTTGCAACAATTTCTTCCTCCTGTTGTACAGTTTGTTTATGGCAGGGGACCACCAGATTGGCTTCTTTTTTTTGGAGGATAGCATCTTGGTTCTGTTAGGGTTAGCACGATCCATGCACTTGTGTAAGTGCTTATAAAGTGCATTTGTGCTCATCTTTAAATAATTAATTCTTTTATTTCAAAATATGTACTCATATTGATTGTAAAAGTCACATTTGAGTGCTCACCAACCTCTGTTTAGTGATATTGTGAGACATCTTATAAGGAATAATCACATTTTTAATGGTTTTGCACAACACATTGTAGTGAGGTGGTGTACCTGTGTATGCACTTACTGAATGATTTGAAGTGGTACAATTAGTAAAAAGTATCACTTCAGTATTTAACATGAGTTCATACCTTGAAACTGAATGAAAACGTTTCACGTCTTTATAAAATGCAATGCTTCCTCATTTTTAGTGTGTTGTCTGTTAAAGTACTGCACATCAGATTATATGTCATACGCAATAATTAAACAATCACTGCAATCTTATGTCATGACTTACAGCTTTCTTTTAACAGTTCAAGGAGGTTTTAAGCAGTGCCATTAGAAGAATGAAATGCTTACAAATTGTCCCAAGTTCCCCTTTTGTTTTTATTTATTTTACTTTATATAATAACTTATTCCCTTTTGGGTTAAACATTGACATGTTTTTATAAAGGTGGTCTACCTAGGTATAATAAATGCTACAATTGAATCACAGCACCAAATGTGTCCTGTACAGCTGAAGTTAAGCTAGGTGATAGTACACGTGATTTTGAAGAGAGGCTGCTATTAAAGCTGGATGGTGAGTGGTCTGATGTCATGACCTACTTGATGCAAGTGATCCTGCTAACACCGATCTGACAGTGCTGTAGGACTGTCACCTCAAATGAAAGGTTCTGTTAGGTGTAGATGAACAATGATATGGCCTGCTTGAAATTTGTTGTGCCTGTTCCCCCTAATTCCTGTACTTTTTTGAGGAGCACTTGCAGTCTCATGTAATCTGCTCTCACGCACCCAGACAGTCTCTTGTCCTCTTCTCCTTCCAAGACTGACTCCTACTTTAGTCTGGTAAGTCATAACAAGTGCATGTATAGAGGCAGCCATAGACACTTGATGTGCCACCACACTATGCATCAGTGTGATCATGGCATTGTCCCTATTCCCTGTCATTTCTGTGTAGTGCTGGAAATCCTCATGCATACCCTGGAGGACTCTGATCATTTCCAGGAGACTCTATGTGGCAGTAGTGTGAGCCCTAACAATGTCCCCCACATTTGCTGCTGGGAAGCCAATGGTTGATGTGTTTTCCAGGTAAGCTGTAAGAAATTCCTAAGCCTGGAGCTCCTTTATCAAAATTTCACTATGAACACTTACCTTTGAGTTTCTGTCAACATCCTGAAAGTGTTTGCCTGGGTTAGGAGATACTGGTGTAGATTTGTATGGGTGTTCTTCCTGCACCAGCTTGAGTGTGATGCTAACATATGCTTGACTTTGTGATGGCACTGTCACTTCTTACAAAGTTACTTGCATGCTGCTGGGATTGTTTGATTACATTTGGGGACTTCATTCCACTTCCCTCAAGCTACCTCATAAGTATAGTTATGTTATCATCATCAAAAGATATTCTGTTGTTGATCTTCTCCAAATGTATTAGTACAATGGAAGAATTTGTTTCCACTGCTGACCCTGTAAAAAGTCATTTGAAAACATTACCAATAAACAGTAGCATACTCTACTGTATGCTGAGTAAGAGGGACACTTAACATGCATACTGCCTTCATTTTCATTCTGTGCAGAAGTGGAGGGTTCACCTGTTAATTGTCACTTATTTAATGTGATCATTCCATGTCAGCATTCAATTCTCTGTATACATATATATTACTGATTTTAAACCAAGCTTCTTGAACAGGTGTCTGTTTCTCCGGCAGACATTGATAATAGTCAGTGTTCACTTAACTTTTGATTATTCCAGTCCTGTCATCTTCCATGTCACAGTCATCCCCACAACTGTAGAGGAGGTATTCCTCATCTAGTGTGAAAGAGCTAAGTGATGGAGGCTCCTCCAATGCTATTGTGGGCAACTGCATTTGTCCCATCTTGGCTATAGCATGCCCTACCTTATCATTTATCCTCATTTTACACTGTGTTAATGTGTGGTTCCTTCCACCAACAGTGTTAATGGCCATAACAACTTGATTCTAGGCCTTTGCCTCTCAGATTGTTTGGGCATCCCTTTCCCAAAAAGTCATTTGCCATATGTGCTAAGGGCTGTCATGTGGATGTGGTTCTCCTCATGTCTAAAGTTATCATTTCTCTGCCTAGATCCTTGGATTTGCATCATTACTGCACCTAAAATAATATGGCACAATCATACACAAAAAGTTTTGATCTAAACATCAGTCATAGACAAGAATGAAAGCATGTATGCCATCATCAAAAAAGAAAAAAAGTAGCTGGACAACACAACACAGGCAGAGTCTCAGTTCAGCCAAGTAATGTTGTGTTGAACTACTAATGTTACACCGTCATAAATTTTATTTATTTATTTATTTATTTTACATTTGTTAACCGGGATTGTCTGACTGAGCAAAAGCCCTCTTTCAGCAGAGGCCCAGGGAGAAAAGCTCCAAAACATGGTTACAAAAAATATAACCATTACAAACACAGTTAACATTATCATCATTCATAATAAAACTTGTAGACCAGTTATCATATATATGCAATTACAATTATCTATAAAAATGTTTTGAAGAATACTACAGCAGAAGGAAAGGAGATAGTGTTAGGTAAAATGATGAACTAGACTAGCCTTAGATGTGCAGAGTCTCAGTTCAGCCTATCACAAAATAACCATATTTGCTGCACAACAGACCTACAACTTAAGTTGTAAATGTTTTGGTATAGAGGAGAAGAAATGATGGTAAGACAGAGGAAGTTAGGTTTGTTATTTAGTCAAGGTATATTCAAGGAGGCTGAGAACAGGTACAAATCCAGTGACTTGTTAAGTACTCTTTAGTGGATAGTTTGAATACTTTAGGATGTGAAAATGATCTAACTTCTTGCAGGAGTTTGTTCCAAGCAATAGAGGGATGGTAGCTGTATATAATGGCTCCTATTCTGGACTTGGGCTTGTAGATTTGTAAAAGGCCTTGGGTGGACCACCTGAGTAGTCTGGATGGAACATAGTGGGAGATTATGGTGCCTAGTTCTGGACAGTAGGATGGTGAATAAATAATGGAGTGTATAATTTGGAGCTGAGAGAGGAGTAGGAGGTGTGATAGTTCGAGCCAGTTTAGATGTTTGAGGGAGATACAGTGGTGAGATTTGTAGGTCTGTTGTGCAGCAAATCTGGTTATTTTGTGATAGGTTGATTCGAGTTTGCTAAGTAAGGTAGAGTTAAGATTTGTTAGTATTTGTGAGCAGTATGTTAGGCATGGCAAATGAGAAGCATGGGTGATTGTGGTTCTAGATTCAGGGGTTTGGAATTTTCTATTTATGTAGAGAAGTCCTAGTTTTTGATGGGTTTTCCTGATAGAGTTATTTATATGGAAGTTGAATTTTAGCTGATCAATGGTTACACCAAGGAGTTTAGTACTAGTCAGCAACTATGAGAGTGTGATTTAGTGATTTTATTTGAAAAGTAGATTTGATATGAGTAAAAGTTTTAGAGAGAAAGAGTAAGAGTTTTTTTATTTTTTGGGATTAAGGATGAGCTGATTATTGATGAGCCAGGTTTCACCAGAGTTGAAAGGAGACTAGGTAGCTATTAGAAGTTCAGAGGGTGAGTTAGCAATGGTGATAACTGTGGAGTCGTCTGCATATTGGACTAATGAGGATTGTGGACAAGAGGAGTAGAGTGAGTTGGTGAAGATATTGAAAAGTAGTGGTCCAGGGATGGATCCTTGGGGAACACCAATTTTCACTGGAAGGGGAGGTGATAGTGAGGAGTACCATCTTACTGATAGCTGTCAGTCAGTGAGATAGCTGGAGAACCATGCTATTGCTGTAGTAGAGAATTTGAGATCAGAGAATGTATTCAGTAGCAGAGGATGTGAGACAGTGTTGAAAGCTTTTGAGAGGTTAAGGAATAAGAATGAGATAAGTTTATGATTATCTCTACCTATAGAAATGGTGTTGAGAAAGTAGAGATGTAGTGGTACTATGTTTGGGTCAGAAATCGTGATGAGTGGGAGTGAGGAGTGTCCACTGTATAAGATATTGCATTACTTGTGTATGTATACATTTTTCTAAGACTTTAGACAGAGGGGAGAGGATAGCTATTAGTCTGAAGTTTGAGGGTTCTGTGGAATTGCTACCTTTGTGAATAGGTATGGTGTAGAATTGTTTCCAGATAGCAGGTACTTTAGCTTCAGAGATGGAACGGTGGATTAAAATAGATACTGGCAAAGCAATAGAGGGAGCAGCTATCTGAAGAAAGTAAGATGGGATACTGTCAACAGAAACAGAGCATGGTTTTAGTTTGGAAAGAAGGGTTTTGATGTAAGCAGTAGGAACTGCTTTAAGGAAAAGAGAGTTTGCATAGTTGGCTGTGGGTGGAGGTTCCAAGCAATTTGGAACATTGTTACTGGAGTATTGTAGATTAGGATTGAAAAGTTTGGCTATTGACTGAATGAAATAGGCTTTGAAGGAGTTAGCAGTCTCGTTGGGAGATTTGTCAGGAGATGGATTACGTGAAGTAGGATTACCAGGATGAAGTATTTGGTTAATGGCATTCCAGAATTTTTTTGGATCTGATTTTAGGGCAGCTGGAGGGTTATAGTAGAAGTCTTTTTTATCTTTATCAGTAATTTTTTTGTCTTATTGCTCAGTTCTAAATACTTTTGCCGATCCACTGGTAAGGCCAAAGCAGTTTGTTAACAGATCCATCCTTCCCCTACCACTTCCTCATATTTCAAATGCTGCCATTTTTCATTGAGTAGTGATAAACAGAAATCTCCTAATAAGGACAGATATATGTTGACCCAAAAAACATCATTGACACTTCAATAATTAACAATTAAATCACTGCATTTCTACCATGTGTGCACAATCAGTAAATGGGACCTAAATAAATGACTTTCTCAGTGATCACTATGCATTTCCATGGCTGCAGTAATGAATCTCCATTTACAAATGACAGTTTTGCAGTATTCACTTAAGCCATTGTAGTATGCCCATTACATCGGTAAAGCAAACATTGACTGGCAATATTTCTGTTGTTTTTACTAACATTAAAAAGCCAGTGTTTTTTAAGCCATTTGCCACCTAATTTAAGTAATCACATGTTAGTATGGTGGTAAACCTATATAAGCAAGGTCAGGGTCATTTACACATTTTGTATGCAAATTAGGCCCATTTACACCTATTGCTATGAATTGCGGTAATACACAAATACGTAAGGCAACATATCCATGTAACTATGTCTCAGCTACTCGTTAACATGGCCTCAGGTTCACATGAACACACTGGGGATAGCAGCAGCCCCCAACAATCCTCAGAGTGTCACAGATAACCTCAATTCTTCTTTAAGCTAACAATGTATAGAAAAAGCAAAATGGAGCAATAAGCATCTGAGAATGCACAGTCATGAAGCATAATCCATGCTCAGATTACATCTGGCACTCCTTGTCACCTCAGAACACTCAATATTTGCTTAAAGTTGGTACTGAAAAATGCATGAATATTTACTTCTTCAAAAATCCCCCCCCACAAAAAAAGAAAAAATATATTAATACTGATATGAGAGATCTATACATTTTTTCTTCATGACACTGAGGTGTAATTCTCCAAGAAGGTAGCAACAACAAGGCACAGCAGCAGTAACAGGTGTAAGCAAGATAACTAATGATTTCATTAATTACTTTTATCCACTATATAAATAAAATGTGAATGTATACTTACATGTAGGTAAGAAAGCATTTTTGGTTAATCCAAATTTGCCAGTAATAACAGTATCACATGTCATGTACCTGCTGGCTAACTTGGATTGGTAAGGGTGATGCCATACCCCAGGGGGAGTGGTTCTTTATTCATTTTAGTACTGACACTTTGAAAGATGGCAGCATCTGTAAAGGTAAAAGGCTCCATTCCAAGCTGGTCTGACAAGAAATCGGAAATTATGCTTTACCTTGTGGATGATTCATACCAATATCTAGGTTCACATTAGAGGGTCTGAGTGGAAAAAAATTGACATCTAAAAAGAGTTGTGTGGCATCTGTCATCCCTGACAGGGATCATTCACTCTGGCTCCCAATGTGGACAATGGTACAGAAGGATAGGCCTGACCAGTTGTCTGACTGGGTAAGGTCAAGTGACAATAAGAAGGTCAGAGTTCTATAGCAAGCATTTTTTTTGTTCATATTAAACAAACTTAAACATAAACTATAAAAATACATAATTGAAGGTATTTGCTAAAGGAAATGTGAGTAATAATGCATAGGAAAGCATAAACATCTGTATACAGAAATACATTTGTACACAAATATGGAATGTTTGCGATAATTTTCTGTATAAATTCAAATGTATATTTATGAGTAAAGAAATATATGTAAGCATGTGTATGTGTCTGTAAAATACAAATGTACATCTATCTGTATGAGTACACTTACAATTATTTTTTTCATGTATATAATATTTATACACACAAATAATTGTTTTGTCACAGGATGTCATTTACAGTAGGTATTACCTTAGTAATCAAACAACATGTAAGAGACAATAAATACTTGTTTTTCCACAGGATGTCACTTACAGTAGGTATTACCTTAGTAATCAAACCACATGCCAACCATTTTTGCAAAGAAAATATTTTGTTTGTGTTGACCAGAAAGTATTTATTAGTATGAAAATTTGTATAAGATGGTCATTTCTTCCACAATATAAATTGCACATACAAAATGGCTGAACTCAGTCAGGCACCACACCCTAGTTTCAGTGGATTGTTGGGGGCTGGAGGTTGTAGTTTCAAATGAATGACCAACACAGTTTAGTGAGAGACATTTTATACAATCTCCTTATTTGCTTGCACATATTATGCAGAAAATTATCAAAGCACCTATTATTTTTCTTAAGTATATGTACTGCACCCATCTGTAACAGTAAATATGTTTTGTTTAATGAAGGTTAACTTGAAAACTTTCCTTCAATTGTTGTATTGTTTGTGTGTGTCCAGCTTCTGCTTCTGTCTGAAGAAAGTTCAGTGTTACATAAAAACTGCAATTTAGGTAAGTAGAACCTATACTAAAAGTATATGGAACAATGCCAGACAACATCTCTCCCCAAAACAAACTGTGCACATACATAAAATTGTATCAGTTTGAAGGAAGCTGTAATAATATTTATAACTTACATTAAAAGGAAATCTTGGCACAGTATGAGAATTCATACGTGAATAAACATTCAAAGAATTAAGCAGTTGTACTATGCAATTCCAACGCTGACTGAAATACATTGCAGAATACTAGTAATCATATCAGAAATGTTAACAAAATAAGATGACATACAGGTAAACAATGGTCTTATATCCTTTCTCTCTAGCTGAAGAGGAGATTGATGCCAACTCAACCAAAAATGTAGGAGAATAAGGGGATTGGCAGAAGGTACTGATAAGTATGAATAAAGTAATACATTCTGTTTTCTGTCTTTGATTTAATTTATATATAACCATGAGTATTTATAAAGATTGGTAACAGAAGTATTAAAATGTTTTCAGGACAGTATTGCAACCAAATTCTTATCAGGCAGAAATATCAATTGTATTACAATTTCTTATGTTACTATCAGAAGATTTCAAGTATAAACATCTCCAAGACTTGATAGCAATATATTCATTGTTCCCATGTATGCATAAGCATTTCTCCCATACATATTGTTCTTGTACACATCAGCATTTAGCATTTCCCATACATCATGGTTCAATAAAAGTTTAATTAAAAACAAAATTTATTGATAACTTGAATGATGTGCAAAAATGTGCAAATTTATTGTCTGCATTTCTTTTTTCTCCCCATTTTCTTTTTCCTGTTTTAATTATGTATTCCTTTGTCCTTCCTTATTTTCTTTCTTTTCCTTTCTGCTCATTTTTTTTACAGGTAGAAATTCCTCTGGAGCAGTCCAGCTGTGTGCCTCCTAGCTTAGGGAATTTCACAGTCTGCTCATCCCTGGACATAATCACAGGTTTGGGGCAGCACCCTGGAGTGTGGCAGCCTGGCAAGCTCCACTGAAAAGGGGCTTTGGGACTTGATTGAGGACATTGTGAAACACCATGTACAGATGTCTTCACTAATCAAAGCATATTTTCAGCAGGTAAAAGACTTGCTGCCTCAGTTGACACCAACTACTGTGCCACCACAGGCCCTTATCCCCTTAAGTCTTAAGTCTTGGGTCTCTCCAGTGTAACATCAGCAGTGGAAACATTTGAGGCCTTATAGGTTCATAGGTGTTTACTAGGCTAACGACCACAAGGGTCTTTTTAAGCCTAGCCATGCATTCCAAATCTCTGATGAGTTCTGATACCCTTGATAAGTGTAAGCATGGGCCTGGGAGATGAACCATTTACAAATTACCCGTTTGCATCAGAGACATAGGTGCCAAACCAGGGATGAAGTTCCAGTTTCCCATCCAATTGTCCAATTTACACTAGAACTGGATTAGGGAGGAACTATTTATATCACAGGCAAGTTTTAAGTCTTTAGAATGGGTAATTCTGGTACTGTTTTGTGGATATGCAGGAGGTCCATCACAGTAGGGTCTGACAATGCCCTGTATACCAGGCATAGAGCTTCCCTCAAAAGCCTGTAGGAGACCGAATACAGGGCTTAGGGCCTTGAGGCAGTCTACACAGGACATATTACTTATGCCCTGTATTCTTTTAGTGAGGAACCACTGTGGACATTCCAGTTGTTGGATATGCCTGGTTAGGTACATACCAAAGGGGCGTTGTACTTAATGACAGGTCTGATGAATGCCGAATACAGTGGAACAATGACTTCCTTGTTCTTACAAACAAAGGTATGGCATCTAAGTTGCGCAACATAGAATGATTTCCTCACCACTGTAGGCACGTAATGATCAAAGACTAAATTGCTATCTATGTGTGTCCTTAAGTCCCTGACTAATGGGTCAGATTTAAGGGGTGTGTTGTCAATATGATAGTTACCATGGATGGATGACTTCCCAAAGGATACTGTTATGCATTTCTTGGCATTTAGTTTTAGTCCATGACTCTGACACCAGTTGTTTGTCTGTGTCAGCCCCTCCTAGAGAATATTTGTGTCAGTGTGAGATTCAATGGCAGCTCCTAATTTGCAATCATATGCAAATTTAGTCAGCCAGAGACCACTGACGTTGGCTTTGACTTCTGAGAAGTAAATGCCAAAAAGGAGCAGTCCAAGAACTGATCCCTGAGGGACTCCACTTGTGACTGGCCTCTTCGTAGAGGTGGACTCCCCAATTCTAACTTCCTGGGTCCTATCTGTGAGCTAGTTGGCTATCCACCGGGTGACATATGGTTTGTACCTAACCTCTTGAGTTTGTCAACAATGTCTGAGTGGGGTATTGTGTCAAATACCTTGGCCAGGTCAAGGTAGGCAGTGTGAACGATTTTGCCCTCATCCATTGCTTTGGTGACCTTCTCAAGGAAGTCCACCAGGCTGAGTAGGCATGATTTGCCTTTATGAAACCAAACTGGGTTGGATCCAGTGTCTGGAGGTTTACTATACCTCTATTGATCATCTCCATGACAATTATTTCCATAGCTTTACATATAAGACTATTGAGACTTATGGGTCTGTAGTTTCCAGGGTCTGTAGATGGCCCACCTTTGTGCAGAGGGATGACTGTTGCCTTTCTCCATTCGTGAAGCACAAAGCCTGTTTGGAAGCTACAGTTAAATAGTAATTCCAGAGGCCGTGATAGGTCATTTTCATGCTATTTAGAAGGCATCCTGGGATATTATCTGGGCCCACTGATGCAGTGTTCTTGGTCTTAGAGAGAGCATTAAGGACCTGTTCCCTAGTGATAGTAGGGGGAGTTATATTTGATATTCCTGAGGGAAGGTTAAGAGGGAGAGAGAGGAGTAAAGTTGGAGCTGAATTTATCAGCCAGGAGGTTTGCTACATCTTCTGGCTCAGTATAGGTGACTCCATTTACAATGAGCTCTGCAAGCAATTTTGTATTGCCTTTGAGGCTGCGGATACAGCTAAAGAATGGCTTGTGGTTATGGACTGTAAATGTTTCTTGGGCTGCACTCCTCTTCACTCCCTTCCTTTGCTTATCCTCTCTCCAACACCCTGTTACATCCCACCCATACTACCCTCTTATATTAAAGAATTTGAAAAAATGGGGGGGGGGTTCTATCCCAAGACAAAAAAAATAATGCTTCTCCTCTCTACCTTCCTATAGCACAACCCTCGATGTTTTACTTCTGTGTTCCACTCTTTGTTATGTCTTTCCTTTTCCAACTTTTCCTGCTCCTTTCCATTCTTTTAAGAAGACCTCCAAGGTTTAGAAGGAAGGAAAACCCTTTATAAAGCAATTTAAACCTATTTTTTAAATAATATAAGCTGTGCTGTCCACCACTTGCCTTAAGTCTTTCACAGCCACATTCATCTGCAATATCAGAGTTTATACAAAGTCATACAAAGCCTAAGGCTTTGACACAGTTTTTAAAATATAACTTAGCAATTTACTTCAGGTACAACATGCTTCTGCCATAAGTAGGCATGTTTATCAAAATTCCTTTGCATTTACTTAGCATGAATAACCTGCACTTACATATTTGCATATAGGTGTAGAGGCACTTTTCACGTATACCCCCTATACAAGTGTGAAACCTTGGCCTATAAATACCACTCAGTCTTCTGATTTAAGTACAAAAGCTAAGATTATGAAACAGACTAGGCTGCTGGTCCTCAAAATTATTGCATGGCCCATCAAAACTCATGGAAAAGGAAAAGCATAGTACTTAAACTTTTACTATTTGCAAATGCATGCCTGAGTGATAGTTATATTAATTTCTACCTCCACATGATAGGAATAATGTAAACATTTACATAGTTGAAGATGTGAATACATAAGCCCACACCCTGGAGGAGATAGTGACAATAAATGAATATTTAAAAGGTAATTATCTGTACTGCACTGTCACTGGACTTGCTTTTTTTGTATAAAATGGATTACTAAGATTGACCTTTGAAAGTAATCATAAATAATCTATTTTTAAGAAAAATATAATGATCATTTTCAGTGAGACCAGGAAGTTATGTTTTGAGCCTTGACACCCATATTTAAATTAATATTTGTCAGTCTATATTAATGAGGGAGATTGGATGGTAAGACACATCTGCTGACTTACTTGGTTTATGACCTTTGGCTACAGATGTCCACCATATGGGCAGGAAAGTGCCAGTTTTTTCTGTTGAAAATGGAATGATAGCAATAAAATATGTTGGCATTCATCTGTTAAAGAAAAACAAAAGTAATATTAACATCAGCAGTTACATCAATCAGCTTAGGAACTGTTGTGCCTCTCTGCTGCTGAGTACATAAAAACTATGTTTTCAGTGAATAAACTTGAGTGTTACAGATAGGGTTAATAGTGAACCAGATCTTATCACAGCACGAACACATTACAAACATATACCAATAATAACAGCAGCCGCATAAAATATCTTTAGTAAAGAAGCATTAGGCTAATTGACAGAAAACTGTCTTGGCTAAAAGGAACTGCATACTCTAGAGTCCAGCTACTGATGCATATTAGATAGAGGTGTTAAGTGAGCAAAACTTGGATGTACATAATGAAAGTGCATTCTAGTATGGCATCATGTAGAAATATAACAAATGATTAGGGGATTCATGTAAACTTAATTAACTAATTGTACTGAATATAACATTTTCTTAAACTAGGACCATACCTCTCAACATCTTAGCACAAGAAATCTGGACAAAGCCAAAAATTATGGGGGGACAAAGGCACAAAATTGGAACAAATTTTAACTATTGCTATTATAAACTTTAAAATTTTCTAAAATAAAAGATTTTGTCTTACCATGTATTTCCTGAAGGATATGAAATCTGAAACTCAAACGTATGTTATTATTTAATGAATTCTCACCAATTTGCCAGAAAACAAGACATTTTATGAGAAACAGACCAAAAATATGAAGTAAAAATTTTGACATTCTATGAAAATCTGGACGGTTGAGAGGTATGCCTATAACATTATGCCAAAATTATGAAAAAAAGAGAACAATAAAAGGGCTTGTTCTTTATTTCATGGGGGATACAGCTAAATTAGGGTTTACTGAATTTTGTAGTAGTCACAATTCCAATCCCACCGTAGAAGTGTTAATATAGCACATATCAAAAGACAAGAGAAACTGCCTCACAGACATAACATTGTACTATACACCATGCCAACTTGTGTTATATTTCACTGTCACACTCCTGTCATGCAGAAAGCTGACAATAAATGAAACTAGTATGCACACTCATTTATAAAGCCTTCTAGAAAATATCAACTGTATATCAACAAAAGGACAATTTCTATGGCCTGGGTCATTATGAATTAGTGTTACCCAAACATCAGTGCTGCTTTGATCTGGAAAACAAAGGTTCAACTACTTAACCAAAGCATAACTTAAATAAAGTTTTAGGCAATGAACAGGGCACACTTCGGTAACAAATCATGCCTACACATGGATATGCAGCTATTATTCACTACTGCATCATGTTGAATAGGGTTTCAACACAGTAAAATATTTGTTTCTTCTTTGTGTTATTTGTGTGTCATTGCAGTTCTGTACCTAAAAAGAAATGTGTTCACACAATTTACTGCAGCTGAGAATTGCTCTAAAAGCTTTTTATACAGTGATGCATTTTAGTAACCATGAGCATCACTCGAGTGAAAAGCTCAGTTAAAACTGAATACTAGTAACAGAAATATATGCATTCTGAATCTATTTTGGCACTTTGTATTTGCTGATTTGAACAACTGAGTGGCCTTGGCTTTTTTAGATAACTGACTACTTTTTAAATTATTGTTGGGAGCCTGTTTGACTGATGATGGGAAATATTTCTGAAGTGTATCTTAGCTGCCAAAAGAAGTTAATTGTTACATCTATTGTTCTACTTATCTAAAACCATTCTCAGAGAATTGGAACAACTTTAATAAGCACAGTCCTTTTTTGTACAGTTAAGAGACAAGAATGCCTTATTCTGTATTCTACACATTGCATCCTGAACATTACTTAGCTCATATGCAGCACCTTATATAGACAAGAAATGTGTTACTTTCATTTCTTTACTGTTTTTAACAGGATAGGCAGGCTGATCCAAGGGCCATGTTCACCTATGACCTTACCCAAGAGGCAACAAAATCATAGAGCTTACAAAGTATTATACAACATGAAATGTAGAAGTGTATCCAGATTTTCAAATAATTTGTCATATGAAATACAGAGCAAATGTTTTTTCTTCTAGTTAATGCCTTTTAACGTGAACAGTACTATGGAGATATATTACGGCTAGTTAAGATTAAGGAACAACAGAAGGAGGTACAGGAAAGATTGTGCAAGTAGGGAATGCTATGGTTCATTGGTAAGGCTGTAGCTTATTGCTGCACTGGGAAACTCATACTAGTATTTGGGGTTCAAATGGAGAGATGATAAAATCAGCAAACAAAGGAGAGTAGTATTACTGGAATTTAATTCATCCTCAAGTCCTGCCAAGTACCTTCACGAGGTGGACTCTGTTTTTATAAAATCTCACCAAGATGACTTAAAAAATAAAAAAAGATAGCTGGTGCACAAGTCCTAGGATAAAAAAGTGCCCAGTCTAGGTAGGCGCACTGGTGTCAGGACTGGAATAAATAACTGTAGAATCCTCAAACTACAGAAACATTCCTACAATGGGGCCAGGCTAGGCCCAGGGGGAGGATAACTCCCCTGTTGTAGAAGGTAATAGTAGTTCATGGTAAACACAAAAACTGACAGGCCATAAAGATGAGAGTGGACTATTGAGGATAAAGAAATTATGTATTGTTACTATTATGCAAGAAACAGGGTGGTAAGGTGGTGCAGCGGTTAGAGTTGCCACCTCACCACAAGAGATTCTCCAGTTCGATCCTTGGCTAGGGTGCCTTCTGTGTGGCATCTGCATGTCCTCCCTGTGGTCGTGTGGGTTTCCTCTGGGTGCTCCGGTTTCCTCCCACATCCCAAAGTCATGCTGCAGGTGGATTGGATACTCTAAATTGGCCCTAGGATTGAGTGCATGCATGTGTGCACCTTCTGTAGAAGGTTGGGTGCTGAGCTGGCAACTCAACACCGTAAAACTTCACTGCCAATCTTGAGTGGACAGGTTATCCGCTGTAGTGACCCCTAACAGGGAAAAGACGAAAGACTAAGAAGAAGACTATTATGCAAGAAGCCCAGAATTTCTAGGTAGAAGATCTACAAAAGCTTGAGGAATAACTTACAGGAATAGAAAAATACTTGAACAAAAACTTTCAAAAGCAAATTTGTGTTCATTAATAGAACAGATCCATAAAAAACATTCTATAGACCAAGAAACCTTGAGCCATTTGGAAAAAGTGACTGAAGTGTGAACATGTAAAGAACATCTATAGATTTTTGAAAGGCATAAAAAAGAAATATGGACATAAGAAAGAAAGAGGGATCTGATTTGAAACAATATCCATGCAAAGCAGAAAGCCAAACTAATCAATGCAAAAAAGCAGCTCTAAAGATATTTGAAGAGAAATACAGGCAAAGGCACCCAGATATGGAAAATTTCACAATACAAAAATAAGATCATAAAAGTGAATGTAGAACAGAATCCAGGGATCAATGATAATATATCCATTAAACCCATTTTAGAAAATAATAGTTAAAGTGGGGGGAAAAGTTTTTTTCACCTCTTTTCTTTTAAAGTGTCACTATTGGAAGTTTGCTTTCTTCTTTTTATAAACATTTTAAGTATAGTTGATAGTTTAGTTATATATTAGACATGTATGGGGACGTATATATTTAGAAACATAGTAGACATATGGCACACATATGTTTACAAGAAGTAGCGTTAGGATAGGATTGTGGTGTTATAGTACAAGTAAATTTTAGTTCAAGTAAGTATAGGATGGAATTGACTTTTAACAAATAAAGGGCAATCGCTATGTCAAAACAATGAATGCACTGAGCACATTAAATACGGAATTGAAGTACCAGACAGTAATGGATAGATGAAGGGGATTGGTTGGTAATTTGTATTTAAACCTGTCATGGGAAAAATGGAGTGTTCTGACGAAGTCTATGTATTGATAGATGAAAGCGTTTAACCTATGTTTTGTGTACAAGTTTTAATAAATTAGTATGTTGTTTTTGAATATACACGGAAGCTTAAGTGTATTCTTGTCGCTGAGGGCAGTGAACGGAGTTTGGACTTTCATTTATAACTTTTATCTGTTGACCGTTCCTGTTTGGTGTGGAATTTATACAATTCCAATAGTAGTAGGAGCAATGGCTTTCATAAAAAACAAATTTACTGTCTGTTGGATATTCTACCAATACATGCAACTCTGTATGAATTGCAGGAGGAGTCCATTCTGGGCAGTTTATGGGTGCTGCGAAGAGCACTTTTGGCTAACATCAAAGATTGAAACAATACTAATTTCATGAATTTTAATTATAGCTTAACTTAGAAATGGGGTCCATTCCCATCATGGTATTAGAAATCCAAAAGATCTGGAGAAGCTAAACCAGTAATATGTATTGTACATATTAAGGTTACACATATCATTTTGCTAGTCTTATTAATCTTAGGAAAGGAGCAACAAGACTGAGTTGCATAAATGCTGAGCAAATGCCCAAGTGCAAATGGAGTCCCTACCTTTACTGGGGTTTCTGCATTTTAATAAGTTTCATTCCTGCTAATGTTTCCAATTTTAAACTTGTGCGACTAAAGATAAGTCACTTTGTCATGGAAGTCCATTAACATATAAAGTCTTACAAGTCATGCTGTATACATGCTTGGTCATTTTTAATATCATTGATTAGCAATCTATCCAATAATATTTTTCTACCTCTGATTTTTATTCACCTTATTCTCATTTTTTTCTAACACAGCAGCTTATTAGCTAGCCTCTATACATAAAACCAGGATGGGGGAGGGGGGGATTCTGGCATCTGTGTATGGGAGGTTGTAGTAAAGCAGGGAGTGAGGATTTGACCTTTTTCTGCTGTTTTTGCTGTGGTGTGATCTTGGAATTGGGATATACAAGTAGCAAGGAGTATGGAAGGTGCAGGGGGACCTTTGTCTTTGCATAATATGTATATTATTTGTGTGTGTTCTTGTAGAACTGAGGTTTGCTTCTCTAGGATGGATATTTTGTGATTAAAGCATTTGGATATTCAATGAAATGCCATATATTCATATGTAATAGGCAATACAGCCTGGAGGGATTCATTTCAGAATTCATAATGAACCAAGATAAAAAGGATAGCATAACTTATAAATCACTTTAAATAATGGGAGACTACGATTCTTGATAGCCAAAAGAGGGCAGACATGTTTAAAACATCTATAGAGAAAGCAAAAGGACTGGAAAGAATTCATCTGCTACTTCTACCCAGTCTGTAGATGAAAACCATGGGACCAATTTTAATGGAAAAATATGTAATATCTGGAAGCATCTCTAGTACAGACTCCAGTGTATTATTTATTCAACGTTTGGAGATCATGCCAAACATATCTGATCGATTTTGAGTAGGTAACTACTGATTAGAAATAAGCAGTAAATAGTTACATTTTACCAAGGCATTTCACATACTACACCACAAAAGGTTCCTGAACAAATCAGACAAAGATGGAGTCAATCCTGTAACATCCAGAACAATGCAGGGGATGCAGAACAACTAGGTCCAAGTTTGATTTCTGTAATGTATCTGGTGGTTTTATGTTCTAGACTTACTTGTGTGCAGTCCTTGCTGCTACATGCATATGCTCATACAGACCACAGGCACCATATCACAAAGAGGGAATGTAGAAAAGAAGATTAGTAAAGTAAAAGTTAAAAAATAGAAGAAGTTATGGAGTGCCTGGGAAGTGAAGGATTTAGTGTAGAAAGTCTAACACATGTTACATCATGGCATGATGGATTGAGTCCCCAGAATAAGGAGAAACAGGAAGATCAGGAGACATCTGAAGAAGAAATATGGACATGGGAAAGAAAAAGAGATGTAATATGGTGTAATATTTATGCAAAGGAGAAAGTAAAACTAGCCAATGTAAAAAGAGCAGCACAAAAGATATTTGAAGAGAAATACAGTCAAAGGAATTCAGACATGGAAAACTTTACAATACAAAAAATAAGAAGACAAAAAGGAAAAGTAGAAAAGGATATTAGTAAACTGAGAAGTTAAAGAAATAGAAGTTGAGGTTATAGAGTACCTATGAAGAGAAGGATTCAGTGTAGAAAATTTAATTCAGAAAGCACCACAACAGGATAGAGCAATGGATATCCAAATTAAGGGGAATCCAGTAGAACAGGAAGCAATTGGTCAGGTGCCATATGAAGATATTTTGGAGCCTTCCACAAGAAACCAGTATAAATGTTCACTTGAAGCTAGCAAGGGATGGAACAGGAAATGGTGGAATCTCTGATGCAGTCAATGTTGACGAGTGATAGACCAGTGACCATCCAGGTGACAGAGCAATGGATGGCACAGGATGAAATTGAAGAGAATGTGCCACATGAAGATGCTATAAAACTTTCTATAGAATGCCCGCAGGAAATGGAAAACAAAGAATGTGCCCTCAGTTTGGAAGAAAATTAGCTTAGAGTTGTTTGATTTAACAGACATTCATACATTAAGATCAATTAAAGAAATAGACTGTAACAGATCAATAAAAGTCACAAGTCTGATAAAACATATGGACACAGTAATTAGGACTGTCCATAGAGATACATGCAATATAAGAGAAGTAAACAGGCTATATTACTGTGCAGCTAAATTAATAACTGATAAAGTACTACCACAGAAATACAGGGTAGTGAAGGAAAGAAAAGGGAGAAATCGAATACCATCATGGAAGTATCAAAAAGAGGAAATAGATATTGGAGAAGTATCTATGAAGATCCTGTGGAACATAACAAAGGTGCTAAATGGATAGAAGTAAAAGAAAGAATAAGAAGGTTAAAGGTACAGGATATGAAATGGGAAGAAGTAACAGTCAGAGAGATTGAAACAAAGTTAAGAAAAGCCTTTAATTGGAAAACCCCAGGACCAGATGCAGTAAAAGCATTAATGTCTTTGCATGAAGATTTAGCCATGAGTAAGAACTATTTATATGCACATCACGAACAGACACCAACCTGGCTAACAGTAAAAATGGGTCTATATTACTGCAGTGAAAGTTTAGCTTGTCAAACACTGAAATGTCGACAGCTAAACAGGGAAAGCTTAAAACCTTGAATGGCCAGTTACACAAATTTTTTCATATGGAAAAAATTTGTTTGGCCATTATCGGGAATTTTCCCTTTTCCCCAGTGTAGAGCGATCTCGGAGTTGGCATATTTAGTTGGGGAGGGTGTGGAGGACAAAGCCCCTCACTTAATTAGGGTTTAAAAGTTTGTTTTAGTATCTGATGGCCAAGTGAAGTTTCCGTATGAAAAACTTCACAGAAGTGGCCGTTTGCAGTTTTAAGATTTCGCTGTTAAGCTGTAGACTTTTGGGTGTTTGACAAGCTAAGTGGTCGATTTTATAATCAAGACCTGGAAAAACAATGCTCCTACTTAACAGTAAACCTGCAAGCTACCCTAAAAATTATAGACCAATAACTTATATTCCAACTATGTATAAAGTATACTTGGGAACTGATGCTGACAGAGTTTGTAGTCATTTAGAAGAAAACTCCATTATGGCAGTAGAACAAAAGGGCAATAAAAGAAAGTCATATGGAACAAAAGATCATTTGTTGTTAAACAAAGTCATAGTGGAGACCTGTAAAAAGGGGAAAAATCTAAGTACAGCATGGACTGACTACATAAAAGCATTTGATAGTATCCCACATTCATGGATAAAAGAGTACTTAAAAATGTACAAGATACACCCTACATTGATCAACTATATTACATTGAACAAAGTGTAAAGACTTCACATCTTCTCCTTGTCAATGATTTAAAACTATGTAGCTCATCAGATGAGGAACTGAAAGCACAACTGCAGGTTGTCAAAACTTTTTCAGATGATATAAGAATGTCATTTGGCCTTGATAAATGTGCAAAAGGAACCTTTAAAGCAAGAAAACAGCACCAACAGGAAAACATCAGTTTGGGACAAGAATGTGATATAAAAGAACTTGAGCAAGAGAGAGTGTATAAATATTTGGGAATTGATGAATGTCAACAATAAAACATGAACAAATGCAAATAAAACTTGGTGAGGAATACTTTTGAAGACTCAAATTAAGTCTGAAAGTGCCGACATCGAGGAACAAAATCCAAGCTATAAACCAATTTGCTCTTCCTGTCCTAACAGTTTTGAAGGGACTGACTGGCCCCAAAAACGTGAGGGATAGATTAGATAGGAAAACAAGAAGGATGCATCATACTCACCAAATGATTTATAAAGCTCATTGTATACCAACATTATATATTCCCCGTTCTTTTTTTTTAAACAACTTTATTAGTCTTTACATATAAGCAAGATAAACATACTAATTTTTACATAGCTTTAACATTTGGTTGAAAATAAATGAATAATAAACACAACATAACTCAAGTATTTACAAAGACATCCACATGTATGTGTTACATTAACAAATGTGAATATGAGTTTCATGTAATGACAGATTTTTTAACAATTCCTGCATACTAATCCACGTATTATATGAAAACGTTTTTCTAGGTGATCTTGATATAATTGTCAAAAGTTCCAAATGACAAACTTCAGAAATAACATTTTTAAATTTGTTAATAGAGGGAGGAGTGTCCAAACTCAAATTTCTAGTTATAATCATTCTAGCCACTGCTAGAATTGACTAAACCAAAGGAAGTTTAATTTTTTTTAACACAATGGGGTATAAGTATGTTGAAGAGGAACATGGATTTGGATAAAGTAAAGTTATTTGAAAATACAGCTTGTAATAGATTATTGACATTTTCCCAATAGTTTTTTAATTCAGTACAATCATAAAACGTATGTGCACAATCAGCATTTTTCTCTAGTTTACAATCTACTACATAGGTTATCTTTTTTGTTAATCTTACTCATTATAAGTGGTATATAAAATGATCTATACATAAATTTCCAAGTGTATATTTCCATTTACATGAGGAAGTTGTTCTACCAACAGATTCCAGTATATTTTTTTTTATCTTGATCATTGGGTTGTTCATTATTAATAGAAAGGAAATAATTCCATAAACTCTCTGGGCAGCTATACGTTTAATCTCTAATTATTCTATATATATATATATATATATATATATATATATATATATATATGCTAATTTACCTTTAGATGGAGTTTTATGTTGAATATTCATTACCAAGTAATTTAGCAACATATGTATGGATTCTCTAATTGTAGTGTTTATTAAGTCAATTTTATTTAAAAGGAACTGCCTATATGCTTGTATTTCTAACCAAAGATTTTATCTAGTTGAAATTCTTGACTCAAGTTATCTATAGTTTTCATTTCATTATTTGGCATCATCTGATACCAGTATATTATTTTTTTTTCTTTATATAAGAATATTTTAGTAGGATCAGATGAGGAAACAGTTCCTTGAGTATAGGATATAAAAGGAAATACCATTCTTTATAAATTGGATATTTATACATAACATTTCTAAAATTATTTATAAAAATTGAAATATAACTGGTTGAATGCTTTGGTTAACATATGTAGTGAATATATTAGCCATAGAAATGGATTGTTTAACATATTTATTTTCTAAGGATGAGGCCTAGTAAATAAATCCATACATATTGCTTCCCACTATTTTTCCTTTTGGCAGAATAAGAAGAGTCCACTAGTAGGGATATCACTGTAATTATAGACAAGACTGAGTACAATTCAAAATCAGGGGAAGCTATCCCTTCCTTAGACTAACTTCTTAAGTGATATTTTAATGCCACTCTTGGTTTGTTTGGAGTCCAAAGAAATCTAAACATCATTGAATTTAGTTTTTTAATTATTGTTTTTTGGGGAAGTAATGAAATTGATTGGAGGATATATAGTATTTTTGGAAGCATTATCATTTTAATTACTGATAGTCTTTCTTCCATCGTAAAAAAGATTTTGTTCCAATTTGTTATAAGAGACTGAATATTTTTAAGGCTATTATTGTAATTGCAGTGTATTATAGTTTTAATATCTTTGACTAATATAATTCCTAAATAAGTTATTTGTTCATAATTAGTTATATATTTATGGTATTTTTTCTAGTTTGTTATTAGGGTAAATGGGAAGCATTTTTGTTTTGTCATTATTGAAAATTAAACCTATTATTTTTTGAAAATCGTCCATATATTTAAATAGAGAAGTAAGAGATGAATTATTCTCTTTTAGAGTAATGAGGACGTCATCAGCAAAGAGCTGCATTTTAGATGATAGATATGGATTTATATTATGTCTTTATAAACTCTTATGACATTAGCCCATGGTTCCATTATTAAAGTAAATAGGAAGGGGGAAGTGGACAACCTTGTTTAGTTCCTTTTAAAATTGGAATATTCTGTGAAATATATGTACCTATTTTTATATAAGCTTGTGTACCTTTCAGAACACTTCACAATGCCGAAATCCTGAAAGATCGAATTTCATATGACCAAGACCATATGATCGAACTTTTGGAATCCCGACATTGTGAACAGAGGTCTTCATACAGCATGGAATGGGAGATTTCCCTTTTCCTTGCTGTAGTGTGATCTCGGAGTTGGAATATTTAAGTAGCAGGAGTGTGGAGGGTGCAGGGGGGCTTACCCCCTGCAGAAACATTTAAATAGATTTTTTTTATTTGTTTCAGAATTCTGATATTCTGAGACATTGATCATATGGTCTCGATCATATGAAATTTGATGTTTCGGAATTTTGAGATTCTGAAGTGAATCTGTACCTTTATATAGGTATGCAATTAGATTTACAAAACTATCAGAGAAAATTAAGCTGTTAAGTAATATAAGCAGATAATCCCAATTTACAGAGTCAAAAGCAGAATTTATGTCTAAACTTATTAAAGTTAAATCCTTTTTTCCCCTATTTGAGTAATCTATTAGGGTTAATGTTCTCTTTATATTATCAAATGTATTTCTATTAGTTATAAAGCCTGTTTGATCTTCATCAATCAAATTTGGGGAAATTTCTTCAATCTGTCAGCATAAATATTCATGAACATTTTATAGTCAACATTCAATAAAGATATGGGTCTATAGGAGAGCAATTTATAGGATCTTTATTGGGTTTTAATGTCAGTGAAATAAAAGTGTATTTCCATGATGGAGGACTTATGGATTTGGTTTGGGCTGTTAAAAAGACATGTTGTAATAAGGTGAGAACACTTTTAGGCATAATTTTATAATTTTCCGATATGATTCCATAATTTCCTGGTGCTTTCCTTAATTTAAGTTTGTTGATTTGAGTTTGGATATCTGTAAGCGAAATATGTTTGTCTATTAAGTCTGTTTGTTATTTATTAAGATATCTGTTAGTGTATTTACTTATAAGTTCTTTTATCTTTTCTTTTGATTCCATAATAACCGAATTATGATTGATTTCATTAAAGTGCTCCCCAAATTCTTCTAATATATCTTGTATGTTATAAACATTTCTCTTTTTCTTCATGGAGAAGATTTCTTTAATATGATTGAGTTTACTAAGTCTTTTCATTTTATTTTTAAGTTTAAGTATTTTGGACTATATGAGAAGGCTAGGAATTTATATTTTTCCATACTAATCAGTATTATGATTTAATATTTCTAAATATATATTACTTAGTTCATTAATTTCCTCCTTTGTGTCTTTGTTTGTCTTGTTGTCCTTATACTTAAGTTTTAAGTTTATCTAGTTTATTTTGTAGGTCCTGTAAGTCTTTACCCAAGATTTCCTTTTATGACTATACCATTTTGGCTATTTTCCCTTCTAGATATGCTTTTAGGGCATTCCAAATATATATAACTGATGTGCCCAAAGTAGTATTTAGATCAATAAAATTCTGTGTCTCATTATTTATAAATTATTTTAATTCTTTTAATTTAGAAATATAAGCTGGTATTCTTCTAATCTGTACATTAAATATTGGACTAATTGTTAAACCAAAGATTATAGAGTTATGATCAGATAATGGACAAGAGATAATCTTATATTTAGTTAGGTTATTAGTTAATTGATTAGAAATTAGGACTATCTATTTTGGAATAGGAACCATGTTGTCTGTTAGAAAAAAAGTAAAATGTAATGATTTTGGATCAGCTTGATTATTAATGTCTTTTAGATGAAATGAATTTATAGTCTTTTAAATATTTGGCCTGAGATGTTATCTGCCTTTTACCTATGACACTTGTTTCACCTTCATTTAGAATACAATTAAAATCACCAGCTATTATGATATTTCCTCTGGAAAAAAGTACTATTTGGTTTAGGAGTTGCTTAAATGTGTTAATTCCTATACCTAGTATCCAGTAAATATTAACAAAGGAAGATTTTCCTATTTATTTCTACTATAACTGAACAAAACATTCCTTTATCATCTTGATAAGTCTTTATTATTTTTGGGGATAGGTAATGTTTTGTTCCATAAAATGGCTACTCCTCTTTTTTTCTTTGAATGTCCAGAGCTAGATAAAATTGTAAACATATCTTCTTTCAGAAGATGTGTTTCTTGCAAGAAAATTAAATTAGATTGATGTAATTTTAAGTATTTAAATAAACTTCCTTTTTTACAAGGGTTGTTTAGACCATTAATGTTAATTGAGATACCTTTCAAAAGAGCCATTTTAATTATGTAAGAAAGTTAAAGCAATGCTCATTAATTCAAAACCAGTTAGTTTTCTCTTTTTTTTCCTGTATTACCCTCTATTATGTGTTAATGTAAACTTTTTTTCTTGTTTGGGATGGTTTTCAGGATATAATATACTTTAAGAATGTTTAAAGTTGGAACCTTATGTGTAATGAACTTAGTGGATGTCTTGAAAATATATTTATTACTATGACAAATTAATTCCATAACCTTACAAAAAAAAAGCCTTTCCTGGAGTTATAAACTCCCAATCTGAGTAGCATCAACCATTCAAATTAGCCACCCTTTTCAAACCAGCAGTAGTTCAGCACCCACCATATATATATATATATATATATATATATATATATATATATATATATATATATATATATATTATAATATGGGTCTACTTCATTTGATCGAAAGACCATTTGATCGAAATTTCATTTGATCAAAAACCAGTATTCAAGGCAAATAACAGGGATTTGTCCCATTCCCCAATGTCGTGCGACCCTGGAGTTGGTATATATAGTTGGGGGAGTCGGAGTGGAGCCCCCACCTATTTTCGTTTAAAATCTGTACTTTTTGTTTTATTGTTTTCTTTTAAAGGAAACTAGGTGGGGGTCTTTGCCCCCACACCCCCCACTGTGGAGGGGTGTGCCCCCACATCCCCCCAATGTGGAGGGGTGTGCCCCCACACCCCCCTAACTATATATACAACCTACAGGGTTGCACGACATTGGGGAGGGGGACAAATCACAGTTTTATGCCTTGAATACAGGTTTTCGATCAAATGAAATTTCGATCAAATGGGTTTAGGTCAAATGGTCTTTCGATCAAATGAAGTAGACCCATATATATATATATATATACATATATATATATATATATATATATATATATATATATATATATATATATATTTATTTCATTTAACATTATATAATAGTATAAGACTCATCAACCTATATTCATATTTTAAGAGTTACATTAGATTAGTTAAAAGTATAATCTAAAATCATAGGATATTTGTATTTAGTATGTTATGACAGATTTAGTATTTTTAACTCAAATATGTTATAACTTTTCTTGTAATAATCATATCTTACTTATATGTTCGATTCTAATACAATGCTTATGTTTGCCAGGAACAAATACTGAAACAGATGAAATAAGACAAATTTATAGTTCTGACAATATTCTGTCAAGAGGATGCAATAATTTAGTAAATCAAATCATTATGCATTGAGATGAAGAACTTGTGTTAACTTATTTTTATGTATAGAAATCATCTTCTGTTATTTTAGTTAATTGAGCCCAAAGTATATATGTTATTAGTGCTAAATATAACAATGAACATACAGCTCTTCCTTCAAAGAATAAAGTATCAACTGACAGCAACATATCTATATATGGATATATAATCTTATATTTCAACACTCTACCAGTAACTGAAATAAACTGTCTCAAATCAATGTCAGTATTATTAGAACAGCTTGCATATCATATAACATATTGCTATGTTAAAAGATAATCACTTTTTGTAAAGAAATATTCCCAGCTCTGATGGAGGGATAGGCCTCCTTGAAACTGATTACACGTACAGATCTGCAATCATGGGAATCCACACATATCTGCTGACCTCACAAGACCCAAACACAGTGAAAGTTTTGAAACATGAGGAGAATAAATCTAAGATGACTTCTCTGCTTAATCTAGCAGAAGCATGTCAGCATCAAGCAGGAATGGAAATCAAACCAGAAGTAGATAAAAATCAGGCAGCAACTGAATGTGCAAAAAAACAAAAGAAAGAATGTAAGGTTTAGGACCCGACAAGAAGGTAAGAAATGTGAAAAATGCATAAATATAGTTGCAAGTATATAAAACTTCTGGAAGAACCTCATGTTGATCAGGAACGAATGCAAGAATTTTTAAGGGGAGACAAATTCAAACCAAGAGATGAAAGGTTAATATCAGCAGCCCAAGATAATGGGCTATGTACATGCTGGTTTACAAAGTCCACTGAACATGTGGGAGAAACAGACAAATGTAGGTTTTGCAAGACTGAATTAGAACAGTTGCACACCTCATTGCTGGTTGTGACATGCTAATGGTAGAAGGATTGTATACGGAAAGGCATAATGCGACAAGACTGTTGCACTGGGGATTGTGTAAAAATTATGGTTTTGAAGTGGCTGAAAAACACTGGAAACATGAGCCACAAAGCATCAAAGAAAATGATGAAGTTTACATCCCATGGGATCACCCATTATGATCAGTTCAAAAGATAGATGCTAGAAAACAGGATGTAGTGGTTTATGAAAAGAAGACAAAAGAAGCATTGATCATTGAAATTGCCACACCCATTGACTACAGTGTGTTGTGTACAGAGACACACAAAGTAATAAAACATCAGGATCTGCAGGCGGAAACGAGAGCAATGTGGAAGAAAGATACCTAGACAGTTCCAATAGTAGTAGCAGCAACGGGCCTTATAAAAAAGAATCTACAATTGTATTTAGATAGATTGCCAGTCCATGTAACCCTATACGAATTGCAGAAGGAGTCATTACTGGACACATTGTGGGTGCTGCGAAGAGCACTGTTGGCTGACATCAAAGATTAAAACAATACTAATTTCATGAACTTTAATTGTACTTTGACTTAGGAATGGGGTCCATTCCCATCATGGTATTAGAAACCTAGAAGATTTGGAGAAATTAAAAAAGAGAGAAACCATGCACACATTCTCACTTTGTCATGGCATTATTTACATGATACATTGCTTTGCACCAGTGGTCTGTACAATGAGCGGCACATCTTCCATTGTTGTCTGGAGAAGTATACCTTCTAGGGGTCTGTGTGTTATGTATGGATAATTGTAGCTATTGTGACATACCCCACGCTGCTTTGTGTCTCATGGTATATATGCTGCATTATACATTTTATGTGTCTAATTAAAGGGGGACCCCACTTGGAAGGACAAAATTGCAGATATTAATTTGCAGTTTTGCCAGATAATACAAGTCCAGTAGTGATGTTCTGCAAGAGTTTAATTGTGTATTATAGAATGCAATAGAAATTAATAATTCCCAACTGGCTAAATGGGATTCTAAAAGGGTACACTTAAGTATAGTGAGAGACTGGAAAAAACTTAGCTCCTACTTACAGATTTAAATCTTTACATCATCAATAAAAATTTTGCTTGAGGCTTCAGTTTTTTTTTTCTGCTCACTAACCAACACTTTCATTAACAGAAAACAAATGTACTTTTGTTAACAAACATAGTGTATAATAGTTACCATCTCTGTTCTACCAATCACCAGAAACGGTGGAGGCAAAGCCTAGACATGCATCTTGTTGGGCTTCAGCTTCCAAACCAGTAAAAACAACTTGCAAGTTAAAATAAAAATAAGTGTGAAATGTATGATCAAGAAAGGGAATGAGCAAGGTGAGGATGGCATGATCTATTTCTGGCACAGCACAAATATGCAGCTGACAAAGACAGCAATGACAGGTGACACCAGACTGAATGCTATGTTTGCATGTGTGTGTGTGCTGGGGAGTAACCTTTAGAAGATGATGTTTATCAGTAAGGTTAGATTTCATTTGTAGTAGAACAGAACTTAGAAACGCTGCATTGGATAAAACATGACATCTATTTATATTCTTTTGAATCATGTCAGTATACTGCAGTTGCATATTTGACAGACACTGCATCTCCCATCACTGCTTTTACTTGCTAGCATCAGTTGTGCTATAATTCAGCTAAAAATAGTATGGTAGGCAAACTACCATGTCAAAAGTGTGGCATGTGCATGTGGAGGGAAGTGGGTGGATGTAAATTTTGTGCATGCAACAAATCACAGCAATTAAGACAACAAGGATTCTGAAATGTTTTGACACATTAGGAACTCAGAAATGCATGGGAGTGAAATGCAGCAGCAGAGGAAACAAGAGGTGCAGTGCCTTCAGACATTCATAGGTGTGTACTAGGCTAATGGCCCTGGAGCCCTAACAAGCCTAGCCATAGGATTACCCTGGTATCGTGCCACCTGACCTTAGTTCCCAGTGCCTCTGTTGAGTAGAGCCATTGGAGTGATCCCCGGGGTGAATTTTCTATTTCCCATCCACTCATCAAGATTTCTCTTGAAGAGGGTCAGCGAGGTGCTTTGCTTTACATGTATGGGAAGTCTATTCCATAGCATGGCAGTCTCTGGGTTATGAACCTGTCCCTCCAGTAGATTCTGTTGATTGTGGTAATGAGGTTGAGGTCTCTGGAGCATGTGCTGCAGAGGGATTGGGATTTCTTTACATGTAGCATTTCTAACAGAGCTGGGTCAGACATGGTTTTGTAAGTCAAGCAGAGATTGCCTCTAAGTAGGTGATATGAGAGATAATATTTGGAGTTTTTTGAGTCTGTCCTCTTTGTGAGGTACTTTTGTGGCCTCTCCAGTTGTTGCAGTTATCTAGTGAGGTACATGCCAAATGGGGCATTGTACTTGATGATTGGCCTAATGAGGGAAGAGTAGAGGGAGACAATGACCTCTTTCTTCCTGGATGCAAAAACATAGTAATGAGATGTGCCACACAGAAGGACTTTCTGACCACAGTGGCAATGTGGTGATCAAAAGTGAGGTTGCTGTCAATCTGTGTTCCCAGATCTCTTATAAAGCCTTCTGTGTTCAGTGGACTATCATCGATGTGGTAATTCATGGAAACTAGGTTTTTCCCAAACAGGATGGCAACACATTTTTTAGCAGTGAGCTTAAGGCCATGGTTCTGACACCAGTAGTTGGTCTCAGTGAGGCCTTTCTGTAGGATGTCAACATCACTTAGGGAATTAATAATAGCTCAAAACTTGCAATCATCTGCAAACTTTGTCAGCCAGAGTCCGTTTGTGTTGGCCTGGACTTCAGAGAAGTAGATATCAAACAGGAGAGAACCCAGGACCGAACCCTGTGGGACTTCAGTCGTGACTAGTCAGCAGTCTGACTTGGAGTCAGCTACTTTCACACTGTGGGTTCTATCTGTGAGCCAGTTTGCAACCCACCTAGTAATATAGGGGTTGATGCCTAGCTTAGTGAGTTTTTCTATGATTCCTGTGTGGGGAATGGTATCAAAGGCCTTGGCCAGATCAAGGTAGGCTGTATAAACCAACTTACCTTCATCCACAGCTCTGGTGACTGACTCAAAGAAGTTGACCAAGTTGAGCAGGCATGCTCTACCCTTCAGAAAACCAAACTGTGTGGGATCCAGAGTTTGGAGATTCCCGATATCCTTGTTTATTAGGCCCATGATGATGCATTCCATAGCTTTGCATATCAAACCCATCAGGCTAATGGGGCGATAGTTCCCAGGGTCTGTAATCGCTCCTCCTTTGTGGAGAGGGTTGACTGTAGCAGTGCGCCGTTTGGTAGGGAAAAAGCCTGAGGTGAGGCTGTGATTGAACAGGGCACACAAGTGAGGAGCCAGTTTACTCTGTAGTTCATGTAGAATGCAGCCAGGGATATTGTCAGGTCCCATAGAAGCTGTATTTTTGGCCTTGGACAGTGCTGTTTTAACCTGTGCAGCAGTAATACTGGGTGCCTGGCAATCTACAGGTATTGTGATTGGTCCTTTGGGGGGAGGGGTTAAGTTGGCACTGAATCTGTCAGCCAGTATATTGGCAATATCTGTTGGCTCGGTATAGGAAGTACCATTGTGCAGTAGCTCATAGCAAATCTGGGTACTGCCATGGAGATTTTTTACATAACTATAGAAGGCCTTGTGGTTGTCTTTACTATCTGCTGCAATTCTGTTTTCATAGCTAGCTTTAGAGGATTTGATGAGGGATCTCAACATTTTCTTGAGGCTGATAAGGGAGTTTTTCCAGTCTTGGGACTTCATCTTATTCCACATCACTTTCTTCCTCCTGTTGTAGAGTTTGTTTATGGCAGGTCACCACCAGATTGGCTTCCTTTTTTTGGAGGATAGTTTCTTGGTTCTATTGGGTATGGCGAGATCCATGCATTTGTGTATGGGTTTGTACGGTGCATTGGTGTACGATTCGTTTGCATCCATTTGCATGGGTGCTGTGAAGTTAGACACCTCTGTTTTTAGGAGCCCAAAGTTAGCTTTGAAGAAGTTTTTCATGGTGGTTACCTTTGGGGGGATGTGGATTTCCAAGGTGATTAGTTTGTGGTTGGATCTAATCAGGGAGGAGTTGGCTATCTGTGTAGAGCAATGGTCGCTCATGTTAATAATGACCAAATCAAGGATGTTGGTACCTCTAGTAGGGGGAAAAATGAGCTGGTCCAGGGCATTGGAATTAATGAATTCCAGGAAACATTGGGCAAGTGTATTGCCACATGAGTAGTTTTCCCAGTTAATGGAGGGGTAGTTGAAGTCGAACAGTATGAGAGTATTAGGTTGGACCCTAATAGTCTCCAGGGTGCTTAGGGATGTACAGTGTGAATCTTGGGACATGGTTGGGGACCTATATCAGGCTATGACCTGAATCATTTTCTTACCCAATGGTAGCTGCACCTGAAGTATATCTGATGCATTATGTTAGGCTACCAGCCTGAAGGTGTGCGCATCCTTTATGAACATGGAAACACCACTGCCTTTGGAGTTTTTGTCCAAGTCTGCGGCCGAAAGGTGTGGCATAAGTTATAGCCTGGTAGTGCAGTGGTGCTTTCTGCTGCCTTGACCCATGTATCAGTTATATCACAAATGTCGATGTTCTCCATTTTAAGTAGTGTTTCAAGTGAGTGCATTTTGAGATTTAGACTTCTAGCTTTGAGCAGCATGACCCTCAGATTGCATTTGTTTGTAGCTGTATGTCAAAAGACATACCCACACATAGACAACTCTCTTTCTTTCTAAGATACCTTAACCTATAACACTAAAACCGAAGCAGCATCAGTCTTTAAAAAAATAAATGCAATTGCTAAAAGTAGTATTGTAGTCCCAGCAGAGGAGCTGTTTTTTTTTTTCATCATATAGCATATATTGTAACACAATGTGGTGATTCCACCAATAATTCTTGACAGGTAAGAAGCCAGTGCTAAGAACAATACACATGTAGGTGGAAGGGTAGGGGACTGACCGTGTTAAAGTGAGATGCCAGCAGCCTACATAATAGATATCAGCTGTTCTCCGGTGTCCTTTAAGCTCAGGAAAATCACAATATGGCAGAAGTAGGATGATGTTTAATACTGAGAAATCCAGACCTTTCTTATAAATGAAAAACAAAACAGAAAGTGGAGCAGTTGGGTACCAAGACAGAGCTCTTGAAGGAATTCAGACTGGCCAATGGAAGTCCTGGTAGCTGATAACCATAGCTGCCTGATCAGAACAGTTGACAGTAAAAGGATTTTATCTGCAGTGACCTAACAGTGGTGCAGAGTCCTCGCTCTGGCTGCTGGACCAGGCCTCACAATATCCCTGGGGATCCTGTTATTTCTCTGCAACACAAACTTTGTCAGGTATTATTATTTGCATGTACTATACTGATAGGACAAGTAGGTGAGCTATGCATAAATCAAAGTACATCAAAGCTGCAAGGAGACTGATGTTCTCTGTCCCCTTGATGTTTTCTGAAGCAGTCTGGTTTAGGTAACTGTGATTTGACAGGTATCAAAAAAAAAATGAGACAGAAAGACAGATATGTTCTGTGATCCTATGGATTCTGAAGGCCCCAACTTGTTCACCTCATTTACTGAATTGTTATGACATAGGACTTAAATCACTGTAAGCATATTAGATCCAAACTCCTTAAAGCTCACAATATCTAACAGATATGCCTATAGGACTCCTCCAAAAGCTTTAGTAAATCCAATAAAATCAGAGAACACAGACTCCATACCTACTCTTCATAAAAATCAACTGCAAGGTCACATTTCAAGCCACATGCCAATTATTTTGCTAAGTATACTAATAAAATTAACAGAAGGTGTTACTAAACATAAGTAAGATGGCTGCTTGACTCCACAGCTCTTGACAACCAGGCTGAGAAAAAAAATAAAATAGTTGTTACAGATAGAGAAATAAAAGAAAAAAAAGTAGTATGGGATAAAAGGAAGAGCAGGAGAAGCATCTGCCAGCATTCTAAGCTGCCCCCCAGGAAATTTAGCTTTGGAAAATGTTTTAGAAAGTGATGGAAGCAGCTGAATCTACAGAAGTAATGAAGGAACAGAAAGTTGACCGTGTACCTATCAACCTCTAACACAGAGAAATCTGAACAAAGCCATATATAATGGGGGGGACAACGGCCCATAAAAGGGACAGTTTTTAAATATTGCTCTTACATACATAGAAAGTTGACAGAATAAACAGATTTTGCATTAGGATGAATTTTTTTGAAGAGTATGAAGTCTGTAATTCAAACATCTGTCATTATTTTCCTAAATGATTTGCCAGTGATTTGCCAGAAAACCAAAAATATGCAGTAAAAATCTGTGCAGTTGAGAGATATGGCTGACAAAATGAAAGACAAAAATCAGGTCCAATAAGAAAGACAGGCTTTGATGATGGAGTTGCAGGACAGCAGGAAATGGAAAATGTGGTGAAATGACAAAGTAGATGACTGGATGATTTAAAGACTAGATCCATCAGATGCAACATAAGGCTTGTAGGAATACATTAATCCATGTGATAAAAAACTGGAATGCTTTGTGCTGGACCTACTTGAAAGTAGGTTTGTACTACAAAATAACAGAGAGAGAGAGAGTAATATAACAGACACATATATATCTGCCATATAATCAGACTACATTAATACTTACACACACAACCTCCCATGCCCCATTAAGCATTCCCATCACATCACACCTTTGCCAAAACCCATCTCACATTCGTCAAACATATCAGGGTCCAAATACTTCATTTCTAGTTTTGGTAGAAAATGCCAATTCTCCCCAAAACCACACATTCCAAAAAACACTACTCATATTCAGTCCCACCATCTTTATACTTCTGCTAAGAGGAAACAGCACAATCTGTGAACACTTAGCAACAATGGCACAACTCAAACAGTGTCATATTACCTGCTCACTCTTTAAAAGCCATGCCATCAAGAACAAAATCAATCAAATCAATGCCTTTTCCATTCAACATAAGCTTGACATTATAGCTATTACAGAAACATGGCTGAAACTTAACCTAGTGTTCACCACATCATGCCAAACTATACATACCTACAAGATTACAGACCAGACAAAAAAAACTGGGGGAGGAACACTGATTTTCTTTAAAAATAACCTTGACACCATCATCATTGTACAAGCTAAAAGTAATTCAAAATTGGATCCTAATTGGATCCTTTTTAAAAATTTACAACAACCAACCAAAAAACCCTTGTTATAGCCAGCACATTCCTATCTCCATCAGCCTCACTACCAAAATGCAATACCCTCATTCAACAAATATATGCCAAAGCTCCCAAAAACTGCAACCTAATCATTCTTGATGAGTTCAGCCTTAATTAGTTAAGACTAAAAGTCACAGATGTCTCAGAACTCATGGTCAGCTTAAGTCTTACCCAAATCAGCTCTGAAGACATTAAACTAAACCCTCAATCCAAAAGGCACACCTTACTAAATCTTGTAATAACTAATAACCTTACAGTGAAAGCTAAAGGGAAACCACCAAAACCAAGAAGAAAAGTAGATCCAAAGCAAAAAACCGAACCAGGATAAAGTTGATACTTTATTGTAGACAACAGGCAGTTAAAACAAGCACTTTCGCTCGGTTGTTACAGAGCTTTATCAAGTTAAAATAAGAAATGTCACAGAAGGTTTAAATACTCACTAGTGAGTCGCTAATTAATTAATTAGCATATTAGATAATTATATTGAATTATTAAATTACAAACCAAATGACCTAAAGTCAGCACTCCTTTGAAACAGATAAAGTCAGAAACCTCAAAGTGCAGTCACAAAAATATATAAGAATACTTTAAAACAATTCTAGAAAATTAGTGTAGATAAAAATAACTACCAAATCTAAACAAAACATGTTAATTAATAGTGTTGTGTGATTAAAAACATTCAGTATAACATTCAGGAGAAAATACTCAAAAATACATCTCAAGAAATACATGTAAAAAAAGTATAAATATATTATGTGTATACAACGAATGTATATGCATTATATGTATACACATGCACATAGCTTGCAAAAAGCAAGTAAAATGAAAGAACAATTTATTAATTGTGTTCCCAAAAAGGTAATTTGGAATGTGGAAATAATTCTATTATAATCGAGCCATTCTCAATTTGAGAACACTGCTTATGTTTATATTATCGTTTAAACCGGGGTGTCTGCCTGCATCCAACTTTTCACTTACAGTGAAAGCTATCCTAACCATACATGCACACTCAGTGACCACTGTTCGATAACTTTTTCAGCTCATTCTACAAGATTAAAATATAAACAAATTTATGAACTTCAGACCAAAATCCATTCAGACTATCACTAGTCATAAAAAAAATACCTTGCCACCCTTGATAGGTCTCGCATACTTACAATAAAAGATCTCAATGAAGCAACATTACCAATATCTTACTGGACTTACAAAACAAATTCTTTCCCTTAATACAAAGGCTACATTAACCTCAAACATCTCCTCAGATTAAGCATAGGCCAATTGGAAATGCAACTTCTCCACAGATTTCAGAGCCAAATATACCTCACTATGCAACTTAGTCAAGCAATTGAACAACAGACTCAAAAACAGCCACTGCCAAAGCAAACAACTCTTATGCTTAGTCAAACCCAAAAGATTCTGGAGAGAAATCAACCTGTTGACAGGTTGAAAAAATCAATGCAACTCCACTCTCTTGAACCCTTCTACCACCACCACAAACTAATTAATCTCATGCACCAACTTCCTCAATGAGTTCTGCAACTTGCCTCACATCAACATCACCACAAACCAACCAACCCCTACAGCCACCTTCTCTCTCCCTTTACATTCCATATTCCACTTCGAAAAGATTAGACAGAAAGACAAAAACAAAGGCCAAATTCAAATAGATACTCCCCAAGGCTCAGATAATCCAGCCCTTTGGTTCATTCACTTTTATAAGAATCCCCAACCTACAGCCTCTGCTTAACTAACAAGATTATGCCTTAGATATGTAAAACCACTATAGTTATTCCTATTTCAAAACTACCTAAGCCAACTACTGCTTCCCAATACCATCCTATATCAATACTTCCCACTTTAGGTAAAATGCTAGAAACAATATCTACAACCAAAGTACTGCTTATTTATATCAAAACCATCTTCTATACAGGAAACAACATGGATTCTGGTCTGGATGCAGCACCATAATAGCTCTTGACTCCCTCACAGATGACATCTTATCCAATATAGACAAAGGCAACATGACAGGAGCTGTCTTTACTGACCTGACAAAAGCCTTTGATCTAATTGACCATAACTTACAATTTGACAAACTGAAATTGACATTAGTGGCAATATAAAACCCTGATTTATAGATTTCCTCACCGGCAGATCCTTCAAGGTGAAAGTGGGCAACAACACATCTGAAACTCCTCTTCTTATAAAAAGAATCCCCCAGGGTTCCATTTCAGCCCCTCGGCTATTTTCCATATTCATCAAAAAACTCCCACTGATCACCCTCAGATACCTCTAATTCTTTAAGCAGATGACAAGGACATCAATGAGTCAAACAAAGCCCACTCCATTATTCAAACTCTGCTTCAAGATAACCTCCAACCCATTAATCATTGGCTAATAGGGCAAAAACCTATAATCCAGCCCTCCAAAATAAAGTAATGCTATTTGGAACCAACCCAAAAATAGACAATGTTCCCACAGTGTACTTATTACTAAAGATGTTAACATTACCATCATAGAAACCACTGCATTCTTCAAATACCTTGGAATTTGATGATGGAGCACCATTGTAGTCATCCTCCATGCTGTTTAAAATCATACCCAAGCATTCTTCTAGGAGTGTGCATTAAAATTATTTACCATATTCTCAAATCCTCATCGATAGCAAATATTTACACTACTGTGAAATACCTACTATATCTTTTGCCCCATTCTAGAAGACAATTTTCTCATGCAGCTACCATAACTATTCTTATCCTGTGCATACAAATCACAATCTTGGAATCTCACATACAGCTTCTTAATTTTCTTCCACAATCAGATGGATTCTTAAAACAAGCCTCACAGTATCAGTGACAGTGGAACTTTACTGTAGTATTAGTGAACATCTACCACCTATGCTATTAGGTTAAACATCCACAGACAAGTGACATGCAAATGAATCCAAAACTTAGGTAATTTCAACCCCCAACTCTTTAGAACAACCCTAAAGTAAAATAATTGGAACTGCCTAAAACCTTACCTCTAAATGAAGCAGTTATTCACTTTAACCATGTCTTCCTTACCCAACTGGGCAAACAAGCCCCATTGAGAAATAAAAATTAAATCCATCCCATCACCCTGGCTAACATACTACCAAGCAGTTATTGACAAAGGGAGACCATGCCTAAAAAATATATACAAAAATAAAACCCAAACAACCCTAAAAATTACAGGCTTCTCAGGAGTCTCACAAAAGACAGACACTTATAGACAAGAAAGCATATTTTACTGACCTACAAAATTCCTATCAAAATAATGCAAACTTTTTTGGTTGTCCTAAAAGTAACTGCTCAACCCCCCCTCCCAACAACTGGCCACCCAGGTAACAGCAACTCAATTCAACACCCACTTTATACACTCTATCTTAGCCTAAACCAAGCAAAATTCCTCATTACCCATCACTATTCCGCAACACCTTACTACCAAAGAGGTACTGTAAACTTCAGTGTCCCCACCTGAACATAAAAACACCTATAAAAATTAAAACCAACAACCTTGGCTGCTGACAAGTTATGAGCAGAGGCTATAGCACTCCAGCTCCATACTTATAGATCTACACAAGAGAACCCCATCCCCAACATCTGGAAACTGTAGCACATTATACCCCTCCAAAAAGGCGGAAATTTAACAGACCTTACCAGCTACCACTCAATGGCTATTCTCCTACCCCTATCCAAGATATTAGAAAAATGTATCTATACACAGATACTCAAATAACTCACCAACTACAACTTACTCTCCACCTCTCAACATGGCTTTTGACCTAACTGCAGCACCACTACTGCCTTCTAAACTTCACAAAAACAGTTAATCAAATCATAAACAATTGAGGATTAGTCTCAACAGCCTTCCAGTATCTGACAAAAGCATTATATACAGTTGCTCACCAAACACTGCTCCAGGAGCTTGTTTCTTTAGGTCTCAATACCACATCATTAACTTAGTTCCACAGCTACTTATCCAATAGGAAAAAGCCATAAAATGGCATCAGGACTATTCTTATTTCCTCACAGTAAAAGTCGGCATTTCTCAGGGATCAGTTCTAGGCCCTCTACTCTTCAATACCTTTATCAATAACCTACACTCCACCACTAAACAAACTACCCTGCTACAAAATTACCCTGCTACAAAATGCAGATGATGCCACATTTACCTGCTCAACCCAAACACTAACCTCCCAACAGGAAAACATCCAGCAGGCCTTTCTAGCCATTAGGTCATAGCTAGATAGCTCAGACTTGCTCCTAAATGGCTAAAATGTTTTTTTTACCTGTAAAAACTGCTTCAGTCAAAAACAATTATTCCATATCCTATCTGCAAATAAAACTGAGTATTACTCTGTGATAGTCTAGTATTTCCAACACCTACTACTTAATATCAAAAAGAAACTGGAAGCTAGGATCCCTTTACGAGACAAAAATTCCTCAATAATTACACCAGAAAAAACATTGTACAAATATACTTACTTCCCCCTCCATACTCTATGCCTATTCAATTTGTATAAACCTTAAAACAACCATCACTAAACTAGAAAATGGGCTGTAACAAAAATGCAAAATTTGCAAATAATAACCCCCACAAAACCAACCACTAAATATCTCTAAAAGTCCTTAATTAGCTACAACTTGCAAACTACCTCTACTACTCTTAACTTACCTTAGTCCTTAAACTAATACACTCCCCAGAAAATTGCACCACTCCTAAAGGAATACTACAACAATTAATCAAGTCCTACAGTCCAACAACAAAGCTCTACCATCCATCAAAAAATTTAACAGTGGCACAGGTGATTCATTATACTCTAACAAGGTTGCAAAAACCTGGAACCAAATCTCACCTGAAATAAGAGACACAATAAATAACTTTAAGGTGTCACTGAAGAAACACCTACTAAACAAATGGATTTACTCTTGCACTACTCCAGGCAAAAGCCCTGGACTCAGCCACGCTCCTCCTCGTATTTATACTCTATTAACTCTACCTTTATTTACTGTAACACACACAAAACATTTTTCTTTTACGATAAATTACAAATATACTAACACCCCAAATGAGCCTCTACTACTTTCTGTCATGCTTTTACATACTTTCCACTCCAGCCTGCAAACCACGTCTTCCCCATAAGAATTGTTCTTCCAGGTAACCACTGATATAGCTATTTCTTTCAGACATGCTTTAACCTTCTATCTATCCAATCCTCTACATATATAGCATCTTATCAGAACTCTTCTTTCTTTTAAAAAGATCCTCCGGTACAATCCGTTCACTTCCTGTTTTATCCAAATTTACATACTCTAACTAAAAATCTCACTAGATAAATTAGCTACTCTTAAATGTCAAATCTCTCTGTAATCAACTACCTCACATTTCAATAACTCTAATGTGCACAGGAGGTACTCAGCATTACCCAATTAATGTGATGTTATATAACACACTGTATTGTCTATATTGTGTTATATCTTTATGTAATGTATTTGTTCTTATCTGTGGAGCTTTTCTCTCCAGTCCACCACTGAAAATGGGAGAAACCCCAGTTGGCATTTCCCAGTAAGCAAAGAGAAATAAATAAATACATTTAGTTAGTCCAATCTCAACTTCCAACTGCAAATTCAAAACAACCACAAAAAGAACAATACACTATAGTCTCAGCAAATAAACTATCATCTTTTCTGTCCAAACCAGCCAAGCAGCCATAAGCAAAGGAGTACTGGAATATGGACTATCAGTAATAGCTGTAGCCTCAAAGAAAAATGCCACCACCTTGCAAATCATCTCCAGTAAAATCTGTTGGATCATTATCAACCCCCACTATTAAAGACCGCCACTGGCTAAATCTTGCAAAAACAAATAGCTCCCATTATATTTGTGAGAGACCCTCCTACTAGGATTAGTAACTCACAAACCCATTTCTCCTGAAACAACATCTGCTTTCACTCAAACTCTTCACCAAAGCCTCAACATATAATCTCAGGCTCTCTCTCTCAATCTCGACCCACACTAAACTTCATTGCACATACGATACACTCTCTATTCCAACATCTAAAGTATGGGACTCCATTCCTCTTTCAATCAGAAACATCCTGAAGTACTCAACAAAAGCTCAAGGTACTCTTCACCCAAAGTGCAACAGCACTCAAATAGTTTACATTACATGAATCCTGCAGTTCACTACCACACCTTTATCCTCAATTTCATTCTTCTTATCTCATCCTATTATCCCCTCTCTTACTGCCACTTATTCATCCCACCACCCTCTTCTCTTTGGATCAATCACATGTCTTCTCTTTTCTACTCCTCTTACCTTTGCAGACCTCCATTACCATTTCCTGCAACTCACACATACCTCTTTTAATGTCTTCATACTTCTCTATATAGTAATGTGCTGCTAGACATCTCAGCCTTTATGTCAAAACCTTATCCAAAACAAACCCTCTGCTAAGTATAATTCTGTTTTTCTATCCATATTTTGACATTGTAAATAGTTTCTTGAAATAGACATTATAGCATATTCTTGCATCTGTAAATAATATATATATATATGTGTGTGTGTGTGTGTGTGTGTGTGTGTGTGTGTGTGTGTGTGTGTGTGTGTTTCTTAGCATATCATTGCATATGCAAATATGTTTTGTTCATTTCCTCTGTTATCTTATTCATCTGGGGTGTACCTGCAAATGGCCCACTGAGATCATTGCACTACCCTGGTAAACAAATACATATACATGTGAGTTTGTATAAATGTGCGTGCATGTGTGTGTGTGTGTGTGTGTGTGTATTAATTATACATACATGTGTGTGCATGTATGCTCATGTGTGTGTGTGTATAGATATATTGTATGTGTATAGATGTGGAACAAAAGAGAAGAGAGTCAATTACAAAATGGCAAAGTTGCACCATTAGGGAAAGATGAGACATAACAGAGCCTGGCTATGCAGGAGTCACAAAAAAGCTGCTCACAGCATACCAAAGGCTCCTACCATCTAATATATTGTCATAAAGGGTGTGATGTCCTCTCTCTGAGCCAGTAATCAAGGAACCCAAATCCTCACCACTGACACTGGAGAGGGATGTTTACTTGGAGCAAAAATGGATGCGCACAGTATTTCATAATGAAGCTCTCTGCATCAACTGCAATTTCCCTTAAGAATGCACAAGGAACACACTCAGTTCAGGTTCTGGATCTCTCTATCTCTCTCTCTCCAAGGCCCCAGTGAGACTCCCCATTAGCACAGCTGTACAGTTGAGTCCTCAGTCGATTGTCCAAGCCAAGTCCTCCAGCACTCTCTATGAGAAACCAGTGCTTCATGTCCCTACTCCAAGCAGCTGACATACACACTCTTGGAGATTTGATTTGAATACACACACACACACACACACACACACACACACACACACACACACACACACACACACACACACACTCACACACAAATCTGGGAAAGGATGGCACAGATTTGCTAGCTATGCCACCTTCTGCCCAGAGTATAAGGTAGTTACACTGCCACAAGATACTCCAAAGCCTTCTACTTTAAGGCTTTTATAAGGGTACTCAATTATAGTGAGTGAAATTAATATTAATACAGATTATAGTGTTTGACCAATGCTTTAAGGCTTTCAGGAGTGGCCACAGAGTCACCAAATAGATATAAGTACTCTCAAAAGTTAACATATTCTCTAAAGGACCAGCCACAATGAAAATTTTAAATACATTTAATAATTAAAAAAAGAACGTGAAAATACTAAATATCTATTTACAATGAACACCAGATATTCAGTCACAGGAAATATTAAAATAACACAGACAAATAGATTCACACAGATACATAAAAACAACACTCAACTAATCTCACTGTATTTTCTTGGCTGATTTAAAGAATTACTAATCCCTGGTCACTTACTAGAGCACAGCAAGATGAAGTAGGTGAGGGGTCCTTTTTTGTCAGGTACCAAAAACATAATGCTTTCAGATTTCTCCCTCATCTGTTATTATCTGGTCATCTGACGTCTGTTTCCCATGCTACCCCCATTGCTAGAAAATGAACCAGAATTTAGCACATAGGTGTTACTAAACACACAGAGCTTCGTTAAGATGTGTTATAGCATTTGGAAGCTATCAAAACACAAAACACTTCTACTCTTCCTAAAGGAGCTAATAGACCATTCTCTGCCACAGACATTTTGTCTCTGGCTGCAGTCAGAGCTGTAAGATACAATCTTTATGGTACATATTAAGTAATTTCTTACTATTTTTCAAAGTTAGCTAGACTGAGATTAACCTCTTCTCTTCCAGTATCCTATTTACAACAGCATAGTTTGATATGTGTACATTTCTTTTCTCTCCAGCAGGACACATTATTACATTTTTAACATAAGCAACTTTACAAATACATTTTCAACACAAACATCTGCAAACATCTGTGCAAATCGGTTTGATATACAAATGAAATATAATTATTTCCAAAATTCCAGCTAACTGTGCTGAAATATACCAGGCAATACCTCACATCACAAAGGGAAGAGAACAAAGCTAATCAGAAGGGACAGAATACAATCAAGGTGAATTAAGGATATCTAGATTTGTTTGTATAACTTGAGCACTAATCCAGACCATCTTTTGTTTTGGAGAAGGTTCCCCTGCACCCTAGTGGCAGGAGTGTGCAGTTAGAACTTGTCTGATTAAAGACTGCTGGAACGGGGCTCAGTTTTTAGCTTATTGGTTAATTGGTTTAAATCAGTTTGCTCATTTGCTACTGTTATATTAAAAAAAATACACTTTATGCATCGCCACTTAGCTAGGGTTAAAGTATTCCCGGTGCCATAAAGTCTGCTCTTCAAATTTTCCCTTAGAACTAGCCATTTTTAAGTTTTAGCACTCAAATTTGTTTCTTTGAGCTCAGCACTTGTTCAGAACTCATTGTAAGCACTAAATAAGCTACAAATTACTACAGTACTCAACTTTCCTCACTTGTCTAGAGGAAAACAGTTTTTAGTACTTAATAAATAAGCACCTATCCTCCAGTCATGACTAAGGGTCAGTTCCCAGTGTTTTCTCCTGTCTACCTGATGAATCTGGACATCTTGGGGCAATGCAGCAATTGCCTCATGTACACAAACAGCCCTCTCCTCCTACCACCCAACACCACAACCTGTGAAAGATGCACTTATATAGCCAAACTGGAAGTAAAGCTCTCTCCACCCAAGACTAGACTAGACAGTCAAGAGGAGAAGGTAAACACTTGCACCACGCCACATTCATCACATAGTCCCTCAAAACCTACACCACCAAAACACACATAGAAACACAAAACACACACTTACATTCATGGAGGTTCTCAATAAAAATCTGCTAAAGCAACAGAGACCTCCAAAGCAGAAATGCAAGCGACCTTCACCCCCCCCCAACACAAGCCAAATTACACATATCCCACAAACTCAGTGTGCCACTCAACCACAGCCCATAAGGCATTACAACGTACCCAACACTCTAGTCATAGATGACTCTATAGTCAGGCACACTGATGTTCCACTCACGAGGCTAAACAAGGAGAAAGTTACTGTCAGCTGCCTGTCGGGTGCCAGGATCCAACACATAATGCACACACTGAGGTCACTTCACAACAATTACAAATATGACTCTGTCATTGCCCATGTTGGTGTGAATGACCTGAGGCATACTTCCCTGGACTACATGAAAAGAGACATGGAGGAGCTCTCCTATCTTGTAGCCCAGGCAGGTATGGCCCTAATCCTGAGTAGCATCCTGCCATCACCCAGAATGATACCACATTAAAAGGACAAAATGATCGATTTCAACAATTGGCTAAGCTTCTGGTGTCATTCTAAGGGGATCCAGTATCTGTCTGCCTGGGATGATATGATCGACAGACCACGATGCTTTGCCAGAGATGGCCTGCACCTGTCGCCCTTGGGATTCCAGATACTGGCTGAGGTTCTTGCCTCCCCTATAGTGCCTTTTTTAGGCCAGATTCAAATGACAAATTCACCACCATAATAGGTACAAGCAATAAAAATCTGAGGGTAATGCTACTACTCAATACTAGAAGTCTAAACCTCAAAATGCAGTCACTCGAAGCACTCCTTAAAATGTAGAACATCGACATCTGTGCAGTGACAGAGACCTGGTTCAAGGCTCCAGAGAGCAGCCCTGCATTACCAGGCTATAATTCATACCACACCTTTCGGCCACCTAACCTGGACCAAAATACGAAAGGCGGAGTCGAGTCCATATTCATTAAGGATATCCACACCTCCAGGCTAGTTGCTCAGCATAATGCATCCGAGATTATCCAAGTGCAACTAACTCTGGGCAAGACCACAATCCAAATTGTAACTTGCTACAGATCCCCCACCATGCCCCAGGATTCCCACTCCTCATTTCTTGATACACTAAAATATTAGGGTAAACCCAACACCCTAATAATGTGTGATTTCAACTACCCCACTATTAACTATTAACTGGGATAACTACTCATGTACCAACTCTTTTGCTCACCTTTTTCTGGAATTCATAAAATCCAGTGCCTTGGATCAACTTATCCACACCCCCACCATGGGCAGCAATATCCTAGACCTGGTCATTACCAACATGGACAGCCTGTGTTCCACACCAGAGGTCAATTCCTCATTGGTCAGATCAGACCACAAGTTAATCACCCTAGACATCCACATCCCGCCCCCATACCCCCATTAGGGAAACCACCATAAAAAATGTCTCCAAAGCCAACTTCACACTTCTTAAGACAGAAGTGGCAAACTTCATGACACCCATGCTGACAGACAATAGAGGTACGATTGCTGAATCCTACACAAATGCACTTTATAAGCACTTACATGAGTGCATGGATCATGCTATCCCTAACAGAACCAAGATGCTATCCTCCAAAAAAAGGAAGCCAATCTGGTGGTCCCCTGCCATAAACAAACTTTACAACAGACGAAACTGTTGCAAAACAGAGTGAAATCCCATGATTGGAGGAACTCCCTGGTCAGCCTTAGTAAGAAGATGAGATCCCTCATAAAATCCTCCAAAATCATCCAAAGCTAGTTACGAAAACAAAATTGCCACTGATTCTAAAGACAACCACAAAGCATTCTATATCTATGTCAAGAATCTCAATGGCAACACTCTGATCTGCTCTGAGTTACAGCACAATGGCACTAAATATACAGAACCAACTGATATTGCCAACATCCTGACAGATAGGTTCAGTGCTAATTTTACCCCCCTCTCAACCTCCTAAAGGGCCCATCTCTATACTGGAAGAATGCAAAGTTCTTGTAATCATGGCTGCACAGGTAAAAACCACACTCTCCAAAGCCAAGAACACAGCATCCATGAGACCTGACAACATTGCAGGCTGCGTTGTACACGAACTACAGAATGAACTGGCACACCACCTAAGCACCATGTTCAATCATAGCCTCACCTCAGGCTTTGTGCCCACTGAATGGAGCACAGCAACAGTTATCCCACTCCACAAAGGGGGAGCCACCACAGACCCTGGGAACAACCGCCCCATTAGCCTAATGAGCCTGGTGTGCAATGCCATGGAACTTATAAACAATGACACTGGTAATCTCCAAACTCTGGACCCCACCCAGTTCAGGTTTGCAAAAGGCAGATCATGTCTCCTAAACCTGATAGACTTCTTTAAAGCAGTCACTAAAGCCATAGACTAGGGTAAGGTGGCTCACACAGCCTATCTAGATCTTGCCAAGGCTTTTGACATAATCCCCCGCTCTGGAATTATAGATAAACTCACTAAACTAGGTATAAATCCCTATGTCACAAGATGGGATGCCAGCTGGCTCACTGACAGAACCCACACTGTGAAAGTAGCAGACTCCAAATCTGACTTCAGACCAGTGACAAGTGGAGTATCACAGGGATCGGTCCTGGATCCTCTCCTGTTTGGTATTTACTTTTCTGATGTAAAGGCTAACACAGAAGATCTTTGGCTAATGAAATTCACAGATGACTGCAAACTAGAAGCCACAATCGAAACTCTTAATGATGTGGACATCCTACAGAAGGGCCTCACTGAGACAGATGCCTGGTGTCAAAGCCATGGCCTCAAGCTCAATGCCAAAAAGTATATTGTTATCTCCTTTGGTAAAAACTCTGTACCCATGAGCTACCACATAGGTGGTAGTGTACTTAACACCAAAAGTGTGATAAGAAACCTTGGGACACAGGTGGACAGTAGTCACTCCTTTGATAATCACATCACCACAGTAGTCAGGAAATCCATCTATGTGGCACACCTCATCACAAAAGGTTTCTCATCCAGGAAAAAAGAGGTAATTGTTCCCCTCTACTCGTCACACAGTAGACTCATAGAGTACAATGCCCCTTTTGGTATGCACCATGCAAGACATCTACAACAACTGGAAAGGCTGCAGAAGTACTTCACAAAAAGGATTACTGGCCTTAAACAGATGCCCTATGCAGAACGTCTCAAAAAACCACCAGGTTCACTCTATCACATATCGCCTACTCAGAGGCAACCTCTGCCTAACATACAAAGCTATGTCAAGCTACGTCTGGAGCATTTCTCCCCGGGCCTCCGCTGAAAACAGGATCTGTGGAACCTAGTCAGACTTTCCCGGTCAACAAATGTTAAATAAATAAAAAAGAAAATAAAAAAACCCAGAGCTGTTGGACATGCTCCACTTAAAGAAATCCCAATCCCTCTGAGTTACACAGTCTAGGGACCTAAACCTTGTCACCAACAATAAGCAGAACATGCAAGAGGGATAGATTCCTGTCCCAGAGACTTCCCATACTCTGGAAGAAACTACCTATCTATATCAAACAAAGCTCCTCATTAGCACTCTTCAAGAAAAATCTTGATGACTGGATGGGTAATAGGAAATTCACCCCAGAAATCACCTCTGTGGCTCTGCTCGACAGGGGCACAGGAAAATAATTTTCTTGGGTGGCGAAAGCCTAGTACCTACCTATGAACCTATATAGGATATACAAGCCCCAAATTTCTTAGGGTTATAAATTATGTGAACTTATGTCAGATGGGAATCTGGGAAGACTCTAAGCAAAAATAACTGTAAACCATTGCAAGTAATTAATTGATTAATACATAACTAACAGGACTATGGTAGAGGGAAAAAAATGCAAACATCAGCCTTGTACTATTCTGTTTGTGCGAGTCTTAGCCTATTTATCCAGAGCTTCTTAATGCTTGGTGATAACGCCAAAAATTTTGAGAAATTTTGAAAACATCTGAAGCCATCCTTGGCAAGACAAACAAAATTAAGTAGAATTTTGCACTCGCTTTAATTGCTTTCATTGTACTGTGAAAGACTTCTGTGCTATTTTTTGTTTTCTGCACTTCTTTAAAGTTTAAAAGTTGCTTTTTCTAAGTGATGTAAGGGCTGCTGTTCTGCATTTAAATGCATTGTAACCAGTGATTTTTAACTAGTATTGGGCATCTGTTTGTGGTTCCTTAACATTTGGACTTCAAAATAGTCATTTTACATTAAATATGTCAACGTTTACACTCTTGTGGCAGGAGAAGGCTGATTTCACCTATCTGAGCTGGCAATTGCTGGTAGAAAGCTCATGCATGCTTACCTGATTGGTCTTAAGGCATAGTTGGTGTAAAACTTGCTTTTTTCTGATTGTATACAAGTCTCATGTTTGTGCAAACCTGTTCTTCAAGCATCAGCATCAGTTAGTGGTACCCTGTATATATGCATTCACCAAAGTTGAAATTTCAGTATAAAAATTTAATTGGAACATTACCAGAGTTCTGCATTACTCAATGGACAGCTAGTTTGCACAGTAAGCAGCATACATGCATTTAGTTAGGACTATTTAGGTTTACATTACATTATTACAGCACCCAAGACTATCACTGAATGAACAGCATCTGGTTTAGTTGCTGGGCATCTTTGCTGGATAGGTTAGCTATAGATTATTTATTTGACATTTGTTAACTGGTAATGTCCAACTGAGCATGAGCCCTTTGTCAGCAGAGGCCTGGGGAGAAATGAGCCACAAAAAAGAAGTGATACAGAATAGTAATAGTGAAGATTGTACATTGATTATTCAAAGCTTTAAATACAGTTATAAATGTAAAGTACTGAAGTAATATTACCTACAAGCAGTCGTGTATAAAATTAAGTTACGATATACAGAAGAAAAACACAAGTTCTTAGATAAAAAAATGTAAGGGTAAGGGAATGAAAAAAAACAGTAAAGAGAGGAGAGAGTTAGGTAGGGTTTAGGTAGGGGCAGATCGAGAGTTCTGTAGATTCTCTTTTAGTGCTGTTTTAAATAGTCCAAATAGGAGTACGATAAGAGATGAGGGAGGATATACTAGGGCAGGAGGCAGGTTTGTTCAGAAAACTGAGGATGATAGTCAGTTGAGCAAGTAAAAGCTGGTGTGAAAATTCTAACCATTTTATAGATTTGGGAGAGAGGCACTGATGGGAGTTATAGGGCTGGTTTGCAGCAAACCTAGCTACTTTACGTTCCAGCTTGTATTTTCGTGAGGATTGTAAGTTAAGATTTGAGAATCATAAAAAAGACAAGGAAAAACAAGTGTAAGCAATGAAGGGTCTAGAATCTGTGGAAAGGATTTTTTTTACTTCTATAGAGCAAGCCAAGTTTTTGGTGTGTCTTTTTTATCCAGCAATGGTTCTGTAGGTCAAATTTGAGTTGATCATCAATAATTACGCCTAGGTGATTCAGCATTAATGACAGTACTGTTAAGAGATGAGATAAAAAAGTAGGTTTAAACGGAGTGAGAGATTTAGGGAGAAATCAGAGTAGTTTTTTTTTTTTTTTGGGTGGGGAGTTGAGAATGAGTTGATTGTTAGTAAGCCAGCTTTCAGCAGAGTTGAACAAGTTTTGAGTTAAGTTGAGGATGTCAGGGATATTATCAGAAATGGATATGATTGTGGAATCATTAGCATATTGTATAAGAGCAGTATTAGAACAGGAGGTATGGAGGCAGTTAGTAAAGATGTTGAAAAGTAAAAGGCCCAGAATGGAACCTTGAGGAGCACCTGTCTTAAGAGAGAGAAAAGGAGATACAGAAGAGAGCCATTTTACAGACTGCTATCCAGCAGTGAGATAGCTAGAGAGCTAGGAGATAGTAGGATTTGAGGGATTAAGAGCAGACAATTTTTTACTTCAAACTAAGCATCCATCCGTTTTCCGGTTACAAACACCTTCCACTCCTGTCCCTTGCAAAGTACACATTAGGACCAGCAGCCATGGGTAGGCAGTTTCCTGCTATCTCTGCATCTGACTTGGTGGACATAGGCATCATTAGGCAATGTAGCAATTGCCTTATGTACACTGATAACTACTTATTTCTCAGACAGACAAATATAGTATGTGAAAGATTTAGTTATGCATTGACACTGGTGGCCAGGTTCTCACATACAGACACAAAAAGCAACAAGAAGGTTGCCAGTGACACACACCAGTCATTACACCCACATAGGACTAGACACATAGGCCCGCATATGTGGAGGTACTCACATGTAACTTTCTCAAACTTCAAAGGCCTCTTAGGTGCAGTCCTCAGAAGCTCCACATACACACAAACAAGACTATTCTCATCACAACACATAAAGCCGCATCTCATTGTGTCTCGACTACCAAGCCCATAAAGCGAAACACTCCACGGCCCAATATTTTGGTCATAGGAAACTCCATTATGAGACACACTGAAGTCCCTCTTACCAGAATGGGTAAGAAGGTTACATTTAGTTGCCTGTCACCATCCAGGATCCACCAGATCATGCAAGCACTCAAGTCACTTATAACAAAGTGCCAGTATGACTCTGTCATAGTCCATGTAGGCATGAATGACCAGAGACATACATCCTTGGAATACATGAAGAGAGATATGATTGAGCTCTCAGAATATGTGTCACAAGCAGGCACAAGCCTAGCACTGAGCAGCATTCTATGGTCTCCAAAGATGATGTTACAATACCAACAAAGAATAATAGAATTTAACAATTGGCTTAGTTACTCATGTCATTCTGGGTCCAGTTATTTTGGGAAGACATGATTGACAGGCCATGCTGCTTTGCCAGGGATGGTCTTCACCTGTCTCCACTAGGCTTTGAGATATTGGTCAAAACACTATCCACTTCCTATAGTACGATTTAGGCACTGCCAAACAGACAAACCTTCCAACATAGCAAAGGAATACTCTTGACAAGCTAAAAGTGTTGCTACTCAATGCTAGGAGTCTCAACAAGAAATTGCGCACCCTATAAGCACTTCTCTTACATAACAAAACCTACAGAATGCTGATGTCTGTGCAGTTATGGAAACATGGTTCAAAGTCATGCAAAGTACTCTGGCTGTGCATGGCTATAATGTCTTTCATGTGTTCCAACCACTCACTGAACATGAAAGCGCAAAAGGCAGAGGTGTTTTGATCTACATAAAGGATAAGCACACCACAGGGATGGTCAAACAATATGACATGTTTGAGCTACTGCATGTCCAACTAACCATGGGAAAAATCCATTGCCATATTCTTGTTAGCTACAGGTTCCCACCAGGAATCAGAAAACCCATACAGCATACCTGAAGTTACTAGAATCACTCACCATCCAGCCCGACACCATTCTCATGGGTGATTTTAACTGCCCCTCCATTAACTGAAAGGCATAAACTCAAATGCTCTAGAACAGCTAAGTTTGCACCCCTACTAGGGGTACAAATATCCTAGATTTGGTACTCACAAATATAGGTGAAAGTTGCACCTCCCACAAGTGTAATGTCTCCTCTGGTAAGATCAGATCACAGAGCGGTCTCCCTTTAAATAAAGCCCCCCCCCACTTAACTCCAAAAATGTTAAGAACTATTCTAAGGCAAACTACCTCCTATTAAGTGACAGCATATCTAGTTTCCAAGCTCCCCCAAACCCAGAAAACACAGAAGCCTATATATGGTGTACACAATAGCCCTGAGTGACCAAATAATCAACGACATAGAAATATCAGTACCGGACTGAAATAAGCCCAGGAAAAACTGCAAAAACAAGCTATCCTGGTGCACCCCTGGTATAAAAAAAATCCTATATAGAAGTAAGAAGGAATGTGCACAACAAAACAAAACATCTCTCGTTAATCTAAACAAACAAATCAGTTAACTCGTCAAGACTCAAAGCAGACTTGGAGGCAGAAATAAGTTAAGGATAGGCATAAGGCATTTTTCAGTTATGTCCAGTCTTAAGGGCAACACCCAACAATGTACTAAATTAGTTGTGAATGGCATCATCTATACTCATCCAGAAGATAATACAGCACATCTGCTGACTGATGAATTCAGCTCAGATTTCACCTCCCCATCACCCCCAGTTCTCCCCCAAGAAATACCATCCAACATGCCCCCGCCAATCATCACTAAAGAACAGGTTGCCACTACATTATCTAAAGCTAATAACACAGCTTCAGTGAGGCCCAATGATATACCAGGTTGCCTCTTAAACATCTTGAATCAGGACCTATCAGGGACACTGGGATTCTATTTAACCACAGTATCAGGAATGACTTTATCCTGATAAAGTGGAAGGCAGCAACAGTCATCCCTCTGCACAAAGGATCACCATCAACTGACCCAGGTAATTACAGAACCATAGGTTTGACTGATCTTGGATGTAAGGCTATGGAAAGAATAATCATGGAGTTGATAAATAATGACATTGGAAACTTCCAAGTACTGGACCCAACCCAATTCAGCTTTGTCAAGGGCAGGTCATGCCTAGTAAATCTGCTGGACTTTTTTGAAAATGTCACTAGGGACTTAGATGATGGTAAAACAGTGCATACCACCTACATTGACCTGGCCAAGACATTTGACACAACCTCACTCTCAGGCATTATAAATAAACTCACAAAAGTGGGCATAAATCCCTATATCACCAGATGGACAACCAATTGGCTCACCAACAGGACATGTGGTTAAAGTACGTGAACTAAGATCCAGTAAGAGACCAGTTACTAGTGGTGTGCCACAGGGCTCAGTGCTGGGACCACACCTGTTTGGAATATACTTCTATGAAGTCAAGGCTAATGTGAAAGTCCTCTGGAGGACAAGGCTTGCTAATCACTGCAAGCTGGGGGCAATTATCGAATCTCCCAGTGATGTAGATATCCTTTAGGAGGGTCTAAATCTCACAAATGACTGGTGTCAGAGCCATGGCCTAAAACTAAATGCAGAAAATGCATTATCATACCATTTGGGAAACCAAAGAACCCTGCAAATTACAACATTAATAGCACACCCCTAACAGCTGACTAAGAGGGGAGAGATCTACATACATAGATAGCAGCCTGAACTTTGACTGCCATGTGTCCACAGTGGTGAGGAAGTCCTTCTACGTGGCACAGTTTAACTAAAGGCATGGCATCCAGATCCAAGGAAGTTACAGTCCCACTTTATTCAGCCCTCACCAGACCAATAATTGAATACAATGAACCTTTTGGCATATAATTGACAAGGCACTTGCAACAGCTGGAGCAGCCTCAGAAGTTCCTTTTAAAAATATACAGGGTGTGAACACCATGTCCTATGCGGACAGACTAAAAGCCCTATCCCTTTACTCTCTCGTCTACTGACTATTAAGTGGTGATCTATGCCTAACCCAAAAAGCACTCACAAATCTAGTCTTGATGGTGCTACTAGACATCTGCAAGACAAACAGCATGTCACTCAATTTAGGGATTAAAACCTAGACTCAAACAAAACATATTGGAGAGAGAGATGTGTCACAAAGATTACCCCTTCTTTGGAAGGGGTCTCTTATTCACATTAAACGGAGCCCTTGCCTATACCTCTTCAAATACAATTTGGATCAATGGATCAGGAATCGCAAATTCACATCTGGGGTAGCACCTATATCCATTTGAATAGGGGCAATCTGTAAAATACTCAAGGCATATGCACAAACCTATGTCATCTTCTTGCCCCTAGGGGCCACATATTGTGTAAAATCAGGTTATACCGGCTAGGCACACAAGGTATCTTAAGCCATTTATATAGCAATCTCCTTTGAAGCTATAATCTCTTACAATGCTTTAGACCCAGGCAGGCAATCCTGGAGGAAATGCATGGATGCAGTGAAAAGACAATAAGGAGAACAATAGAAAAAATGTATCAGCTTTTGGGGAATGTGCACAGTAAACTGACAATTATAATGCAGAAACTGGGAGTGGACGTATGGGGACTGATCATAGACACAGACCGAGGAAAAACTGATTTTGTAAAACTATGGGGGTGGTTCATACAGCAACATGCTCAGGATGTTAGAGTCTTTAGGTAGGCAAAACAGAACATGTATTACATAACAGAATTTATGAACATTTATATGGTATTAGGCTAGGTCATTTGAATAATACTTTATATAAACATTCTGTAGTGTGCAACAAATTCAGTAGTTTTAAATTTGGTATTTGGAGAAAGTTTTAGTGAATCCAAGGGGTGGAGAATGGAAATCCCAACTTGAATATAAGGAACTATTGCTACAATAAAAATTGGAAGCAATGAATCCACCTAGATTGAATGACATATTCTCAATACTTCCAGTTTTTAAAATAATAGCAGCTAAATTATAATGTGTTTATTTTATACACCCATATTATTTATGAACAAAGTCTTACACTTACATATATATTTTTTGCAAACATGCTTATACTAATAGTGTATTTATTAAAAAAATATGATGTATTGTCATTTTAATATACATTTTTAGATATGTGATTTATGTGATAGTTGAGTAAACACATTTAAAATTTGATTCATTATGTAGATGGAGAAAACATTTATATACATTTTACAGCATCATCCTGCTTTTGTATAGTACTTTATATTCAATGATAAATTTGTGCTTGTTTCTTTAAATTCAAGCCATTTAAGAAGAGATTTAAGATTTTTTTTTTATTCTGATGAACTTCTGGGTTATGGAATGAAAACACTACATTTAACTTTTTTTGTTTTTATTAAACAAGGGAAAATTAATGTTGGCTGTTTTTATCGGTTTGGCACACGCCATTCGCCGTTTGGTGCTAATGATTTTGGTGGGAAAACAGGGGGAGAACTATTCAAAGGCTGCATGACACAGAGTCCAGAAAAGGTAGTTAAATAGGAGGCAGTTCATGAAATAAAAGAAAGTGCATGCAAGTGTTAGAAAGCTATGGGGGACACTATACTCCTACCAAAATGTAAGGGGAAAGGAGAAGATGCAGGGATCTGACGACTCAAGTAAAATATGGTAGCAAAACAAGAAGGAATACTAGGAGGGTGGCATCCATCCTTAGGATATATATAGTCATGGAGGCAGTAGTAAAATGGAGACAAAATGCAACCCACATCCGGTGGAGAATAAATATAGGCACAGGTGGACCACAGGAAAAGTATATGAATCAGAAGCAGAGGGAGAGCAGTAGTACTGGAAAAGCTACTGTTGGATTATGGGAGAAGAAGGAGGGAGGCATCTGACAAGAAGTACAAAATAGTAAGAGGAGGAGATGGATAGCAAGAGTAAGAGAGGAGGGGGGCAACATAACAGAGGATGACAAGGAAACTGGGGAATCATTTAGAAAATTCTACCTACAAATACACATGGACAACAACAACTGAGTGAGTGGTACTGAACAGAAAGGGAAAATAATACAAAGAGAACTTAAAGAACAATGCCACTCTGAAAGAGGTCAGGAAGGTAGTAAAGCAACGAATGAAAAGATTTAATTTGCACATACTTATTCTCTAGTCAAGAAGATATTTGATACGACTCTGCTTTGTTATGATAAGCTATTAGTACTAGTAATAACAAATGTTATCTTACTCAGATAATGGTTTACTGTAACACTTAGCATTATTTATAAATAGCTATATAACAAGACTGTAATAATTTGATGACTGTTACCTGCCACACATTGAATAATACTCCTTTAATTGTAAGGATATTAGATATGCAGTGTTTTTCCACAGATCCTGCTGAAATGTGTTATTAGCTTCTCTGGACTATTATATGTCAGTTTACATATTTAAATCCATATTATATATGGTTAATGTCTACAGATTTTGCCTATTACCTAGATAGATAGACAGACATACTTTTTAGACTGAGCCTGGTAAAGCCATCTGAATTCATTGCAACCTGCATGGCTACATACAGCACTAATTAATATTCCTGTAATAAGTATTATAAAATAGGAAAGAATAACTCTCACTCTTAACATTTGCCTACATAAATAACATATCCCAAATAAATACAGAAAAAAAATAACTTATTGAACTTTTAACTATTTTAGCGCTTGGTTTAGACACTGACACATACCCTTGGAGTCTGCCTTTGAAATGTGTTCACAATTTATTGCACTAGTTTTGTTAATGCTCTGTTATGTCTGACAGTAATTCTGTCCTTTTAATCACAAATGCCATATTTACAGATTATGAAAACATGGTTAGTTTTAAATATTAAAACAATTATTGTTTTATTGGTTTACCTGAAATGTTTCAAAATTGAAGGAACAGGATGCAAGAAAAGCAAACGCTTAAACAACAGAAATATAAAGTCTAATGATGTCATGTGCAGAGATTTAAAATATTTTATACTGTTTACTCCCTTTGCAAAGCAGAGGAAAATCATTATAGACATTCTGAGTAGAGCTTTTTTCTTATATTCTTCAGACTTAAGAGTAGTTCATTTTTGTTAGGTACTGTATTTTTTATTTTAAAATCAGCATCAGGATAATTAGCAGGCTACAAATCAGATTTGGTCATGTCACATTAAACGGATGATAAAAAACATTCCTGCAGAGCATTAAAGCACCGGACAGTATTTCTGACTGCAGAAGCAAAACGCTGAATGGAAACCCTTTGAAGAGTTTATAAACTACTTTTTGGCAACTTCAGAAGGACTGATAGCATGGTAGTCATTTTTGCCATACAAATTACCACTGAAGCGGATATAGCCTTATACAAATGGTAACAATTAATTAGGAGGATCTTAAGTTAATGCACTTTCTTACACACTAAAACTAAATGTATAAAGTAGGCCAAACCATCACTTTAATATACACTTCCCTTTGTGCGTTTAGTAGCCTGTATTGATAGATTAAGAATATGGTGAACACATTCTAGGAAAGGAATGATACTGTCAGCTATGGTAATGTTTTTAATATTTAAACACACAGTTGGTTCTGCTAAATGCCAGAGCACACTTTGCCATTCCCTAAACTAATATTCTGATGAAATAAACTAATATTCTGATGAAATTATCTCATGCCTCATGCCATGTGATAGAAATTACATTATCCCCTCTATCCAAGGAATACATTCACAGATAATTGTGTCCATAAAATTACTAACATTCCCATCACTATTCACTTTGCTCTCTGCTATAGTTACATCCAGAAGCTGTGTTTTCAGGTGCAGTCATCATATGGATACAACTACTCTATTATTCACATACATACATCTCTGAATTATATCTGCACTGTAACAGTGTAGGGTAACAGACAACATACGACTGACATCTTTGCACTTCAACAAACCTCTTTTCTTGTTACTCAGTGTCCCAACAATTCACTCTTTGAACACCAGATGTAGCATTCATCCAGTTGATGGGGCACTGTCAAAGCAATGAACAACACAGCTGCAGCAAGTAGAACTCTAGGAATTCACGAAATGCAGAGCACAGCAATAAACACTTATCCATTATGAGAATACAATAATGCTAGGAAATAAGAAATTAGTAATGTGTTATTTAGGACCACTTCACCCCACCTCTAGTATAAGCACAAAAAATAAAATTACAGTAATGAAATTTTCTAGGAACATATTTGTCATATTCTTACTAAAACATTTTAGTTTTTTGTATATGATACTTGACCAAAACAGACTTAACAAACCTATAATTAAAGTACATCACATCTGTTGTTGCGGACATCTTCATTCATTTTGTCTGTTTCAGTGCAGCAACGAGATTTATAAAGAAACATCTCTTCCTACACTCACTATTCTAACAGAACAATGACAAGACCCCCCAGTGCTCGCAGCTGTGCCTGGCTTTGAATACAACAGCCTCTCTTGCAGATACTACTGAGATCTTATACTTGGAAAGGACTGCAGCAATTCAGCTGTCACTCACTGACAAGTAAAGAGGCATTGAAAAGCACTGCTCACTGAGAAGCAAATATTTCCTAGGCCACTGATGGTTAATGAGAAAACTTACCTATTGTCCCTTCTAACCACTCTAATGGGCTTGTCTGGTTCATTGTAAATGGGCTCTTTGCAAACAAACAATAACTATAGCAAATGGACAAGGTTACACATATCTTAGAGTGAGAACACACTAGTGTTCTTTTATTGGACCTTGCAAACTGGAAAGTATAAGAGGAGAGGGCATGTTTAATTTGTTGGTCAGTTCTTAATTTTCCATGGTTGGTCAAATACTAAATTCACATCGTTCCTTACAAAATGTGCCAGAGTGTTTCTGTCCCATCTTTCCCCGAATGGCATTAGGGAGGACAGCACAGTTTTATAGCTACAGCCTTGCACAGCAGCTGACAGTTTTCTGACAGCAACTTGAAGAAGATGTGAAAGAAATAAAGGACCTGTGAGCCACATGTTACTTCTGTGCTCAGACCACTATGAATGGGAGACATCCTATTTCACTTTCTGCAATGTTGGTTAGATTCCATTGTAAGCTGCTTACGACATTGCAACAGAGTTTCCACTGGGTACTTTTCTGCTCTATCAAGAGAGTAGTATTCTCAGTATGGAAGTTGCAGACAACTGTGGAAATGATGTGCTCTTTTATCAGAGGGGGCTCTCATTTTACTGGGGTAACTTGATACACTTTGTCTGCTGGGATGATCAAACCAGGGAGGAGAAATTAAAAGCTAATGTCCAGGGTGAATATGCTGAAAATAAAATGGAGACAGTCGATTGTTGTGCAACTTCATTGCCAATTGAAAACATTAATTGACTGAATGTTAAGACTAAAATAAAAAAAAAAGTGTTAAATGAAATGATTAAAAATAAGGGTAATGGAAAAGGGCAGAATAGACCACACAAGTAGAATGTAATACTAATAATATGCACAATCATTTTTAACATTCACTATTACTTTTATGCTAGTCTAAGCAAGATGCATATATGTTTTTGTGCTAAATTCAGCTTCTCCCCACACAATTAGGAGTTAACAGGCAAGTGTTATCACAGTAGCCAAGAAGTGACCTAGTGATATAACTGTGGATATTAATAAACATACTTGTCCTGCACTCTCATAGTCATACATGCATTATATGCATTACAAAGAGCAACAAAAAAGTTACATGCAGTTAGTAAGTACATGAGAGACGCCATACATATTTCTAAATTTCTGCTTCCCTTCACTTAAGATGTTTAATGAAGTTAAACAATTTTCTATTTCTAGCAGCTGCCACTAAATCTAGTAATCAGGAAAAGGGAAAAAAAAAACACACGAAAAAGTCAGAGTCTATGAAGTATACCAAATCAGCAGTGGCACATATACTTCAAAGGCATCTACAAGTGTACATCAAGGCATTCCTAATAAGTGTTTACTCATAGTGAGCATCAATATTGTGAAAACTCATTGTCAATACGTGCTAGAGCAGAAAATTCCCAGTTAACTCACCATAAGAATATCGCATTGAACTATCTCCCAAAGGCATTCCATATCTCCAAGTTCCAGCAGGAGTCTTTTCAAGTTGAATTAGAATCTTAAGGTGTTACTGCCCAATGTTGGTAGCCTAAACAAGAAAGCCCACTCCCTCCAAGCTCGCCTTACCTTGGAGGATGAAGGCATCTGTGCGGTTATTGAGACATGGTTTAAAGCTGTGGAGAACATCCCAGCAATGCAAGAATACAATACCTTCTGTACATTTATATCAGCTACTGTACAGGCAGGGACAAAGGATGGAGGTGTCTCAGTCTACATCAAAAACAAAAATCTCAAAGTTGGTCAAATGGGATGACACCCTTCAGTTTCTCCATATCTAAATTACCATAGGTAGAGTCCCATATCATATCTTTGCAAGCTGTAGGTCACCAACTATAACTCACAAAACCCATAGCTCATAACTACTGGATTCACTTATCATTCCACCCAATACTATAGTCATGGGGGAATTTAATTACCCCTCCATAAACAGAGAATCTTATACTAACTAAAAGTTGCAGGCTCAGAGATACCTGCACTATGTAAACACAATACTCTGAACCGGTTAGTCCATATACCCACTAGAGGTGCAAACATACTAGGTCAGGTACTCACAAATATGTGAGAATGGTGCACTCTCCCTCCCCCCACCCCATAGTGTCCTCTCTGTTTGGGTAAAACTATAAATCTGTCTCCTAAATAAAAATCAGTGGTGTGACCTCAGAAAACTCTGTAAAAGTTAGGAACAACTCTAAGGCAAACTATCTGTTATTAAGCAACTATCTGACTAAATATCAAACCCCTCCAAACCTGGAGAACACAGCTACCTATGCAGAATTGTACAGAGAAACCCTGTACAATTATGTTAACAGATGCATGCAGATAGCTTTGCTAACAAAAACAAGCCCAGAACAAGATCAAAAAACAAACCACCCTGGTGGAGTCCAAACAAACACATTGTACAACAAAAGGGAAGAAAGTCATAACTAAACTTAGGAGGTGCAATGCCCAGCAGGGTACAAAACGCATTCATCAGGCTAAACAAACTAAGAGGGAAAACGAAGTCTACCAAAGTCAATTTCGAGGTAAAGATACTGTAGCAACCCATGCCAAGAACAACCATAAGACTTTCTTTAGCAATATCTAAAACCTCAAAGTGGTATACAACAGCCTGTAGAACTGATTGCTAATGGACTCATTTAAATGGAACCAGAAAATATAGAAAATCTGCTGGCTGACAAATTCAGCTCTAGTTTTATCCCCCTATTCCCCCCCAGCTACTCCCCAAGTAATCAAATATAAATAAGCCAATAATTACTGGGAGTAGATCATAAATGCACTCTATAAAGATAAGAACACTGCATCCATGGGTCCCAATAATATCCCAGGATGCTTAAAGCTTGACCTACCTGGACTTCAAGTCACTATTTAACCATAGCCTCCAGACAGACTTTATGCTATGTGAATTGAGGACTGTAATGATCATCCCTCATTAAAGGGTGGTCCATCAGCATACCCAGGAAACTACAGACCCATAAGTCTTGCAAGTCTCATAGGCAAAGCCTTGGAAATAATTATCATGGATATGATTAATAATGACTGAGAAACTCTGCAGACACTGGATCCAACCCAGTTTGGCTTTGTTAAAGGCAGATCATGCCTACTCAACCTGGTGTGCTTCTTGAAAAAGGTCACTAAGGCAGTGGATGAGGGCAAAACAGTGCATACTACCTACCTTGATCTGGCTAAGACATTTGATACAATACCTCACTTGGGCATTGTAAACAAACTCTCAGAACTGGGCATTACACCCTGTGTTACATGCTGGATATCCAACTGTTTCTCAGATAGAACCCAGGAAGTTAGAAATGGGGAGACAACCTCCACAAAAAGGCCTGTCATTACCATCCCTCAAAGCTTAGTGCTGGGCCCACTCCTTTTTGGCATTTACTTCATGGGAAGTCAAAGCCAATGTCAAAGACTTATGACTACCAACTAGAAGCAGTCATAGAATCCCCACAAGAAACTAAGAAACTACAGGTAGGACCAAACATACAAATGATTGCTGCCAAAGCCAAGGCTTAAAACTCAGTGTCAAGAAAGGCATATCAGTACCCTTTGTGAAGTTAGCCACCCTAGAAAACTACCTCATTGATAACAACCCCCCCAAGACTGGACCCAGTAGTCAGTGATTTGTGGACGTATATGGATAGCAGCCTGGCTTTCTGAACGACTTCTCCAAGATAGTAAGTAAATTATCAAATTAGTTGATCAGCTTATACTGCCAGGAAACTGGATTGCTGTTGTGGTAAACCAAGTTGAACTATACCAATGCCAGATAACACCAAACTTTGATTTAGGAAATGCTAAGCTTTTTATTAAAACACAAAATATGAAGTGCAAAAATATAAAGTGAAAAGCTTTCAGGTGATACCTTTGCTCAGTGCAAGTACCATCAAAACACTTAATGCAGTTTATAAAGCAATTTAAATACAAATCACATGACACAGCCCTCCAATCACAAAATATTTAACTGAATTAATAGATGAAATGTCAGAGTGAATACTAAGGGATGAAAGCGCTTAACCTTTGGAGCTTATGGTTTTGGAATAAAGCTGTTTTTTTCTAAACTTTTGGTGTGGCGCTTATGGTGGAGTTGAGCCCTGGAGCACTTTCATTCATTTTTCTTTTGAATTAATAGAAATGGTCAATAAGTACTTGAACATTATAAAAAGCAGCATCATAAAAGAACATTCATTAACATAAAGTAAAATCGGTGATACTGCATTTGTTTCTTTATTAAAATAGGCTTAATACTAATTGCAATATTTATGCCTGGTTCAGTATCAGCTTACAGCCTTAAAATCTAGTTGTATTCTCTGATCAAGAATGTTGTTAATATCTCCCCTCTGATATTTTTGTACATATCAATTGCTCTAAATTTAAATTCATGATCAAGACCAACTTTCTTACTATGTTTTGTCAGTGCATTGGTTTGAATACACTAAGTGTTATGCTACATGTAAATACTACCAATATAGTAACCTGTACTGGATGTTCTGCTTTTTATGTTGGCAAATGTAGCTGTAGAATTTAAGATCACATTATTGAACACAAGTCTGATATACGTATCTGGTATACAAGGCATCCTTGGATCCCACTCTGATGGACCTTTTACACATCTGCAAAACCAATATCATCAGAACTACTCAATCTAGGGACTTGAACTCCGCTTGCAATATAACTAGGACATGCTGGAGGGAAAGGTATGTGTCTCAGAGAATGCCACACCTCTGGGAAAGGTTTCCCATCCATGTGAAGCATAGTTCAAGCTTAACCTGGACCAGTGGATGGGAAATTTGAAATTCACATAGGTCTAGCACCCATGTCTGTAATGGGCAGAGACAGTCTGTAAATCATAACCTAGTTTATAATATATATATATATATATATATATATATATATATATATATATATATATACACACACACACACACACACACACACACACACACACACACACACACACACACACACACACATACACACACACACACACACACACACACACACACACACACACACACACACACACACACACACACACACACCTTAAAATAATCTCTAAAGCTCAAAAAACTTGCAGTATACATTTCTGATGCATTGCTAGGCTTATAAAGGCCCAAGTAACTGTATATCAGTGTGTATATTGAACCTAGTCAGTCACTGTAGCTAGACAGCACGTGCATATAAGTTACTGAGCACGCGTGAGATTAGTACCATTTTGTGTAGTCAGTCAGTGTGAATGCAAGCTTGAATGGAGATGCACGTGTGTGTTAGAAGTAACAATTCAGTCTGTAAACATATGAAGTATGAATTATATGTACAAGTTACAGCTCCTGATGTGTGTATGCACAATAAATGACTTCAATGCATACCCAGCCTCAGTGTCTCATTTGAATATACGAGACATGTGACAGTGTCAGAATGGGATCCGAAGTTGAAGCAGCTTGCAAACCATGAGGCATGCAGTTAGAAGTAGAGTAATATCTGGGAGTGAGCTCGCAAACAGGTCAGCAGTTATTCAGAGTTACTTAAATTTGTTTCAAATGATTTTCAGTCACCAAACGTGGAGTAGCATTAAACATGTTAAAAATAATTTCTGAGATGTTTGAAATGTCTGCGATAGTGGCATAATATTTTAATATTTAAAGTGTTTGGCTCTAAAGTGTTTAAAATGTTTGAAAAGGCTAAAATGTCTGGATGTGTTAACAATGTCTGATTTTTTCACAGTAACTAAGACTTTGAAGTGTCCGAAGTGTTTGAGGTATTTACAGTGTTAACGTAAACCATTTTCAGAGAGATTGTTGTACATTTGAGCAAAATTACAAGTACCAGGTCTATACTTATGTTAAAAAAATTGTTGTTACGGCAAAGGGATTTTGCAGACCTGAACCGCTGGTATTTGATAATATTGCCGAGAACTGGTGAGTGTCTGAGCAGATGATATTTTCATACAGGCTGCATTTTCTGATAAAGATGCTCATACAAAAGTATTTATACTTCACAGTTTAGCTGGTTCAGAGGCCATTGAGGGGAAACTTTCATCTGTGTATGCACCTGCTGTGTGTGCAAGGGAGGGTGAGAACTGCCATTTTGTGATACAGACTGAAACATGGGAAAACCTTGAGTGTTTAAAATGCAACTTTAGAGAAATATGTAACCCCTAAACGAATATTACATTGGCACAAATTTTACACAAGAAATCAAAAGTCTGGTGAAACTATTGCAGCATATATTATCGACTTAAAAGCAAAAATATGTAGATTTGGTGATCTGGTTGATAAAAGACCATCTTGTATGTGGTGTTAATAATAAGGGCGGCGCAGTGGTGCAGCGGTTAATGCTGTCGCCTCACAGCAAGAGGTTCTCTGGTTCGATTCTCAGCCGAGGTGCCTTCTGTGCAGAGTTTGCATGTTCTCCCTGCGTTCGCGTGGGTTTCCTCCAGGTACTCCGGTTTCCTCCCACATTCTAAAGACATGCGTCTGGAGCATTTCTCCCCGGGCCTCCACTGAAAACAGGATCTGTGGAACCTAGTCGGACTTTCCCGGTCAACAAATGTTAAATAAATAATAATGATGCAGTGAGAAAGATTTTGTTTTGAGATATTGAATTAGCATTGAGCAAAGCCTTTAAAATTTGTCAAATACATGAGATTACAGAAAAGCATAAGAATATGCTTACGAATGCGAAAAGCATGTTCACTGTGTCTGCTAGTGCAAATGTTGATAGTGTGCAGCAGAAAGTTGAGATGGAAAAGAAATATAAACAGAGAGGCAGTGCCACACCCAACCTCATTGTTAACTGTCACAATTGTGGAGGCAGTCATGAACCTAAACAGGAAAAGTTTAGCATTTGGTCAGCAATGTCACAAATGTAAAAAGTGGAATCATTTCAAAAGGCTTTGCAAGTCTAAAGTGTCGCAAACTTATGTTAAAAGAGAGTATCTGAAGAAGCAAATAGATCAGATAAAGACTGAAGCAGACCGAGAGCTGTGAGCAAACTTTCTGTGTTGATGGTGTCCCTGTCATTCATGAAACAGTTAATACAGTAGATTATTAGTTGTCTACAAAGAGTGAAATATTTTGTACTATATAAATTAATGGGAAGCCTGTAGAGCTTAAAGTAGATACTGGTTCTAAGTGCAATGTTATATCAGCACAAATATTTGCTAAAGTAAAAGCTTATGGGAAACTTGATTCAACAAAGTGTGGAACATTAGTTGCTTATGGTGGTGAAGAGATTCATACTGATGGTGCAGTAGTTCTTTCATGTCATTCTGCTGGAAACAGCTATGACTTGCAGTTTTAGTCAAAAGTCACGTGCAGTCATTGTTAGGCCTCAAAGCCCAAGAATGGGACTGATTCCATTTAATAAAGAGGTCGACCATACAAGTCTGAATAACAATGATACTTTTACACAGAATATTTTAGTGAATATACTGATATTTTCAAAGACTAGCTTGGTAAACTTCCAGTCACATATTCTATGAAGTTAAACCATGAAATAAGCCCAGTTGTCAGACCAGCACAGAAGATTCCAGAAGCAATGCAGAGTAAAATAAAAGCAGAACTAGACAAAATGGTGAATTTAGGTTTCCTTACTCCAGCAGAAGAACCGACTGAATGGGTATCCTCCATGGTCGTAGCTCATAATAAAAGCTCAGATGATATTCGAATATGTATTGATCCAAAAAACTAACAAAGCACTTAAGCATCCTCATCATCCAATATGTACAGTAGAAGAGGTAGACACTTTCATGACAAATTCCACTATTTTTTCTGTCTCAGATGCAAAAAAGCTCTTTTTGGCAAATTTCATGGGATCATAAACCTTCATTGTTAACCGCATTCAGTACACCATTTGGTAGATACAGATTTTTGAGAATGCCATTTGGAATTAATTCTGCCAGTGAAGTCTTTCAACGTGACATGGAACACATTTTTTTCTGGTTATCCATGTACTATTATAGGAGATGATATTATTGTTAGAGATAATGGTGAAGACAAACACAACAGAAATCTGAGAAAAGTGCTAGACCATGCACGTGAAGTAAATCTTAAACTGAATCCTCAGAAATGTAAATTCAAACTGAATGAAGTTGCTTATGTGGGACATGTGTTTACAAACTCTGGCTTACATCTAGATCCGTCTAAGCAAACAGCAATTGTTGAAATGGCAGCTCTAGATAATATTACATCTTTACAACATTTTCTAGGTATGGTCAACTGTTTAGAAAAGTTCACCCCAGACTTGTGTGAGCTTTCTGAACCATTACATGAGTTGACATGTAAAACTGTAAAGTAGTCCTGGTTGGAACACCACTAAAGAGCATTTGATATTCTTAAGAAAATTGCCAGTCCACCCACACTGAGAAATTATGATATTCACAAGCCTGTAACTCTTTCTTGTGATGCTTCAAGAAGGCATACCTGTAGCCTATGCATCAAGAACTTTAACTCAAACAGAGATGCATAATGTACAAACAGAAAAAAACTTTTGGCAGTAGTGTTCGCATGTTTGACGTTCAATGATTATATTTATGGTAGACCTATCGAAACAGAGACTGATTACCAACCACTGGTGACAATTTTGAAAAAGCCAATGCATACAATGCCAGCTTGATTGCAATGCATGATGTTAAAATTGCAAAAGTACAATTTCAATATTGTGTACAAAAAGGGGAAATACTTGCACCTTGCTGATGCTTTGTCAAGCGCATCCAGAAAAATTACACAGCAGCTTGAAATGAAACAGCAGACTTTGATGCCATGAAAGTCAGAAACTTTTTGTCATCACAGCTTCAGACCCAATTATCCAGAAGCTGAAAAACATCATCAGTCAAGGATAGCCAATATGACAAACCTGTTTACCACTTGACGTTCAGCAGTATTGTCCTTGCAGAGATGAGCTCATGAAGGAAGATAGAATCCTCATGAAAGTTCCAAAAGTTATAATTCCCAAAGCATTCCAACAGGAATATATCCAAATTTTGCAGCGTGGTCACCCAGGTACTAATTCAAACAAAAGAAGGCAACAGGCATTGTATTTTGGCCTTCTATGTCTAAAGATAGAGAAAGAAACAAGCATGTTCAATTTGCAACAGAACCAAACTGCATCAACAAAAAGAATCTCTTCAGCTACACCAAATTCCTGAATTACCATGACCAACGGCTGCTGTAGATATTTTCGAACAGAGTGATAAACATTACTTTTTGTTAGTAGACTCTTACTCAAATTGGTTTAAAATTGACCTTCTTCCTAACTTGAAATCCAGCACAGTCATTATAAAATTGAAGAGACATTTTTCTATCTGTGGTAGTCCTTACAGTCATGTCTGACAATGGTGCATAGTTTACTACTCAGCAGTTCAAGAAATTTGTTGAATTTTGGGACTTTGTTCATATTACCAGTATTCTTGAGTATTTACAAACCAAAGGTTTAGCTGAACATGCAGTTCATAGTGCAAATTATTTGTTGGAGAAATTCAAAAGAGATGGTACTGATGTTCTCCTTAACTTACTCAGTCTTAGAAACATTCCTTGAGACAACTTGCTTGCTTCACCTGCTCAAAGATTAATGTCCAGACAAACCCAAACAACTCTTCTGATCAGCAAACGATTGCTAGTACCAAATGCAAAGAATAATAGAGTGATCAAGGCTCAACTTTTGAGAAAACATCAGTTACAAATGTTTTACTGTGATAAAACCAGTAAAGCCCTTTGACCATTGTTACAAGGGGAAGTTGTGAGAATGCAAACATGCACAGGTTATGATCGTGTAGGAACAGTGAAGGATATTTGTGAGGAACAAAAATTTTACATCCTACAATTTGAAGGAATGGATTACAGAAGGAATTGTAGACACGTGTTACCTGTGTCTAGCAACAGGGACAGTATGTGGAGATTCAGTCAATACTGGAACATCTGGGTATACATCAGAGTTGTTTGAAGAAAGCACACTGTCCTTTTGAATTTGAACAGTTGACGAGTCAATCTGAAAATTAGAGTCACTGCCTGTGCCAGTGACTCTAATTTTCAGATTGACTCATCAACTATTCAAATTCAAAAAGACAGTGTGCTTTCTTCAAACAACTCTGATGTATACCCAGATGTTCCAGTATTGACTAAATCCCCACATACTGTCCCTGTTGGTAAACCCAGTCAGAATTTCTATGTAACTAGATTGGGTAAAATTTGCAAACTCAATCCTAAATACACAGTGACTTGGACATGAAGTCAGCTATGCTTTGCTGAAATGTTGAAATAATGTCTAGCTCTTAAATATGCCTTTGTTCTTGTATTTTGCAATAGCAAACAAAATTAAAGTGTGAGGATGTAGATCAGGGTGTATATTGAACTTAGTCAGCCACTGTAGCTAAACAGCATGTGCATACAAGTTACTGAGCATGTGCGAGATCAGTGCCATTTTGTGCAGTCAGTCAGTGTGAATGAAAGCTTGACTGCAGATGCACATGTGTGTTAGAAGTAATAGATCAGTCAGTAAGCATATGAAGTATGAAGTATATGTACAGGTTACAGCTCCTGATGTGTGTATGTACAACAAACGACTTGAACCCACACCCAGCCTCAGTGTCTCATTTGAATACATAAGATATGTGACAGTAGCTGCTGTCCTGCCAAGTATACACCTATAAACATATAATTAAAAAGTTCACTAGGGGATAGATACAATGTATATCAGAATGCTCTTAATAGAATCTTCGGTGGATGTTACAGTCAATTCTAATGTGACTAAGAGAATATGAAGTTAAGAAATCCATTCTAGACCATGATTTATGATTTCATGAAAGTACATGATTTATGAGTTATAGATTAAGTCAAAGGGCGATCAATTAAACTAAGCTTCCATTTGTCTAGGAAAAGCCCTGGAAACATTCACATTAAACGTTTTTGCTATCCAGTCAATCACTATAATAAGATAATAATGCAAACCTATTTAAAAGTAAACTGATAGATTCAAAATCGTCAAGCTGTTTCAGTAATGAAGAATGTATTTTAAAAAGGAGGGATGCTTTTTGTCAAATTAGGGAATCTGAAAGTAATTCAGAAGAATTTTACATGTATATCAGCATCTAATGACACAATATTCAAGTCTGGTGATTTGTTGATCAGAATAGGTACCTCTGGCTTATTTTTTGAATCACCTCATGCTACAATAAAGATTATCCATTTCTACAAAGTGATTCCCACTGACTTTGCAACATTTGGGTCTCCTGGGTCATAGCAATATTAGCAACAGATACATTGAATCATTCAAATGCAAAGAGTTTCCTTTTATGAAGGGTTTAAGACCTCTAAAGTTCCATGATAAAAACTTTAATGTATTTTAAGAAATGCAGAATTTTAGTAACCTGGTTAACCAGAGATGAAGTAATTATTCAAAACTTACAATACCCGCATAAGGATAATACATGAATAGAACTGTCTCTCTGTTATACAATACTTAGAGAGGTATGGAACTGTGAATGATTATCAAAAGGAAAGAGAATTATTTATTCTGCTTAAATGTTTAAGTTGCACTTATAGTGACCTGTGTGATGATGCTTCTTTATACTTTTCAGTACATGCTTTTTTCAGTGTTTTAGCAAAAAGAGTTACCTGTTTGTATTTTTAGTTTGCCCTGTTGTGGAAATTGTGTTTCTGCATTGTCCTGTATTTCTATTTCCACAAGTAGAATTACTTGCAAAAAAGCTATTGGCTTGCATTTTAAACCCTTTTGGGCCATAGTCTTGTAGTTTAATTTATGTTTGTGGCAGGACTCTGCACTACTGCCAGATTTGAGCCTTAGTCATTTATCACTGCATTTATTTTTATAATTAGTGTTACTGGCAAATTTCTGGATAATCTGGTGCCTTAAACTGTAGTAGAAGTTCAGTAGTTAAAGAATTCTCTTTTCCAGTTTGTGCTTCATTGTGTGTATATTCTGCATATCATTTACCTGCTTAAAGTCGAATTCTGTCAGTCCCATCCCCCCAACAAATTTATTTAGTTTCTAAAAGAGCTCTTATATTGGCTTTTCTTGATTGAAAGCTTTTCTGGCTAGCCTGCTTGTTTCTTCTCTAACTAGCTTACTTGAAAAATGTTCTCAACCCTGCCACCCTTTTGCTGTGGTGGTTTTATAATGCTGTGTCTCTGCCCTCCACTCCTTATGGTAAGCTGATTTCCAAAATCGAGCCCTCCTCTCTTTTACCGGTACTCTTTGTTCTATAAGCTTTTTATGTACTCTTCCCATCCATTGCTTTCCGTAGTTCCATGCTACAGTGTGCCTACCCAGCGAAGCAGGACTGCTCGAGTAAACCTCCTTTACTTCATATTGTTTCCTGGTCATTTTTCTCAAGCTTAGCAAAGCTTGGCATCCTAGCCTGCATTCCAGAAGTGTTTTACTTGTATCCAGTGTCATGCAGGCACAATTAAGTAGCTTTGATTGCTAAATTGCATCTGCTTAAGTTATTTTGAGTGATTGATACTGCTGCCTGCTTGTGTGTGTGCATTTCATTGTGATTTTGCAAAATAACTGATACTGGCTCTCACTGTTACTGCTGTAAGACTGCCTTGAAATTGCCTTCATCAAGAGATTTATAGCTGGATGTTTAACTGGTTTGTGGTAGGATTGCACTTCTGAGTCTCTACTTTTACATTAGAAGGACTGGGTTTATTCATCTTGTGGCAGATGATATTTACCTGGTCTTTCTGAGTTAGACAATACAGAAATACTCATAGTATAGTCATTTTATTGACCAGAGTGCTCATTAATTAGTTTTTTATTTTTTCTGTACTTCTATAAATTGTGCATGTTTGCATAGGTTAGCTGTGCCTGTATAGTAGCAAACCCTTAGAAAGCAAATTTTCTCCTTAGATGGGCCCATAAAACTGTACCCTATAAAGTAGTGATATATAGTAAACACCTTGTGTGCTGACAAGCTTAGAGCTACTACTTAGGCGTTGAGTGGTAAAACCTACAGATTTAGTAGATTTCATTATTGTATAAACATTAGAGTTAGTAGAATTTAGTACTGTTAAGCATAATCTACCCTAGGAAAGCACCCTTGTAAGTCTGTACCAAAATGGTACTCTTAATAGTCTTATAACTCCAATGTACCACCCCCTTGTAGCTCAACAAAGGACTGGACAGTATGGATATGCAATTTTGCTAACTTCTATGTAGCCATCTTGGTGGATACAAGCATCTTGACACAATGCAGTAAGTATCTCATGTTTACTAACAACCACTTAATCCTTAGAGAAGCAGACAGTATGCGAAAGGTGCACTTGCACAATCACACTGGAGGCTAAACTCTCACATACAGGCACAAATCAGGTTGTGGAAACCACACAACATACACAGAGACTAACTTATGCTATGGCACTGAAAAGCAATCCTTCTAAAGAAAAACAGATCACTTATACAGCCCATTGTGTAAGTTATGCCTCAGCAAGCTCAAAGGCACTCAGGACAAACATCACCTATCATCATACATACTGTCAGTCTCAGTGGAGCCCCTAAGTCAAGCAAACATAAATCCCAGGACTCTGATCATAGGGGACTCAATTGTAAGATACAATGATGCTCCCCTAACCAGGCTGAATGAGAAGATAACTGTCAGTTGCTTATCTGGAGTCAGGATCCACCAAATTACGTACACACTCAAGTCGTTACACTTCACAGGTACCAGTATGATTCTATCATAGTCAATGTAGGTGTAAATGAATCTGGATATACCTTCCTTGACTATATGAGTGAGGCATTATGGAGCTTTCAGACTATGTGTCTCAGGTTGATATGAGCCTAGCACTGAGCAGCATATTACCACCACCGAGGATGATGTCACCATATGAGGAATAATTGATTGGCTAGCTTTCTGGTGTCATTCTAACGGGAGCCAATATTTATCATCTTGGGAAGACAAGTTAAAAGAACATGCTGCTTTGCCAAGGATGGTCTGCACCTTTCTCCTCTAGTCTTTCATATACCAGCTAAAACTTGGTCCACTGCAACAGTGTTTTTTTTTTTTTTTTTTTTTTAAGGCATGACAAATTGACAAACCTACTGACATAGCAAAATCAACTCAAATGAGTCTCAAGGTGCTACTGCTCAAAGCCTGGAGCATAAATAAACATCACTCCTTCCAAGTCTAAGCCCTTATCACATGCAAGAAGATAGACATCTGTGCAGTTACTGAGATACGGTTTAAAGCAGAGAAGTAGTGAGTCTCTCAGCAGTGTAAGATTGCAATGGCTTCCACACTTTTAGAAAAAAAAAAGCTACACAGACAAGGGCTAAAGGTGGAGGTGTCTCAATATTTATTTATTTGACATTTGATTACCAGGAAAGTCTGACTGGGTCCAGGAAGATCCATTTTCAGCAGAGGCCTGGGAAGAAAAGCTCCAAATACATGTAAAAAGAAATGTTAATTCAGAAGTTAAGACAATAAAGATGAAAGTATATAATAAAACGTGAAGAACAGAAAAAATATTAAGTTACAAATAGAAGCTGTTACAATAAATACATTATAGGAGGGAAAATTAGACTACAAGACACTAGTTCTATTAAAGTACTGACGATCAGTGAAACACAAAAGAAGAAGACAAGGTAAGGGATGAGAAAGGGATATACAGCAAGTGGGTTAAGAGGGTAAGGAACGAAGGAAATATAAGAGCACAGAGGAAGAAGTTGGAGTGAAAAAAGAAAGTAGGTAGTGGGGTATGGAGATTACAGAGAGAAGTTTAGGCCTATTACAGATAGTAGATAGAGAACTAAAAGGTGAAAAGGGGAAAAAGGAACAAAGGGGAGAAGAATTAGATCTTGTGAAAGGTCATTTGAGCTAGTTAGAAAAGGATATAGTGTCAAATAGGGTTAGAGCAGCAACAGATCCATGCTTTGCTTAAGCATTCCTTTAGAATGATTTTAAATGAGAGGAAGTAGATGTTTGATCTAATCTTTGTGGGAAGCTTGTTTCAAGCTTTGGCAGTGGAATAGGAATATACATCAGTTTTATTGGGCTTGTGTAGAGATAGTTTGCATCTTAGAAATCTATTAGGGAGATAGGCAGAAAGAACAGATGTTAGCGCAGGACAGGCAGTAGGTTTATAGATCATGCTGTGGGCTAAGAGTTGTGAGTGAGTGAGTTGTTTTGGGAGTTCCAGCCATTTTACTGATTAGGTGCAAAGCAGTGACAAGTGGAATATGAACAGCTTGTGGCAAATTTTGCAATTTTGTTATAGCAAGTTTCAAGTTTTAAGACAGAGGTCTGAAGATTGGTAAAGATGTTGGCACCATACAACAGGGAAGGTAATAGGTAGGTATTAACAACACTCATTTTAGTAGACTGGTTAAGAAAAGGTGAATGTCTGTAGAGCACACCTAATTAATGATGAGTTTTTTGATGCTATTTTGTATATGGAGGTTGAATTTTAGGTTATCAATAATTATACCTAGCAGCTTGGTGTATGGTACAGTTATAATTACTGTGTTATTTAGGTAATGAATGTTAAAATTTGTTTTATATGCTTGTAGTTTTTGGGGGGGCAAAGAGTAGGACTTTAGTTTTGTTTGGGCTGAGAAGCAGCTGCGAGTTTTAAAGCCAGAGTTTAATAGATGAGAAAACTTGAGTAATTTTTTTGAAGTTCAGTTAAGTTATTAGCATTTAGCAGTGCAGATAATAGTTGAATCATTGGCATATTAGATTAAAGAGGCTTGGTGGATGGATCGTGGATGTGAATGTAGGTTAATGAAGATGTTAAACAAGAGAGGCCCAAGGATGGGGCCCTGGGGTATTGCAGTTATAATTGGTAGGAAGGGAGAAAGTGAACCTTGCCATTTTACTGATTGTTGCCTGCCTGCAAGGTAACTTGTGAACCATGCCATGGAGATGGGTGTGGAACCAAATGAGGAAAGTCGGTATAATAATGTATTATGTGAAACAGTACTGAATGCTTTTGAGAGGTCTAAAAATACTGTGGATGCAAGTTGACCAGAATGTCTAGCATGATTTATGGTGTCCATGAATGATATTACGGCAATTGTAGTGCTGTGATTGGGTCTGAAACCATCTTTGGTGGGGGAAAGGAGGTTGTTGTCTTGAAAATGTTTAATTAGTTGTGTGTGGATACATTTTTCCAGTATTTTAGACGAAGGTGATAAGATAGCAATTGGGTGGTACATAAATCAGAGCAGTTAACTTCTTTGTATAGTGGGATAATATAGGACTTTTTCCAGATGCTTGGGGCATGAGATTCAATAACTAACCTTTGATAAGAATTCAGATTAGGTAGGCAATGGCTACATCAGCAAGCTTAAGGTACTTATGTGGGAGATTATCAGCTGAATTATTACAAGGTGAGTTTTTGTAGAAGTTCTTTTTTATGTAGTTGGTAGGGACTGGGTGTAGTGTGAAGGTAAAAGTAGAAGCTGGAGAATATTGTGAGACATCAAAAGTAGCATTATTTATTGAAGATGTGTTATTAGCAGAGGATTACACTAGATTAGATATGCTATTAATTAAGTGGGAGTTAAACAGGGTAGCATTTTGTACAGGAGATTTATCTGGAAAGGGTCTAGGATTTTGTTTTGTGCCAGATTTAAGAAGTGAGTTGATTATTGTCAAGAATTTTCTGGGATTTTGAGAGTAATTTGATTGCTGGTAGATATAGAATTGCTTTTTACCTGTTGTAATAAACATTTTAACTTTATTACAGAGTTGCCTGCAATGTAATAAGTTGTCTTGTATGTTATGTTTTTGCCATTCGCTCCATGCTTTATTTCTAAGGGACATCAGTTGCTTGGTAAAACAAGATAGTCATGGGGCACAACTGATTCTGGTTTGTTTAGTTTGGGTTGGAACTACGCTATTAAGTATATCTAATTATGTGGTATTGAAGTAATCAATGGCTTCATCTAATGGAAGGGTTTTTACGGTAGTCCAATTAACAGATTTTAGTATATATAGAAAAGATTTTAGAATAAATTTAGATACATTATGGATAGTCTTGTAGAAGTGTTTGTTGGGAGTATGTTTAGATATTCTAATAGTGAATGAGGGTAGGTGGTCACTTAGTGTGTTGTGGAGAGTACCGGTTTGTATGAATTTACCGGTCTGATACGAGGACCCAGTCATGGCTGCTCATCTTACTGCAAGAAACAATCAGTAAGGAACGGTAGCTTAACTAAGTGTTATGCTTTTGCATTGAATAGTAAAAACTGTGTGTTTGGAGATAAGCTAAAGGAAAGGGGAATTCTTAGTGAGTATACATTAAATGTGTAAATGTGTATAGCAAATGTTAGTTAAAAAGTGAACTGAGAAGAATGCAAGTAAAAATAGAAGGAATTAAGGTTAGAAGAGCTGAAACTGCTATTTGAACTGAAGTGGGGTTTAATATATGTATATAAGGTTTGTATAGATGAAAATATTGTTGGAACTAAAGTAGGATTAAATACAGATATGAAGATAAGCAGAGCTGATAAGATTGTCAGAATCAATGTGGGATACAATATAGAGAAATCAGGAGAGTACTGCCAATTGCTAAGAAATAGAGAAACCAATGTAAAGTACAGTCCAACTAAGTGACGGAAAAGACCAATACAGAGGAGTAAGGAGTACTAGTGCATCCTGGTGATGTGCAGGATAGTCAATTATAGGCAACAAAATTGGTGCAGTTAAACAGCTAAATGTAAAATGTACATCAGTGAGTTATGGGCAGTAAATGAACCACAAGGATCTGCTATTTTAATGAAGCCTGTAAGCCTTTTAGGTAAGCCAGGTGTGGAGCTTGAGCTTGGTTGGTGGAAATTACTTTTAACCTTAAAACAATGCAAACTTCAGTTAAAAGGAAAAACAAATAAACCTTGATCAGCACTCACACATTACCACAGACATGTACTGGGGATCATAGCTTAAAGGACAGCCACACCCACAGACTCAAAAAACATGTTTATTTTATCATGATTTGGTGTGTCCTACATTTTAACACCACTTTGGGACTATTTACAGGTTTTTAAATATTTTATAAGTAATTTCTGAGTCTGACCACATGGGGTCTGGGGTGTATATTATAACATCGACAGTTGAAAACATTGAACACCATATGGTCGATGTCTTCAAACATCGAACTTATAAAAACAACAAAAAAAAAAGGAAAACGTACCCTAATGGCTGCACCCCCCACTACTTAAATATACTAAATCCGAGACCACATTACATTGCAGTAAACAGAAATCTCCCCTTACGGAGACTTCCGTTTACATGTTCGATGTTGTGCACTTTCGCTATTCTCGTGTCGACAGTATCAGCTTTGATATTGTCGGCTTTCGAGAATATAATCTAGACCTGGGGTCTGGCATCTTTAAGTAATTCTGAATGTTTACTCTGTCCCTAGGTATCCCACAATGCAGTGCTCATCTATAAAAAATTACATCACACAGGCCTCTTTCTTCCTAAATATCCTGTCACTGCATTGATTTTACATGTGTACACAGCTGTCTTTCAATCAGTTAGTTTTATGCAACATTTCATGCCGTTCAATGACTACTTAAAATGCAAACACTGCAAATGCCACAAAACAGATTTTCAAAGTGTTTTCTACTGCTGCTTTTTAGAATGGCTAAATTACAGTCTTTTGTGAAGCCTGAATTCTACTAGTTGACTCCTCTCCTATGCCCCTCTCACCTAACTTCCCCAGCTGTCAAAGTGCTAAGGGTAATTTGAGCTGTTACCTGCTGTGATTGACAGCTCACAGCAGGAGACTTGACTCATGTACTGTTTCCTTGTTCTAGCCTTTATTTCTCTATGGGTAGGGGGGAAGGACCATGGAGCTGCGACATCACAGCATGGGTAGGTTTTTAGGACGGTTGTAGTGATGTCAGTCTGGGGAGGGAATCAGCCAGGAAAATACCTGTATTCATTAGCCTTGATGACATCAATGAATTGGAGACTACAGCAAGCTTTTCCGAGGCGGGATAAACATTTTTTGAAAGTGAAACTAATACAGTACATTAAAGAATTGTTCCAATGGAGAGAAACAGTTGATTTAAAATATTTTAAATGTTGTATTGTTGTTTATTCATAGCAGGGACAGTAAATAGGGAGAAAAAGGACAGAGAAGTTGAGTATTTAATAATGGAATCCCACTGTTGTCCTTTAAGCAGAATGTAAAATATATAGATAAAAAACAAGCATATCTCTAATGTGGTCAAACAGTATGACATGCTGGAGTTCTTCTAGGAGCAGATGACCATAGAAAAAAATCCAGTACCATATCATAGCCAGCTATATATCACCCTCCATATCCCCAAAAAGCTCACAATGCATACATGGACCTGCTGGAGACACTTGCCATCAAACCTAACACCCTATTCATGGGGAGACTTTAGTTATCTCTCTTTAGACTAGGAATCCTACACAACCTTAGAACTAAAGGCACAGAAATTCCTGGACTTTGTAAATACAAACACCCTTGTCCAAATAGTGAATTCCCCCCTACTGGACCTCATACTCACAGATATGGGAGAATGCTGCACCCCCAGTGTCTCATCCTCCCTGGTAAGGTCTGATCATAAAACTGACTCTGTAATCCTATTAAAACCTGTAACAATTAGGAACTATTTCAAGTAAAATTACCTTTTATTAAGTAATTGTTTGTCAGAATTCAATGCCCCTCCAAACCCCAGAACTCAGCAGCTTATACTAAATTTTTCTTAGAAATTCTGTACAGCCATGTCACTGGCTGCACAGAGACTGCTCTATCTACAAGAAGTAAGCCCAGGCATAGCTCCAGAAACAAACGCCCTGGTGGCATCCCTAATAAAACAGCATATATAACAAAAGGGAAAAAAAACAATTATGGAAAAATCAGGAAGGATAATTCCCATAAAATAAAAACTCTCAAACTAAATAGGTAACTAAGAGAGCTAATTAGGTCAAGCAAAGCCAACTTTGAGGTTAAGACAGCCTTCTAGTTGAAAGACAACCATAATACCTTCTTCAGATATGTCAAAAACCTCAAGGGCAGCATACAGCAATGTGTTGAACTGGTGCCACATTCAAAGAGTCTGGTGACACAGCAAACCTATCAGTGGACAAATTCAGTTCCAATTTTACACCCCTCTCACCCCCAAAATACCCATAAACATAACCCATCCAACTATAACTAATAAGCATGTGCTGGCTGCACTTACTAAAGCTGAGAACACAGTTTTAATGGGCCCCAATAACATTTCAGAATCATACCACTCAACCTCTAAGAGCAAGAAATCTGGACACAGCCTTATAAAACGAGGGTACAAAGGCCCAAATATAGGAGCAATTTTAAAATATTTATCTTACAAACTTAGAACATTGATAGAATAAAACATGTTGCATTAGCGTATATTTTCAGAAAAGTATGAAGTCTGAAACTCAAATGACTGTCATTTTCTGACTACAACCCTCAATGATTTGCCAGAAAAACAAAATTTTATGAGGAACAGATCAAAAACATGAGGCAAAAATCCGGATTTTCTGCAAAAATCTGGACAGGAGTGGTATGCCTAGAATTCCTCCTGAACAGTCCAATTCAAATTATAAGGACTCCTGGAGTCATTATTTACCGACATTCTTAAAACAGGCTTTATGCTTTATTAATGGAGGACTTCATTGGTCATCCATGAAGTTCATGAGATATTAGAAACTACAACCACATTAGTTTGACTATTTTTATTTACAAAGCCATGGAAAGGATTATCATGGAAATTATCAACAAGGACATAGGAGACCTCCAGACACTGGATTCCTCCCAGTTTGACTTTGTCAAAGGCATGTCATTCTTACTGAATCTGATGGACTTCTTTGCAAAGGTCACCAAGGCAAAGGATGAGGGGAAAACTGTGCATATTCCCTACCTAGGTTTGACTAAAGCATTTGATACAATACCTCACTTGGACATTGTCAACAAACTTATAGAACTTGATCTAATCCCCTTTATAACATCCTAGATATATAGGTGACTCATCAATAAGACACAGGAAGTTAGAATTGTTAAGGCCACCTCCATAAAGAAGCTGGTCACCAGTGGAGTCTCTGATGGCTCTTGTGCCAGGCCCACTCCTCTTTGGCATTTACTTTTTAATTGTAAAATCTAGTGTCAAAGGCCTCTGGCTAAGTTCACAGATGATTGCAAACTGTGAGCAGTTATTGAATTACCCCAAGATGAGAACACTCTTCATGAAGGACTAGTACAAAATGCTTGGTGCCAAAGTCAAGGCTTAAAACTCAATATCATGAAATGCATTATAGTACCTTTTGGTTAGTCAGCCACCCTGGGTGGCTATGTCATCAATAAAACATCCCTGAAAATTGATTCATTAGTCAGGGATCTCAGAAGTCATGCAGATAGTAACCTACCTGTTGAAAGATGTGTTCAAGGTAGTAAGAAATACTTCTATGTTACTCAACATATAAGCAAGGGCATGGCATCTACATCCAGAGAGATCATCATACCATGTACTTGGCCCTCATCAGATCCAATGTAGAGTTTAATGCCTCCTTTGGTATGTACTTGACCAGGCACATGCTTATTACTGGAAAGTCCACAAAAGCTCCTTATAAAAAGAGTACAGGGAGTAAACACAATATCCTATGCCGATTGCTTCAAAGCCCTGTTCCTTTAGTCAGTATCATACAGACTTTTGAGAGGTGATCTTTGCTGACATACAAGGCATCCCTGGACCGTTTTTGATGACCTTCTGCACAAACCCAAAACAAATAGCATCAGAACTAGTAGATTAAAAGACTTTAATTTTGCTTGTAATGTAAATAGGACATATTGGAGAGACAGATATATTTCTCAGATAATTCACATTCTCTGGAACAGGCTTCCCCTCCTTTGGAAGCAGAGTTCCTCCCTACATCTATTTAAGTGCAACTTGGACCAATGAATGTTTAACAGAAATTCACCCCTAGTTTGTTGCGTATGTCTCTGATGGACAGAGGCAGTCAGTAAACCACCTGATACATAAATCAAATTTGTAGGTCATATTTGAGTTGCATGGATGAGGGAGATATAGAAAATTATAAAGTGCTAAATCAAGCCAAAAAAAAGCAACATTCCTCCAAAACAGGGGCAGTTGAAATGTCTGGTTTAAGAGCATTTTAGGCCCTGGGTGGTTTTCAAACCACACATCCCCCCCAAACATTTTTTGGGCACAAATGCCCATGTCTTCTGTATACACTTTCCTGGTTTACAACCATATAAACTACTGACATTATAGTCCATCAAAATCTATAATTATAAATTGCAGCCTCTAGAACGTATACACCTCAAATGTCCAACTGTGATAACAAATGGCCACAAAGTATTTCAACTTGCTTTACACAAATGTAAACTAGTCCTGCAAAGCCATTTCATCCCACAGATAACCAGCATACCCAGTAATTATAGCACCATTGTTGACTGTGCACTGTCTCAGATGTCAGATAGTGATAAAAAATTATTGAAACAATGTGTTTGAAGTTTATGTCACACAAACACACAGTAGCTATTTTATTTTCACAGAAATGCATCTAGTCCAAAATGTAAGATTGTTTAAATGTAGCAAACAAGACAGCAAGTTATTTTCATCAGCCACTTTGCTGTGTATACACCATCTGATTATGATAAAATATAATATCACTCATCATATTTAGTGCAGGAATTGGGGATAAAGACAAAAAAGTGACAAAGACCAAGAATCACATACACATTTCTTCAGAACATTGCTGCAATAGTGTTTGCATTTTCTGAAGGATATGAAGTTTGACGTGCAAATGTCTGCCACTGTTTAGTAACTACGGTCAATGATTTTTAAGAAACCACAACATTTATAAGGATCAGGCCAAAGATATGTCCAAAATCAGGGACAGCTGAGAGCATTGCAACTTCAAGTTTGTTTCACAAACAGCATCCACAAACATTCTAACTTATTTCACACAATTGTACATTAGTCTTTCAAAGCCAGATAGCTGTGCAAATGACCAGAGGGGAAGTTACTTTCATTCACAAACCAATCCCCAGCCTCTATCAGCACAGTTGTATCAACCCTGTCTTGTAAACTTCATCAGACTGTGATAAAAAAATGTCAACCTCAGAGCAAGAATTAGGGTCAATCCCCCCACACCCCATAAAAAAGTAAAAAAACATGATGAGAGCTAAAGACCTAAAATCAGGGTGTATTGCACACCTTTCATGTATACTTACGTTCCTAGAGTAATACTTTTTGCATTGACATGCATTTTCTGAAAGATATGAAGTATGAAAAGCCAAATGCCTCATCATTTAGTGACTGCAATCCTCAATGATCTGCCAGAATACCAAAACATATGAGGCACAGACCAAGTACGTGAAGCAGTCAGCGACTTCTGTGAAATCATGGACAGATTTAAGTTTCACACAATTGCCAGAGAATAAATATTCCAATACATTTCATATAAATACAAAGTAGTACTGAAAATCAGACTTTAAATTGAACAAACAGCAAGAGAAAAAGTTGCTTTCATTCAAAGTTGGCTTCCTACCATTTAGTGACTGCAATTCTCAATGCTTTGTCACAAAACCACACATCCTATGAGACATAGACCAAAAATGTAAGGCAAACCCAGGGACATTCTGTGTAATCAGGAGCAATTTCAACTTTGTTTCATACAGAGAGTTTCCAGAGAATGAATTCCCCAAGGCTCACTTGTCTTTATAAAATGTCAGGGAGTTAAGTTACTATCATTCACTGCCAGCTCCTCCCCCACCAAATTTAGTGGTAGAAATCTTAAATGCATTTGCCAAAACATCAAAGATTATGAGGCACAGACCAACATATGAAGCAACAAGGACAGTTTTCAAAAAACAGTAGTGAGAAAGCAATGCAATCAGACTTAAAAGTGATCAAACTACATGTTGTTTTCATCGAAATATTAAAATGATCGAAGAATAAGGGAATAAGTTGCTTTCATCTACATCTGTTCAGCACCCCCCCTCCAGTCATTTACTGACTGCATTTCTCAACAATTTGTCAGAAAATGAATATTTAAGACAGACCAAAACATAAGGCAAATTCAAGGACATTCTGTAAAATCATGGTCAGTTTCAATGTTGCTTCATACAAACAGTTGCATTATACTTGTTAGACAGACCCATTGTCATAGGCAGTTCCAGGGATCACTGCATAATAGGGTACCAGTTTTGTTGGTTGCCTTTGAGACAAGATACTACCTGGGACATTGAGGTAAACATATGTAAGTAGTTAACACAGAATACTGGGACACTGACCAGTAACTCCCTTGTCAGCATACACATGGTAGATTTTGGATTATATCCACCTATAATCCATAACTGCACTACACAGCTGTAAGACAGGATGATGGAGAGATGGCAATTGTGTCAGATATCTCTTGGAATTTACAAACAACTGTAATATATGCAAGGGTGACAGCATTACCCATCACCCATTTCAAGTCAGGAGTTGTATATGCATAACTAACTTGGCATTAATACTTGTAAGATAGGTACCAGCATAGTCTCATGCTAACATCAGGTCACACAGACAGAGATGCACATGCCCACTAATGACATAATAGTCTGTTGCCTGTTGATTCATTTACTTTGGGCTGATGATTGATAATGCATCTGTGATGATCCTTAATGTTAATACCAGGAACTGTCATCTACCTTTTCATCCTGCTCACTTGTCTTCATTCTGAGCACCCCCCAATAACAAATGTAGATATATATACATTTTTTCTTTTTATCAGTAAATTATTTAGAAGTTTGTTCTCAGTGTCATACTGTGAAACTATTTTTAGTTCTATGAGCATGTGCTGTCAGTTTCCTTCAGAGAGTTATTTTCACTACATTTGACTGACAAGCAGCTTTCTAAGGGTAATCTATGTATAGTAACCAAATACTTTATGTTAACATATAGAATGTAGTGTTTCTATTTCAAGTCTAGTCTTGTTTGGTGTGTCTGTTATAACTGTATTATCATATCAACAGAAGTCCTCTACTTGTAGGATAATTCTCTTTATTATGCCAGCTAAAAGTACAATATATTTATTCAACAGATGTGAAAATACAGACTGTTAGTCCCTGGTACATCACTTAACTCCGATTGAGTATGGGCCACAAGAATACTAACATCAACATCTGGGGTCATGTGACTTGCCCAAAATTCTTAAACGTTTATGCGTAGATTACACCCATTATTAAACCTTTACCCCTCTGACATCTCCATTGTTTATTCTTGGCTTGCATCTCTCTTTATGCTGTATTTCTTCTTTTCTGATTTACGATTTTGCTGTCACCTTTATTAGCATAACTAATGGCTTTTTTAATCTCCTGTTCTACTTCGTCTGAAATGCAAGCAAGGTTGTCTTTACTGTTAATGAAGAATAGGAAAAACAATGCTCAAATGTTAGCTGTTACATGATTTAAACAAGGATCCCCACTTGGATGAGATAAGTTCCACTTAAATTTAAATAAACATTGCTTTCTGTATGCTAATGTAGTTATGATAAGTTTCTAGAATAAGCTAAGCCACAGTTAATGTAATTTTTTCGACCATGTCAAGTCAGTGTGATTTGTCTGATTTTGCATTAATGCCTTTAGTCGGAAACAATTATGTCTTATTCCCAGGAGCTCCTTTGTGTGTTTACATTCCTAACATGAATGAGGCAAACTAAATGCACTCTGAATGAAATGCTGAGAAAAACTTTCAGAATAATGCAGAGGTATGTTCAGCATGTTAGCTGCATTGATGTGCACTGGAAGCTCACTCGTTGCTGTTGAGAAGGATGAGTTACTCCCACGAAACTCATGAAGAAGTGGTATTTAAAGAATATTCTGCATAATGCCTGACATTAGAAGAATTGATTGCCTGAGGCTTTGATAGGGAACATTTTAATATGATGCAAGTATACATTTTTTATGATTTTAGAACTTTTTTCTAGTATATATTTTTAAATTTGCTATTTTAACTTATTACATAGCTATAGTAGAAAGAAAATAATTACATAAAATTAAACTTTGTTACTTAAGAAGTTAACTTGTGACTGTTGCTGCCATTTCACACTGAGCTAATCGGAGGAAGGGCTCTGAGCTAACTAATCTGTGATATATAACATTAAGTATCCTGTTTTTTGCTTATTTCTGAGTTATTTATAGCACTTTTATTTTACTCATTGTGTGTGAGGTATTAAGTAGAATTTTCTACAATTGTTAATCATTTGGTTGGGTTTGTTTGTTCTGATTTTTGTTTCCCATCCTCCCTCCCTATTGGTATCCTGTTTTTATACTTGGTGGCTTTGCAGTTGCCCACCCCTACTGTAAATTTGATCTAGGACACTCTTCCCCATCTAGTGTCATTACCTCATTCTACCTATTACAGGGAGAACATTTGAAAAGGTCAACCCACTTAGCTTCTGCTCCTTTCCCCTTTCCACTTCACAAAAAATGTTCTAAGCTTGTTTCCTGCCTTTCCTATAAGTTGTCTAGTCCAGATACAGATTTGCTGTATCCAGAACTGTTTGTAAGCTTCTGAGCCCCCAAGCCTTTCTGTGTTGGAGGGATGCCTTCTAGCTTAATTTTGTTTCTTAGAACTAGCCAGTTTTCTAGTTTCAGTACTCAAATCTGTTTCTTTAAGCTCAACACTTGTTCAGAACTCATTGTAAGCACTAAATAAGCTACAAATTACTGCAGCGCTCAACTTTCCTCACTTGTCTAGAGGAAAACAGTTTTTAGTACTTAATAAATAAGCACTATCCAGGCATGGCTAAGAGTCAGCTCCCAGTGTTTTCTCCTGTCTGCCTGATGAATATGGGCATCTTGGGGCAATGCAGCAATTGCCTCATGCACACAGACAACCCTCTCCTCCTACCACCCAACACTACAACCTGTGAGAGATGCACTTATATAAACAAACTGTAAGCAAAGCTCTCTTCACCCAAGACTGGACTAGATAGTCAAGAGGAGAAGGTAAACACTTGCACCACACCACAGTCATCACATATTCCCTCAAAACCTACACCACCAAAACACACACACAGAAACACAAAACACACACCTACATTTGCAGAGGCTCTCAAAAAAAAATCTATCCAAGCAACAGGGATCTCCAAAGCAGAAACGCAAGCAGCCTCCATAAGAAGCTGAGATCCCTCATAAAATCCTCCAAAGCTAGTTACGAAAATAAAATTGCCACAGATTCTAAAGACAACCACAAAGCATTCTATAGCTATGCCAAGAATCTCAATGGCAACACTCAGATCTGCTCTGAGTTACAGCACAATGGCACTAAATATACAGAACCAACTGATATTGCCAACATCCTAGCAGATAGGTTCAGTGCTAACTTTACCCCTCTCTCATCCTCTAAAGGGCTCATATCTATACCGGAAGAATGCAAAGTTCCTGTAATCACGGCTGAACAGGTAAAAAACACAATTTCTAAAGCCAAGAATAAGCATCCATGAGATCTGACAAAATCAGGCTGCGTCCTACATGAACTACAGAATGAACTGGCACCCCACCTAAGTACCATGTTCAATCAGAGCCTCACCTCAGTCTTTGTGCCCACTGAATGGTGCACAGCAACGGTTATCCCACTCCACAAAGGGGGAGCCACCATGGATCCCAGGAACTACTGCCCCATTAGCCTGATGAGCCTGGTCTGCAAGGCTATGGAGAGTATCATCATGGAACTTATAAACAATGACATTGGTAATCTCCAAACTCTGGACCATACCCAGTTTGGGTTTGTAAAAGGCAGATCATGTTTCCTAAACCTGATAGACTTCTTTCAAGCAGTCACCAAAGTCATAGATGAGGATAAGGTGGTTCACGCAGCCTATCTAGATTTAGCCAAGGCTTTTGACACCATCCCCCACTCTGGAATTATAGACAAACTCACTAAACTAGGTATAAATCCCTATGTCACAAGATGGGTTGCCAACTGTCTCACTGACAGAACCCACACTGTGAAAGTAGCAGACTCTAAATCCAACATCAGACCAGTGACAAGTGGATGACCATAGGGTACAGTCCTAGGTCCTCTCCTGTTTGGTATCTACTTTTCTGAAGTAGAGGCTAACACAGAAGGTCTTTGGCTAACAATGTTCACAGATGACTGCAAACTAGGAGCCATAATCAAAACTCCTAACGATGTGGACATCCTACAAAAGGGCCTCACTAAGACAGATGCCTGGTGTCAAAGCCATGGCCTCAAGCTCAATGCCAAAAAGTGCATTGTCATCCCTTTTGGTAAAAACTCTGTACCCATGAACTACCACAAAGGCGGTAGTCTACTTAACACCGAAAGTGTGATAAGAGACCTTGGGACACAGGTGGACAGCAGTCTCTACTTTGATAATCACATCGCCACAATAGTCAGGAAATCCTTCTACGTGGCACACCTCATCACAAAAGGTTTCACATGCAGGAAAAAAGAGGTCATTGTTCCCCTCTATTCATCACTCATTAGACCCATTATAGAGTACAACGCCCCTTTCGATATGTACCTCACAAGACATCTACAACAACTGGAAAGGCCACAGAAATACCTCACAAAGTGGATTACCGGCCTCAAACAGATGCCCTACACAGACCATCTCAAAAAACTCCAGCTTTACTCTGTCGCATATTGCCTACTAAGAGGCGATCTCTGCCTAACATACAAAGCTATGTCAAACCCAGAGCTGTTGGACATGCTCCACGTAAAGAAATCCCAATCCCTCCGAGCTACATGCTCTAGGGACCTAAACCTTGTCACCACATTAAACAGAACATGCCGGAGGGATAGATTCCTGTCCCGGAGACTTACCATACTCTGGAACAAACTACCTATCTATATCAAACAAAGCTCTTCATTAGCACACTTCAAGAACAATCTTGATGATTGGATGGGAGATAAGAAATTCACCCCGGGGATCACTTCTGTGGCTCTGCTTGACAGGGGCACAAGAAAATAATTTTCTTGTGTGGCAAAAGCCAGGGTACCATTTGGCTAGGCTTATATAGGCCCCAGGGCCAATAGCCTAGTACCTACCTATGAACCTATAAGCAAGCATGATTAATCTTTCTTATAATGTATAGTGAAGGAAATACTATGTTGTTTCTGGTTGAAAATGTTATGTTTTATTGGTATTTGTTCTGACTGCATATTATACAATGATACTTAATTTAATTCAACAGCAATAACATGGATTGGATGTAGTAGTCAGCACAGATGTGGTAAATCATGTATCACTCAGGCAAGTCTAGTGGTGGCAATGCCCTGTATTTTGGCATGAGTCACAAAACAATAAAACTGTGGCTTTCATTTTTAAATCTAGTCCTGCACTTGACAAAACTCTCTGAGCTTCAGATGATTAAAATGATGATGATGATGATATATATATATATATATATATATATATATATATATATATATAGATCTACCTTAAAATGTCAGTTGCATAGATTGTCAACACACAGAAAATTAACTGGAAAACCCAAAGACCAGAACATCAAAATTTGTAAGCAGCTGTTTGACATTGCAGTACAGTGGGGAGTAGGGTTCGCCTTTTCCCAGCTATGCTGAGATCTGAGAATTAGTGTGTCTAATTAGCAGAGGACATGCTCCCCCCTGTAAACAATATGGTTTATTCTTATGTTTCTCAATGTTCTGTAATTTCAGTATTCCTAATACGGTGTGTGTCAGTTCTTCATACAGATCCATATGTGTGTGTGTGTGTGTGTGTGTGTGTGTGTGTATATATATATATATATATATATATATATATATATATATATATATATATATATATATATATATATATATATATATATATATATATATATATAATGTATATATATATATATATATATATATATATATATATACATATATATGTACACACACACACACAGAGAAAAAAAAAAGTTATGCTCAGGGTATAATCATACCAACAGAAAACATCAGTTGCTCGGATCAGTTCACTTAAGTTTTAATCAGTTCTTTTTTGGCCATAACGCTTCAAGCTGTCAGTTGCTCATATCACTTACTGAAGGTATATAAATTGCAATAGCCTATGGCTCATATGTCATTTTCTACTTACTGCAACCTTGCAGCCCTCCGGGGAAAGAATAGAAACAGTTTTACACTGCCCGCTAGTGGTTGCTCTTTTTATGAGAGGCAATGAATTCAGAGGGGGTTCATGGATAATTTCCACCTGCAAAATACAATTTTTTAATGTTGCACTTGCTCAGAATGTTACAAGCTTGTGTACATGTGTTCTGAGTTTGTTTTATCAAAAGCACATGCAACACAGATGTTTTTATGAACTTCTGAGAAGCAAGCTTGGATGTCTAGATATATATAAAGCATCCTCTGACCCATTACTGATGAAATTAACTTCACATCTGCAAGTCATATGGTATCAGAAATAATTGATCCAGGGACCTAAATATCTTTTGCAGCATCCACAGAACAGTTTAGAGGGACGGGTACATCTCTCAGAGGATACTGCTGTTCTAACGCAGACTCCCCATCCAAGTGAAAAAAAGCTCATCCATGACCACATTCAACTCTAACTTACTTAGATCAATGGACTGTAAATAGGAACTATATCCCAGGACTTCTGTACTGCTAATGGACAAAGGCAGCTCCTAAATACTTCATCCCAATGCATGGGTTCCATTCAAATAAACATGTTTTTGATCTTATAATTATCACTAGAGTAATATATGAATACACATCATGGAAAGGGTTAGGTGAAGCCAAGCTCCAATAGGACAGGTTCATTTTTAGCACCAAATAAGATAATTGGCTAGGCTTAAAATGGCATGCAGGACAGGTTGCCTAATACTAACCAACAAACATGGAAGGGAAACTGTCTATACTGCATTTTGTTTTGCAGTTTTGTAGGCTCATATACTTTCTTGTTTTTTCTCATTTATCTTTTCATTCCAGTTGTTTTGGAATGCTTGATGTTATCTTTTTTATATAGAAGAGCTGGGACCTATGCATTCTGACTTTTGTTTTGGATGTGCCCCTGTGGGCTCCATGACAGAAAACTGAATCTTCTGTGATCAACAGTTATAAATTTGATCACATTTATAGTCAAAACCAATTCCGGAAAAAAGAGAAAATTCATTAAAAAAATATTTTTCAGGTTAGATTCTCCCCTCTACACTCCAAAGAATGAGTGAATTTACATCATATAAACCTACTATAATTTTTAAATTGAAGATTGCTTTTTGCTTTTCAAAATGGAGAATCTGCAAGACGCCATGCTGTCAATTTTTAAATATGAAAAGGAGATATCACATATTAATTACTGTCCATTAGTGTTGTCATTGGCAATGGATGTTAGTTAATATTCAAAAATGTGCATGTTGATTGGACAGATCAATCTGCGTACTCAATGTAAATAGAGTGCTCCTCACAGGAAAGTCTGGTTTCTCCATGTTGCTAAGTTGGGAATCTATACTGTCATAAAAAATTGCTATGTGGAGCACAATAATACATCATCATGTTAAGAAAAACAAACAACTCATGTCTCTCTATACCCAGAATGCCTCTACAAACACCTCCACAGACATGCAACCTCTGCACAGAAGGCACACAGCAGACTCCTTAGTGTAGTAGCTTTAACACACACACACACACATACACACAAACAAGCATACTTGCTCTGCACATAATGCACACAGCAGAGTCTGAAGTGCTTTAAAATGGCAGAAAAATCAATAATAATATGCAAACATTCACACATACAGGCTTAGAACATATACAGTACCTTTCTTACACAAGTTAGACTAGTAGTAGGCATCGGAGGTGCAGTCAAGTCTGTTTCTGCAATGATATTTAGAAAATATAAGATTTTTTTCTTAAATAATGTCACTCTGTAATAATAAAAATAGTAATAATAATAATCCACTTGTGTGTGGGTATTGTAAGACTGCTGACTTGACTTAATCACTTGGACTTGATTATTGTGATCAAACTATACCAAACATGGGCACATTCTGTATTTCTCTCACAGAGTTGTGGATTATTGCTAAAACATTTCTGGGTAATGAGGTCTGTTAACATGTAATAGTTATTTATGTTTCTGCACTATAGCTGTTGTACCACCGTTATTACAAAAATCTACATCACTGGTCAGTTGTTGAATTTTGAGTTTCATGGTGTTTTTCCTTTTCTGCATGATTAGAACACTGTTGTTCTTTTTACAACTACGTATTATATAAAGTCTCTGAGCTGCTCATTTCCTTTTTTAATGTGGTAGCCAAATCACTAGAAACCACTCCTTTATCTATCCCTCCATCCACTAATTTATTATTATTTACCCAGTACAGCACTGACCAAAAATTGACCAATTGCAGTCTCAGCCAGCCCAGGTTGCGTGTTAAAAGTAAATTCATATAAAACAAGAGATGAAACACAGAAAACAGAGGGCTGGCTTCATCTACTAATATCCATGAGGATATATGGAAGAGCAAAAATGCTGAGGGTGGATAAGGGATTTTAGGAGGATGATCCGGGGTCCAAACATATTACAGCGGTTTTAGCAGTGCTAATTAAGAAGAAGCCATAAAGATTTACAGCCATGACACCAGGGATCTAATTTAGTAGATTGACATTTCAGAACACTGACTTTCACAAAATCGAGGCCATATGGTTGATTATCTGAAATGTTGAAAATTAAACAAACCCAAAACACTTTTTTAGCGGGGTAAGCCACCTTTGCACCCCTATGCTTCCGACTAACTATATATACAAACTCTGACCCTACTACAGTGGGGAAATGGGCAAATTCCCTGATCCCACTGTACTGCAATCTCTGCCTACTCTGCTTGGTATAAGACATTTCAGACAGTTAACCATAAGGTCTCAGTCTTTTGAAAGTCAACATTCTGAAATGTCGATCATAGGACAAGGCAGTCTTTTTTTTAATCTTATATTTGCTGCAATAAAAGATAAACAAGATAGGCATTTCCAATGCTGTTATGCCTCCTGATTATTAGAACAAAATACAGGAGATTGAGGTGGGTATTCCTAGCTGTAGTACAAGGAAAGATTCCTCAAGAGCATGACTGCAGACAAATCAATGAGATGGGACATCTGCCACCATAACATTTGGCTGGGCACAGTACTGGACAATTCCCATCCTTTCAGAGCAGCAGCAGATGTCAAGCCTATTGGAAAGCCCTGTTGGATATACAGTATAACCTCTTGACCTTCCAGGTGTTTTGGCCATGTACATCTAATGCATGATGACGGGGGCATCTGAAATTCAAGTGTTTCAAGAAAAATAAATATTGGCACCAAGACAACCAGTAGAGGGCTACGAGGTTGAGGTGAGGTCAGGAACCTTTACTAACATGGTATGAGGTGGAGGGTCGAAGACTCTTTTGAGGAGATGCTGGTATCTCAGTGTTGGGCAATGAGTGAGAACATATTTGTACATCAGTCAGACAGCAGTGAGTGGAAGCATTACTGAAAAATTCTCAAGAGACAGAGATAACCCAGATAATAGATCAGGAGTTTGTAGTGGTTTTGTTGTAATAATGGATACAGTTTTTATGGTTAACACATACATGAACCTCATATTGGTGTTGGGTAGAGAAGCAATAACACATTGTTTGACAACAAAGTGAAGGCAAGTAGAGTCGTTGGACCAGTTACAGAGTTCCTGTCTAAGCAGTTTAAGGTATCTTCTTCAGTTAATACCAAATGATTAGTCAAAGGAGCATCAGCTCATCCATCATCTATTCTGCTCCATGGACCTCAATGAATGAGGGTCATTAAGGAAGTATGCATGGTAAAGCATGCCCAAGATGAAGCAGGGAGTCATTTTGGAAGCCAGAAAACTCTGGTTAGTCAAACTAGACATTGAGGTAGCTTTTTGACTGTTACCCATCAGATGTCAGGACTGGCAAGCATTGAGCATACAGCTAAATGGAAATTTATTTTATGAAAATGTTAAGCTAAAGGGTGGCATTACAGCATGTGGCCATCTTTAAGGCTTTTAGCTCAGCAATGTACTGGGCTAAAGAGATGAGAACCCCTGTGTGGAATGTGGGGTACTCAGCTTGGATGATTCTTTCATAACAGGTTACAGACAGCGGCTACAAAGTAGAGCACTGAAACTTTTCAGCAGATATGCAAAACCTCAGGAATACCCCAACAAGCTGATAAACTATACCCTTCTGGGGTTTGAACAAGATAATGGCTACAGGCATCCAGGCTTCCAAGCAAAATATGTTTTTCCCTTTCCAAAAACTAACTAAATAAATACTACAAGCAGGACAAATAAGGCCAAAGTAGGGGAATTCATGTCACTCCTCCTAAATTTTGCTTGTAGGTTAGTCTCTCCAGTTTACCAGCATTTTAGGCAATTTGTTAAATGGTTAGAATCAAAATGGTCACATGCTTAGAATCATGTAGCAGGTGAAAAACATCAGTTCTTCAAAACTTTCTGCTAAATGTCCATCAGGGTTTCCTTTTGGGAACAGGACTAGATGGGGAATAATTACCTGGTATGCTAACTGGATACAGCCAATTCCCTGGAGATGGGAGGATACAGGAGTGGATGGTGGCTTGCCTTACCTTAAGCTGCACATTGGGCTGATACAGGTATGCAGTGAAACATCACACTTCCAGAATGGATGCCGGGTTTGGTGGTAAAATCTGGGGAGAGAGTTTATGAACAGAAGGATGGTGTTCTTTTTGGATAATAAGGCAGTTGTACAAGGGCTCAGTAGGAGAATCTTTAGATTAAAGAGGGTGCAAACACTGCTCAGGCAGCAGATTCTACAAGGTTATAGGATATATTCTACAAGGTTATAGGACATTTTCACACTGAGCTGATCGAAGGAAAGACACTGAGGAAACTCGGAGCTATAATATATAACATTAAGTATCCTGTTTTTTGTTTATTTTATTCTTTATTTCTTTGTTATTTATAGCACTTTGTGTACTGTGTATTTTTCTAGCTAGTTTCACTGTGTGTGAGGTATTAACTGGAAATTGTCCACTTTTATTAAGCATCTGTTGGGTTGTTTGTTTCTGATAACTTGTTGCAGTTAAACTCTTTTTTCTAGAGGCTCCTTCAGCTATTTAAAACTTTCATTTAAAGGCTCACTGCTGCTTTTCAGCTGTGAGAAACATTTCTGTAGTTTGTTCTAAGTAGTGGGGATATTTGTAGCATTTCCATATTCAGGCTTGTATGTGGGCCTAGTGTTTGTGGAGGCTGTGTATCTGAGCACATATTCAGGGACATCTTGGTTTAGCCAAAACCATCAGGCATTTCATTGAGAGAGAATTGTTTGAGGTCATTGGCTGACTGAGGTCACCTGGACTACAGCTTAGACTAAGCACCTCATTGGTTCTTTTGAGATTTCTTTCTTAAAAGCTGTCTCAGGTTTCAACTTTCTGTTACCTAAGAAGTTCAGTTGTGAGTGTTCTGCCATTTCACACTGAGCTGATCGAAGGAAAGACACTGAGGAAACTCGGAGCTATAATATATAACATTAAGTATCTTGTTTTTTGTTTATTTTGTTCTTTATTTCTTTGTTATTTATAGCACTTTGTGTACTGTGTGTGAGGTATTAACTGGAAATTACCCACTTTTATTAAGCATCTGTTGGGTTGTTTGTTTCTGATAACTTGTTGCAGTTAAACTCTTTTTTCTAGAGGCTCCTTTAGCTGTTTAATATTTTCATTAAAGGCTCACTTTTCAGTTGCGAGAAACATTTCTGCAGTTGGTGGCTTTGCAGTTGCCCGCCCCTAGTGTAAATTTGATCTGGGACCCTCCTCCCAGTCTAGTGCCATTACCTCATTCTACCCAGTACAGGGAGAACATTTGAGAAGGCCAATCGGCTTAGTTTCTGCTTCTCCTTTCTCTCTTTCCTTTCTCTCTTTCCACTTAAAAAAAAATGATCTGTTTTTACTGTATTTGTGTTTCTTCCTACTTTATTTTGCTTTTGTGTCATCTTAAAAGTACTCAATTGTATTTATTACTGCTTGGTGTAACTCATTCTAAGCCTTTTAGTTTAAGCACTTGGGCTTCAGACCAGTTGTTTTACATTAAGAAGGTTTGTGGTCTGCACTGTAGTGGCAGAACAGGTAGCTTACATCCTTCTAAGTTGATTGAGGGCTCAGTGTCTGTTATTCTAAAAGTGTATTAATTCTGGTTTAAGCACTTGGGCTTCAGGCCAGTTATTTTACATTAAGAGGGTTCATGGTCTGCACTCTTGTGGGAGGAGAGGCTGGACTCTGCCCTTCTGAGCTGGGAATTTCTGGTTAAAGGCTTATAGTGACTGCATATTTGAACTGCTTCTTACTGAAATTGGTACACCTTGTTTGCTGTAGCATAGACTAGATCCAGGCCTGCTGAATCTAGCTTTGTTTGTATGCTTGTTGTTTGTTTGCTTGTTATTTCCCTGAAATGCTAATTCCACCTAAAACACGGCTTTTCAGCGCTTCTATGGATCCCTAGTGATATCTCCATTGCTTACTGTACTTATTTCCTTGCTTCACTTGAAAGAAAGTTACTGTTTGTCATTTTTGCATTTAAGTTACCTGTAACACGTTGCATTTAAGTTACCTGGCACTTGCTCACTAAATCAGCACTAAAAAATTAAAAGCACTACACCCTCACAAACTCCCCTTGAGTATCTTGTTCCCCATTGGCCCTTTTTTCAATTATAAAGGAATTCTCAATACTATTCTAGCATGTCCAAAGGTCAGTTGTCAATCTCCTCTCTGGTCCAGCTGGTGAATCTGGGAATCTTGAGGCAATGTTACAACTGCCTCATGTACACAGACAACCCTCTCCTCCTCCCAACAAATTCCAACACATGTGAGAGATGCAACCATATAGCCAAACTGGAGGCTAAGCTCTCTCAACTCAGTACTGGCGTAAACAATCAAGAGGAGAAGGAAACCACACTCACTACAATTCCAGTCTCACACAGACCTACCACAACAGCAAACCAAACACATAAACACACAAAAACATACTTGGAGGCTCTAAACAAAAATCTGCCTAAGCAGCAGAGACCTCCAAAACAGACACCGAAGCAACCGCTACCCCAAAACAAAACACGTGCAACACATAGCTCACAAAGCCAGTGTGCTGAACAGTCACAGCCCTTAAGGCTAAACAACACACCTGATACACTTGCAATAGGTGACTCTGTCGTCAGGCACACTGACGTCCCGCTCACCAGGCTGAACAAGGAGAAGGTCACGGTGAGCTGCCTTTCGGGTGCTAGGATCTGCCACATAACACAAGCACTCAGGTCACTCCAAGGCAAATACAAATATGACTCAGTCATTGTCCATGCTGGTGTGAATGACCTGAGACGTACCTCCCTGGACTACATGAAAAGAGACATAGAGGAGCTCTCTGATCATGTAGCCCAGGCCGGTATGACCCTGACCTTGAGTAGCATCTTACCCTCACCAAGAATGATGCCACAATATGAAGACAAGATGATCAATTTCAACAATTGACTTATGTATTGCTGTCATTCAAAGGGGATCCAATGCCTGTCAGCCTGGGATGACATGATCGACAAGCCACGATGCTTCGCTAGGGACAGCTTGCACCTGTCACCCCTGGGCTTTCGGATATTGGCAAAGGCTCTTGCTACCCCCATAGTGCCTTTTTTAGGCAAGACTCAAAAGACAAACCCACCTCCATAGGTATCACAAGGGATAAGAAATTAAAAGTAACGCTACTCAATGCCAGAAGTCTAAACCTCAAGATGCACGCACTCAAAACTCTCCTTAGCATGGAGAACATCGATATCTGTGCAGTAACAGAAACCTGGTTCAAGCCTCCCGAGAGCACCCCAGCACTACCAGGTTATACCTCATACCATGCTTTTCAGCCCCAAAACTTGGACCAAACCACAAAAGGAAGGGGAATATCAATATTCATCAAAGATACCCACACCTCCAGGTTGGTGGCACAGCACGAAGCATCAGAGACTATCCATGTGCAACTAACAGTGGGTAAAACTGCCTTCCAGTTTATAGCCTGCTACAGACCACCCTCCCAAACCCAGGAACCCCACTGAGCCTTCCTGAGAACACTGGAAAATATGAAGGTCTCTCCAAACACCATTATATTGGGCGACGTCAACTACCCAGACATAGACTGGGAGCATTACTCTAGCTCCAACACCCTAGCCCAAGGGTTCCTAGAATTTATAAACTCAAATGCTATGGAACAACTTGTTACCACTCCCACAAGAGGGGAAAACATACTGGACCTGATCATCACCAACATGGGGACTCTATGTTCCAGACCAGAAGTGTATCCCTCACTGGTAAGATCAGACCATAAACTAATATCACTGGATAGCCACATCCCGACCCCACCCCCTGCCCAGAAAACCACAGTGAAAAACTTCTCTAAAGCAAATTTCACACTCCTTAAAACCGAGGTGGAATCCTTCAAAGCCCCCGGGCCTGTGGAAAATACATCCCAGACCGCAGAATCCTTTATAAACGCATTCTATGAACACCTTCAGGAATGCATGGATCATGCAATCCCAAATAAAATCAAGACCCAATCCTCCAAAGGCAGACGTCCTGTCTGGTGGACCCCAGCCATAAACAAACTATACAATAGAAGAAGGAAGCTACTACATGATAGAGCAAAATCCCAAAAAGGGAAGGCAGCTCTGATCAGTATTAGCAAAAAACTACGGGCACTCATAAAATCGTCTAAGGCCAGCTTCGAGAGAAAAATTGCACAGGACACTAAGGATAATCACAAGGCTTTCTTTAGTTATGTTAGGAACCTGGGTGGGAATTCTCAGATATGCTCAGAATTAGATCCAAAAATGACAAAAAAATACATCAAACCCACAGACATTGCCAAAATCCTAGCTGACAGGTTCAGCGCAAACTTCTCCCCCCCCCACCAAAAGGGCAAATATCTATCCCAGCAGAGTGCTGCCCCCCTGACATCTCAGATGCTCAGGTAAGAGCCGCCCTCTCCAAAGCAAAAAACACAGCATCAATGAGACCAGATGGTGTCCTGGGCTGCATCCTACATGAACTCCAAGAAGAGCTAAACCCAAACATAAAACTACTGTTCAATCTCAGCTTTACTACAGGATATCTACCCAAAGAGTGGCGTACAGCAACAGTGGTCCCTCTCCACAAAGGTGGTGCCTCAACAGATCCTGGAAACTATCGTCCCATAAGCCTGACTAGCTTGGTCTGCAAAGCTATGGAAAGGATCATCATGGACCTCATAAATAAAGATATTGGGGACCTACAGACACTGAATCCTACCCAGTTCAGCTTTGTTAAGGGCAGATCCTGCCTCTTAAACCTGGTCAATTTCTTTGAAACAGTCAACAAGACCACTGACGAGGGGAAGGTGGTGCACACAGCCTACCTGGACCTCGCAAAAGCCTTTGATACAATACCCCACTCGGGCATTATAGATAAGTTCACCAGCTTTAATATAAACCCCTATGTCACTATATGGGTTGCAAATTGGCTCAAGGACAGAACCCACATGGTTAGAATTGCTAGAGCCATGTCAGACTCCAAACCAGTTACAAGTGGTGTCCCACAAGGCTCAGTCCTGGGACCTCTCTTGTTTGTTATATATTTCTTGGAGGTACAGGCCAACATGGAAGGACTGTGGCTGACCAAGTTCGCAGATGACTGCAAACTGGGCACCATAATCGACTCTCCAGCCAACACAAGCATCTTCCAAAAGGGCCTCATAGAAACAGACAACTGGTGCCAGAGCCATGGCCTCAAGCTAAACGCCAAAAAGTATATAGTCATCCCCTTTGGCAAAACAAAGTGCCCACAAATTACCACATAGGTGGTAATCCATTAAGTACAGAAGAAGTAATTAGGGACCTGGGGACCCAAGTTGATAGCAATCTCTCATTTGACAACCACGTGGCCAAAGTGGTTAGAAAAACATTTTATATAGCCCACCTAATCATGAAGGGATTCACATCTAGATCAGGGGAGGTCATCGTGCCTCTTTACTCATCCCTCATCAGGCCCATAATTGAGTACAATGCCCCTTTTGGGATGTCCCTTACCAGACACCTGCAGCAACTGGAAAGACCCCAAAAGTACCTCACCAAGAGGATCAAAGGACTCAGATGCCATATGCTGCCCGGTTAAAGAAACTCCAGCTCTACTCAGTGGCATACCGCCTGCTCAGAGGCAATCTGTGCCTGACGTATAAAGCCATGTCCAACCCAGAATTAATGGACATGCTGCACCTCAGAAAATCCAAATCATATCGAGCTACACGAGAGACTTGAACCTCAGCACTGAAATAAATAGGACATGCTGGAGGGACAGATTCATAACCCAGAGGCTCCCTTCACTCTGGAATAAAATCCCAGTCCAGGTTAGGCAGAGTCCCTCATTGACTCTCTTCAAGAGGAATCTTGATGAGTGGATGGGAGATCGTAGGTTTACCCCAGGTATAACTTCTGTGTCACTGTTAGACAGAGGCACAGTATACTAACCTCAAAAATGGGCATAGCAAAATTAATTTAAAATGGGTGGTGAAAGCCAAACACACTCTGGCTAGGCTTATAAATACCCTAGGGCAGATAGCCTAGTATGAACCTATGAACCTATATACATGACCTTTTATGGCAGATAAATACTGGGTCAGAGTAATAAAATTTCTCTCAGTCTCTACAATTTACAGCTATACTAGCAAAGCTGCACCTATGTCCAGGCAAAGGGGGTGTCTCAGGTGCAGATTGTTAGGGTCCCTGATGAGCACGCTAAAAAACAACACTTCTTGTTGGCTGGAAATTCATGCTATATTCATAGCTCTTTGGCTGGAGGACTTTTTTCCTTCAACTCTGGAGGAAAGGATATCAGAACATTTCAGAAATGAAGCACAAAGCAAAAATAAACAGCCAATCATGGTCAAAGTTATACTTTTTGTATTGTAGTTGCTGAGTTGTAGCACAAAGAGTGCTGGAGATAATAATCACTGAGACAGAGCCCTGTGAATACAGATGGATCACTCACCTCTGAGATGAAGAACCACATGCTTTAAGTCTTTCTTATTCATTTAAATAATTTGTTAAAAAAGGCATCCTGTGTGTGACAGGGTAATGTAGAACACTGTATAGACAATTGATTTATATGCATTTTTTTTGTTTTTTATGCACTGCTTTCCTTGTTCTAAGCATGTTCACTTTATGTCTTAGTGTTACATTATTGTCCAAGCATTTTGATAATATGAAAATATATGTACTTTCTTAATTTTTTTAAATGAAAGTGTTTTCTTGCATATTATTGAGACAGTCTGTATTTTTGGTTGATTATGGATGCTTCCCTACCTGATAGCAGTGTGGGTAATACTGTAAGATGGCACATGCCTCCCTAATTATAGACATATGAATTCAAACGTTGTGGGGGCGGTGCCTCCAGTTTCAGGCAGTATGGTGATTCAAAGTATGACCTATGACCGTTGAAACAAAACGAGAGAAATATGTCATTCCATATATACCATGAAAATAACTGAAACAAATTATATGAGAAATGGCAAGTGATCAAACTGATTTAATGTGTCTATATTTTGCCAATAAAATCTCTGGTCAGACTGCAGTAGAGTCTGTTGTCTACATATATTTGGGAGGCAGCTTGGGACAAACAACTGAGAAAAAAATGCAGTGTTAGAGAAATACAGTTTTCCCCATTATGTTATTAAAATAGTAGAAAGACAAATTATACACACATACACACATGTGTGTGTGTGTGTGTGTCTCTCTCTCTCTCTATATATATATATATATATATATATATATATATACATACACACATACATATATCTAGATGGATGTAAATCTAGATCCTTGTGTGTAAGTACATGTCTGTGAAAAACAAGTAGTTGCCTTTTCTCTGGGTAATGGGAACATCAACGGTGATAGTATGCGGTAAAGAGGAGCTTATTTCCCAAATTGGAAAGTAATTTGCAAGTGCCATATCTCAGTCTTCTGATTACAGTTTGGTTTGTTTGCAGATAAACCGTATACACTTAGTAGGAGATCCAAATTACATACACCTATGTAAATCAACACACCCATTGAAAACAGATCAAACTATGCATGAGTTAAGTGTTGGGTTTCTCTGGTCTTTTAAGTCTGTCAGTGGTTCTTAATGCACTGCTTTTGGCATGTTATCATACCAAAACATATGTTTATTTTCATTTCATGTAAAAAGAAAAAAGTGTATTCTTGGGTGTGTGTGTGTGTGTGTGTATGTATATATATATATATATATATATATATATATATATATATATATATATATATATGTACTAGGCTATCTGCCCGAGGGCATTTATAAGCCTAACCAGAGTGTGTCGGCTTTCACCGCCCCATTGATTAATTAACTGATCCTCTGTCAAGCAGAGCCAATGAAGGGATCCTAGGGGTGTATTTTCTCTTACCCATCCACTCGTCAAGGTTTCTCTTGAAGAGTGTTAGTGAGGGGCTCTGCCTGATGTAGTTTGGAATTTTGTTCCAAAGCATGGAGAGTCTCTGTGACAAGAATCTATCCCTCCAGCATGTTCTATTTATTGTTCTGGTGAGGTTTATCTCACTAGTGCAGGTGGCTCACAGTGACTTGGATTTCTTTAAGTGGAGCATTTCCATCAATTCTGAGTTGGACATGGCTTTGTAAGTCAGGCAGAGACCACCTCTGAGTAAGCGATATGCCACTGAGTACGGCTGGAGTTTTTTCAGTCAGGCTGCATAGAACATATGTTTGAGGCCAGTAATCCTCTTGGTGAGGTACTTTTGTGGTCTTTCCAGCTGTTGGCAGTGTCTTGTGAGGTACATCCCAAATGGGGCATTGTACTCTATGATGGGTCTAATGAGTGACGAGTAGAGGGGCAAAATAACCTCATTATTTCTAGATGCGAACCCTTTAGTAATTAGATGGGCCACATAGAAGGATTTCCTAACTACTTTGGCAATATGATTGTCAAAGGAGAGATTACTATCTACCTGGGTCCCCAGATCTCTTATTACCTCTTCTGTATTAAGGGGGCTGCCACCTATGTGGCAATTCATGGGTGTTTTGTTTTTCCCAAATGGAATGACTATGCATTTTTTGGCATTTAGCTGAGGCCATGATTTTGACACTAGGTGTCTGTTTCAGTAAGACCCTTTTGGAGGATGTCCGTGTCAGCCAGAGAGTCAATTATGGCTCCCAGTTTGCAGTCATCGGTAAACTTGGTTATCCATAGTCCTCCTGTGCTTGTCTGTACTTCTGAGAAGTATATGCCGAACAGTAGGGGTCCCAGGACCGAGCCTTGCAGGACACCACTCATGCCTGGTTTACAGTCAGACCTGGAGCCTGCTATTCTTACCATGTGAGTTCTGTCTGTAAGCCAGTTGGCAGCCCATTGCATGACATAAGGGTTTATGTTCAGGCTGGTGAGTTTTTCTGCAATACCCGAGTGGGGAATGGCGTCGAAAGCCTTGGCAAGGTCAAGGTAGGCTGTGTGAACCACCTTTCCCTCATTTATGGCCTTGGTGACTGTCTCAAAGAAGTCAACCAGATTTAGCAGGCATGATTTGCCCATAACAAAGCCGAACTGGGTAAGGTCAACTGTTTGGAGGTTCCCAATGTCTTTGATAATGAGTTCCATGATGATGCGCTCCATAGCCTTGCAGACTAGGCTAGTCAGGTTTATGGGGAGATGGTCAACAGGATCAGTTCTGGCCCTTCCTTTGTGGAGAGGAATAACCATTGCTGTGTGCCATTCTATGGGCACATAGCCTGTGGAGAGGCTGAGGTTGAACAGCGTGTTTAGGTGGGGGGTTAGTTCATTCTGTAGTTCGTGCAAGACGCAGCCTGGGACACCATCTGGTCCCACTGATGCTGTGTTTTTGGCTTTTGAAAAGGCTGTTTTCACCTGTGCGTCTGTGATTTTTGGGACTCTACACTTTCCCACTATTGTTGTGGGCCCTTTTGGAGGTGAGAGGGGTTTCAAGTTTGCACTTAATCTCTCTGCCAGGATGTTGGCAATATCAGTAGGTTCAGTATATTTTGTGCTATTTTGCACTAGTTCAGTGCATATCTGCGAGTTGTCACTTAGATTCTTAACATAGCTAAAGAAGGCTTTGTGGTTATCTTTTGAATCCTTGGCTATTTTTCTTTTGAAGTTAGCCTTGGATGATTTCATGAGGGACCTTAGTTTCTTACTGATACTTATCAGGGATGTCTTTCCTTCTTGGGATTTGCTTTTTTTCTGAACTAGTTTCCTCCTTCTATTGTACAGCCTCTTAGAAAGTGAGTCTTGGTTTTGCTAGGGATGGCATGATCCATGCATCCTTGTAGGTGCTCATAGAAAGCATTTGTAAAGGTTTCTGCATCTTGGGCAGCTTTATCCTTTAGCGTGGGGGCTGTGAAACTTACCACCTCTGTCTTAAGTAAGGTGAATTTTGCTTTAGAAAATATTTTACTGTGGTTTCCTTAGTTGGGGGTGGTGATGGGGTGTGGACATCCAGATTGATTAGTATATGGTCTGATCTAACTAGTGATGGGTTGACCTCCAGTGTGGAACATCTGTCACCCATGTTGGTGATGACCAGGTCCAATATGTTTTCATCTCTGGTAGGGGAGTTTACCAGCTGATCCAGGGCATTTGAGTTGATGAATTCCAGAAAGCGCTGGGCCTGGGAGTTTGTACTCGAGTAGTTTTCCCAGTGAATGGTAGGGTAATTGAAATTGCCCAATATCAGGGTGATTGGTAGGATCTTTATGTTTTCCAGTGTCTCCAGAAAGGTGGAGTGGTGGTCCTGGGTCATGGAGGGTGATTTGTAGCAGGCCACAATTTGCATTGCAGATTTGCCCGATGTTAGTTGCACATGGATGATCTCAGAGGTATCATGCTGCACCACTAACCTGGAGGTGTAGGTATCCTTGATGAATATGGATACACCCACTCCTTTTGTGTTTCGGTCCATATTCTGTGGCCGAAATGTGTGGTATGAGTTGCAGCCCGGTAGTGCTGGGGTGCTCTCTGGAGCCTTGAACCAGGTTTCAGTTACTGCACACGTCAACGTTCTCCATACTGAGGAGTGCTTCGAGTGCGTGCATTTTGAGATTTAAACTCCTGGCATTGAGTAGCATAACCCTCAGTTTTTTGTTAATTGTGCTGTTTACAGAGTTGGGGTTTGACTTTTGAGCCTTGCCTAAAAAAGGCACTATGGCTTTGCCAGTATTTGAAAGCCTAGTAGTGACAGGTGCAAGCCGTCTGTTGCGAAGCAATGTGGCTTATCGAGCATGTCGTCCCAGGCTGACAGACACTGGATCCCCTTTGAATGACACCAGAAGCTTAGCCAATTGTTGAAATTGATCATTTTTTCTTTATACTGAGGTATCATTCTTGGTGAGGCAGGATGCTACTCAGGGTCAGGGTCATACAAGCCTAGGCAACATGATCAGAGAGCTCTTCCATGTCTCTTTTCATGTAGTCCAGGGAGGTACATCTCAGGACATTCACACCAACATGAACAATGACAGAGTCATATTTGTACTTGTTCTGGAGTGACGTGAGTGCTTGTGTTATGTGGCGGATTCTGGCTCCCGACAGGCAGCTAATAGTAACCTTCTGCTTGTCCAGCTTAGTGAGTGGGACGTCAGTGTGCCTGACTATAGAGTCACCTATTACTTGTGTGTTAGGTATGTTATTTTGCCGTAAGGGCTGTGATTGTGTGGCACACTGATTTTGAGTTTTATGTGTTGTCTGGTTTGTGACGGGAGGTGGAGGTTGCTTGGGTGTCTGCTTTGGAGGTCTCTGATGCTTTTGCAGGTTTTTATTTAAAGCCTCCGAGTATGATTTTGTGTATTTATGTGTATTTCTTGCCAGTGCTGTTTTAGTAGGTCAGTGTGTTCAGCTGGAGGTGTGGTGCAAGTGTTAACCTTCTCCTCTTGACTCTGTTCCAGTCTTGGGTGAAGACAGCTTAGCTTCCAGTTTAGCTGTATAATTGCATCTCTCACATATGTTAGTATTTTGTTGTAGGAGGAGAGGGTTGCCTGTGTACATGAGGCAGTTGTAACATTGCCTCAGGATACCCAGATTCACGAGCTGGACTGGAGAGTACACCTGAAATTGCCCTTTGGTCATGTCTGAATAGTAGGGTGAGCTGCTTAGTCGCTTGGTTGGTGAGGGGTGAATAAAGAGCCTTGTCCTGCTGGGCAATCTGTGTCAGGGTATATTAGTGCTTGCTATTAGGTCTGTGCAAGTGCTGGGCTGAAGGATGCTTTTTGAGTGCTTAGGTTGAGAGTTAGACTAGTTTCAAGGGAAAAACTGAAGAGGAGACTTAGTGGAGCCAGGAATAATTTAACCGTAGCTAACCGGCACTGCCCGTTGCGCAAAACCGTGCAAATGTGGTTTTTATAGTAGGGAAATGAAAGAGATAGAAATTAGCCCAAAATGGACAATAAACTACTAACTTCTGGGAAAGCATATAAACACAAATCAGGATAAAGTATCCCCTTCAAAGAAGCAGAAAATCCAATAGTCACATAAGGAGGATACACCAGGACAATCGAAGCCAACCAATATCCGAATAAAAGCTTTATTACAACAAAATAAAGATGAGTGAGCGCTTTCACGTCTCCTGGACTTTTCATCAGACTTAATTAACCATCACTACAATATAACTTTATATAATAACAAAATAGCTCCTATTGGAGAACCAATATACCATTCAATCAGACAATTAATTATTAAAAGAGAAATGCAGTGTAGATGAATCACTTTGTTGCTAGTAAGTGCTGCTTAATTTCTTTAGTCAACATAAAAACATATACAAAGAATAACTTATATATATAATTACAAAAGTTGCTATGCATATCAAAATTTAATACAAAAACATATAATATCTTTATTTTGTTGTAATAAAGCTTTTATTCGGATATTGGTTGGCTTCGATTGTCCTGGTGTATCCTCCTTATGTAAACAGAAAAACAAAGGGATAACGTGTCCAGCAAAGATGTAATGCAGCTGCAATTAGCTCGCTGACCAAATACGATTTTAAGATAATTTGAAGCAACAATGGTTCGGGTTAATAGCGTTAGAACTTTTATTGTAACCAAGCACTTTCGGAGAGAATCGTATCTCTCCTTCCTCAGACAAAAAGTAAAATACAAAACAAACATTTGCAACCACTTCCCCCTTAAATAGGGTGCTAATCAATCAATTAGCAAAGCGCCATTTTCATTCAATTTAATACCATATTAAAAACATTTAAAAACATAATGTTTAAAAATCAACTTGCTCTATTTGCCCATCCTTGTTGTTTGCAAACAAACTATTAAAACCGTGTTTACATAAGAGCTATAACTCTCTCATTTACTTGTAATTAATGCATATATTTAGACAACAGAGTGAACATTTAAGAATATAACAATAAACGATCCGTGAACACGAAATGCTATGCTAAAACAAGCTGTGTGTATTGTTGTGCCAACCCAACTGCACTTTCAGTATCCTCCTTATGTGACTATTGGATTTACTAACTTCTGGGCTTGAACCACTCCTCCAGGGACAGATAGGTTGCTCAAAGCTCCCCTCTCTCACATGTGAACAGAGAAACTTCCTTCTATCCAAGTAAGGTATGGGCAATTTACAGTCCTGAATTCAGCACTAGCCTAAAACTAGACTATACTAGCTTAGAAAGGGGGTAAACAATGAATTTTTTTTAAAGATAAGGCAAAAACATTAAAAAATACACAGCTTTAAATGACTACAAACAATCAGACAAGGCTATCACACTTTAGTGTGTAGCCTACAACAGTTAAACAAATTATTTAAACAAAAATCAGCTTTTTAGAAGTGCAGGCAGTCAAATATGCGAAAAAAACCCAGCTTTTAAATTACAATAAATGCTGGAAAATCTGCGTTTAGGCGGAAAACAGTTAAGTACAGCAAGAAGGTACAGAAAACTTATACTTAATCACTCCAAAGTCTTTCTTCTAAGCTAGAAGGCTTGTATCAGTTTAAGGCTTTCTAGTGCTACACAGTAGGTTAGTTACAGGAAAGATGGGAAACAAGCGCAGATGTGGTCTTTTAAACCAGAAAGTTGAAAGAGACGGCCAGACTGTCCAAATGGTCAATAAACTACAATTTCTGCGCCAAGAATCTCTCCTCTCATGGTAGACAGGCTACCTAGTACTTACCACTCCCACTGATAAGCTAGTAGGATCTAGGATTGTTGAACAAAAATTCAACAGTCCGAATCCACTATCACCGAACACACTTTAGCGAAAGCACTTTCACTGAAAAAGCACTTTCGTTAAAGTGTGTTCAAAAAAAATTACATTTACGTTTTTGCAGGGGGACAAGCCCCCCCTGTAACCCCCATACCCCTCCTACTTTTATATTCTCACTCCGAGGTCGCACTACAGTGGGGAAAAAGGAATTTTCCCTTATCCCCAGTGTAGTGTGATCTCCACAACAGGCATACATACGCAAAAGTGCTTCTTCTGTGAAAAGCACTTTCGCGTAAGTATGCCCAGCCATTTCAGATTCAGTGAAATGGCCGCTCGAGCATTAGTCCTGGACCCATATATATATATATATATATATATATATACACACACACACACACACACATATATATATATATATATATATATATATATATATATATATACCTTTATGTATAGGAATGAGTAGTACCAACTGAACTGTGGTAGTTGCATACTGAATTGCTTAATTTTATAGGCAAGTCTGACCAGCTAAATTAAATCTCTGTATAAAGCTTCTGCTTTGTAGTTTTGGATCTAGTATTAATCCCTGACCTTTGCTTACTGCCTATATAGAGTGTGGATGTTTTTCCTATTCCCACATGGATATTACTGCCTATATAGAGTGTAGATGTTTTTCCTGTTCCCACATGGATATTTTCCAAGTACCTCAGATTTCCCCAGCTCCCAAAAGTGAGCCAGGTTGTCGAACTTTTAATAAATATTACTATAATCATGACTTATAGACAGATCATACTCTGAAAAGTTTCAGGATCACTTACTTCAGTCATCTAATTCACACATAAAGTTAAATGAAATAGGATCATATGAGGTTACTAGGCTAATGACCCCAGGGGCCTTACAAGCCTAGCCAAGTTTTACCCTTATTTCCACAATCAGCACCGATCTCCCTGTCCAAGAGAGACACAGGTGGAACTCCTGGGGGGAATTTATGGTTACCCATCCAATTATCCAGATTGCATTTAAAGAGGGCCAATGAGGTGCTCTGCTTGACATGAAATGGGAGTCTGTTCCAAAGGTGTGGTAACATACGAGGTTAAGGCCATCAGACTGAGTAACCTGTGTACCATTTCACTAATGGATATGCAGCATTTCCAATAAAGCAGAGTCAAATATTGCCTTATATGCAAGGCAGAGATTGCCTCTGAGTAGAATGAAACAGAATAAAGTGACAGTGATTTTAGACGACCCTCATAGGTGATACTTCTGGTAATTGACAGAGTTTAGCTTATTCAAAACACAGGTATATGGAAAAGCATGACACCATTTAATGCAGAGCCTTAAAAACAATAGTTTTTGTTGACTTAATTGATTTTTCACTTTGGAAATATTCTTGGGCAGCCAAATTCATAAAGGCATTTTTAGATTGCATACTAAGATTTGAGCCAAACTCATTCGGTGCAGCACACCAGCAAGTGATTGATTCACAAGTGCAAATGACTGCATTCACTTAGTCCACCACAGAAGACTGTACAATGCATGCCAAATCAGAGCATAGTAAGTCATATATGTTAGTGGTACACAGTAAGCCATAAGACATAGCACATTAGTGTGTGTGTGTGTGTGTTAACAAAGCTAAGTCACACTGTAGGTATGACAGGATGTGAATCATTATGCTGCACTGTGTTAAATGTACTGCTGTTTGCACATGTTGGACTTCACGTTTATGCATGTATGTGGACTGTTGTAAGGAGATCCTAGGAAAATGGGAAATTAGAGTGGGGAATTAAAGGGTTGTCACATATGCATAAAGCAAAATGTTCTAGATTTGAGCCAGCTCGAATATGACTATAAACAGCATTGTGTGACACAGACTTCCAGCTTCCATGTATTCTGCACCAGTTTTATGTAATTTATTGCTTCTAGTTTTGCACAGATATATGCTGCTGGGTAGGCTATGCTTTAGGTGTCTTGGTCTTTTGGGCCGTGGTCTCATCTTATGTATATTTGAATGGAATGCCAAGGCTATGTACCTTGTTGCACCATTCCACATCCTGTAAATCATCTCCGGAGGACTATTCTGTTGGGCACCTTTACTGGTACTCCTCTTGTGCATCACAGACTGCTGGGGGATACTATAACAATGTTTATTCATTTATTTATTCCTTTTACATTTGTTGAAATATAATGCATATGTTGCAGTTGGAATGTTAGACCTGATTTAGGTGGATTGTGTAGGGCTGTGATCCACTGCTTTTTCCAAAGATCACCACGACTTATTAGAGAGTACCTTAATGAATCCCACCCATAGTCCATATCAATCATGGTAAATAAAAGTCAATTTACACTCAAATACTTCAGGGCTTTTTAATGGCTTTATTTTTGCATTAAAAGGGCTACATTTTAAAAGCTGCTATGAAGGTGTAAGCAAAGTTTGGCGACTTCAGTAAACGCATTAGCAAGTCAGTGAAAAAACAGGAAGAAGATACTACCACAAGTAAGGCAGGATATAGCCAGTTTTTAGCTCGAGACCATGATATGAAACACAGGAACCTCAAATGCTATCAAAATAGGATGATATAATTTCTGTATTTAAGTACTGTATAACTGTCACTTATGTCTGCACAAGGTGTCCTGCAATCTTACAGTACTCATCACATTAGCTGTCATTTGTTAGCAGGCAATGTTCATTATACCAGTACAAAAATCGCCTAGCACTTTCATTATTACAGTAGCGTAGCTTTTATATTGAATACCAGAATCCAACACTACTAAATGAAAGCATTAATAAAAAAATAAAAAATAAATTATATTATCAAACCATAGATATTAGACCCTTGAAGATAAATATGATTTGCAGTTAGAAAAACATTTCCACAAGTCTCTTACCATCTTCTTCTTCTTTCAGCTTTTCCCAGTTAGGAGTCGCCACAGCGGATCATCTGTCCACTCATGATTGGCAGTGGAGTTTTTCAGTGTTGAGTTGCCAGCCCGGCACCCAACCTTCCACAGAAGGAACACACACGCACTCATGCCTAGGGCCAATTTAGAGTGTCCAATCCACCTACAGCATGTCTTTGGGATGTGGGTGAAAACCGGAACACCCGGAGGAAACCCATGCGACCACAGGGAGGACATGCAGACTCCGCACAGAAGGCACCCCAGCCGAGGTTCAATTATGTAAAAATAAGACACTACGTGAAATGCAGTAAGTGATAGACCTTAGAAGGGTGCAACAGACGTTATACCTGCAGTTTCATACAGGACGCATTAGATTGCCTTTTAGAAAAATAATGTATAAAATTGATCATGCCTTCATTACCACACCTAAATCCTTATTTTGAGTATTTTATGGCTTTTTTTCACATTCAAAACAATTTCAAAATTCCATTTAAAAACTGGAAATCTGATGCACCTGTTGCATGTGCAAATACCTTGGGAGAATATTAAGAGAAATTATAACTGAGTTGGAACTAAAATAAAGATAATATAACAAAATATAAGTAGGGGCCAGGTTTTGTTAAAATATACTGAAAATGTATAGTTCTCTGGACATATAGAATAATTTCTTCACATTGTAACACATAGATATATTGAAGCCATTAATTTTGCCTGATGTTTCTGGGCTTCAGTTATTTTCAGATGTTAAATCCAATCCATTTTAATCAGTTATTTCTTGTTTTAGGAAATCTTTAGCTTTAATTCAGAAACAAGTCTGTTACTACATGAATTCTTATAATTATAAGTAAATAGAAATTCCATCACAGGTAATAGTAAACAATTAGACTACATTTTCCAAAAGAGTTTTTCTTTTTACATGTTAGTCAATATACTGTTTTCAGTTGAACCTTAACTTTTGTTTTTTTCTAACAACTCTTGTGATTATTCCTTAGCACAGTTGTCTTTTCCAGAGCAGCTGGTCCCAAGCAAATGTAAACCGTCACCCAGATGAGCTCAGCAAGAAGACATCTTTATGTTTCTATAAACATGGAAAAGTGGGCACAGTCTTGTAAGAAAGTCAGCCAGTTTCTTCTAAACAGGACCCTTTTATTAGTTAGCAATAGATTAGGAGTCCTAAATATATTCTATAACCAACAGCAACAGCAGTAATGGGAGATTTTAAAACAAGTGAATAGGCAGGACCAACTTGAATGGAATGGCTCTGTTTTGTGGTAGGTCAATGACTGTTTAACTCTCATCAACCAGCAGCTGTGTCAGCCAATTTCATCCATAGTATCTACTCATCACCTTGACCTTATTGTCAAAAATACCTTAGATCCTACCAATCCAGTGATATCTGGATCCACATGTAAAACATACCCACCCACTTACTTAGTTTCTAATATTGAGTTTTTGGACATTCAGATACTCAGGGAAGCCATGGGTAATTTTTATACCAGTCTGCATAGAAAAGATGGTTTCCATCCAACTTATTTACATTGTACAAGCATGCACTCTAGACATGTTTTTAACAACATCTTGAGGGGACAGACACTGAGAACTAGTAGGCTGTCAAGAATGATAAATTTGATACTAGATTAGATCTAGCTAGGAATGAGTTCCTAACAAGAGTTTACAAGGAATTAGATATTACACAAGTCCAGGATGATGTTAGACGGGTTAGGAATTCCATGGGGAAACTATACTTTTCATCACAGCCTACACATAAGTAGTCCCATCATCAACAACAGAGGATGTTTTTTACATTAACTTATTCTACAGATGATAGGGAGCTATGAGATATTATATGTAAGCACTGCCATGTTTTACAAGTGGATCCAGATATCACTGGATTGATAGGATCCAAGCCACATTTTGGCAATAAAAATAAGATATCATTGAAACCAACTTTGTTATCTAAAAAGTGAATGTGAGTTGCAAAATAGAGGCAGGGAATGGGGCACTAGGAAATGCATGCATGCTCTTACTGCTCCTTTCTTGATGAGTCTGTTGTTTTCATCCACCCTCAGAGTAGTAAAGTATATGATATAAGGGCATTGGCTGATTGTAATACTAAGAATCTAGTATATGTTGCTCAATGTGTGTGGCTTGTAGGTCCTTTTACGCAGGCAAAACAAATAGGCATCTACGAGAAAGGATAAGAGACCATTTGCATTCTGCCCATAAGGACTTGAAGTACAGTGCTATAGCTAAACATATGAATGAAAAGGGCCATGGACATGAGTTTAGATTCCTAGTACTGGAAGTTATTCTTCAAAGTGTTAGAAGAGGGGACTTGATTAACATTACTGAATGGGCAGAAATGTATTGGATTTTGAAACTGAGAGTGCACCAGGGTTTTGGTTTAAATTATTATGTTTCCATATAACCAGCTCTGAAAGCACAGCAACTTAAGAGAAGATGAAGTTTTGTAATGTCCTTTATGTATAATTGTAGTACATTATTCTTTTAAATGTATTGATTTACATATTATGGCATAGTTTAGGCATAATGTTGATGTTTTAGAATTCTAGGTTTGATTGGGAGTTGGCCTTTGTAAATTATGCTGTTGTAAAATCTTTTTTGAACATGCTGAGATTCTTTTAGGGGCGTGTAAGTTTTGGTAACTTGTATGTGGCTAGTTGCTAAGCAACAATAATTGCCTGGATATTCATTGGTTGTATTTAATTGCAAAAGTTTTATCTTGTTTATGATCTGAAGAAGCAAACTTGGTTTTGAAAAAGCACTCATCCCTATTAAAATTTTTTTTTGTTTTTATGAAAACATTTATGAGTTTGGTCGTTGCTTAATTTAGATTGTGGTCATATTATTTTAAGCACGTGCTTACCAGCTGTGTTGCTGATATGGTACGTGGTTGTTTGCTATATTTGATTAATTTCCCTAATTCCTGACATGGCTTTGCATACAAGACTAGTGAGACTTGTAGGTCTATAGTTTCCAGGGTCAGTAGATGGTACACCTTTGTGAAAAGATATGACTGCCGACACCCTCCATTCATGAGGCACAGTCTGTTTGGAGGCTATAGTTAAATATGATTTCTGACAGATCATGTTTCATGCTGTTTAAAAGGCAGCCTAGGATATTGTCGTGCACCATTGATGCAGTGCTCTTGACCTTAAAGACAGCAACGAGGACATTTTCCCTAGTGACAGTTGGGAGAGTTGTATTTGATGGTATTTCCTTTGGGGAGGTTGGAGAGGGGTAAATTAGAGTTTATTTTGTCTACTAGTAGATTTTCTATATCTTCTGGCTCAGTGTAGGTGATGCCAATAACAAATGACCTCTGTACACAACTGCATATTGCCTTTGAAGTTGCAGACATACCTAAAAAATGACTTGTGACTGTTCTTGGCCTGGGAGGCCAGATTTATCTCAAATTTGGCTTTGGTGGACTTGGCTTGTCCTCAGAGTTGTTTGTTTAGTTTGTTGAGAGCACTTTTATCCTGGTGGGTACTATAACCTTACTTTTGCTATGATTTTTTCTGTATGTTATACGGCGTACTGATGTTATGATTCTACCAGGGTGGCTTGTTTTTTTTTTTTAGTTAGTTCTGTACTTATTCCAGGTGGGTACAGTTGCCTCCATGTAGCTATTAACATACTAGTTTAGGGTTTCTGTGAAAAGTTCCTCATAGGCAGCAGTGTTTGCAGAGTTTAGGGGGCTTGTAGTTTTGCCAAGTTATCACCTAATAGCAGATTATTATCCTAAAAGTAGTTCCTAGATGTTCCAGGGTTAGCTGTAGTTCTAAGTTTAATTTTTACTTGAAATTAGTCAGTTTTGTGGTCTGACCTTACCAGAGAAGACATTACTCTAGGGGGTGTGCAGTGCTCTCCCATATTAGTGATGACCAGATCCAATAAGTTTGTGACCCTGATCAGTGTACTGGCAATCTAGTCAAAGGGGTTTGAATTTATAAAGTCCAGAAATCTCTGTGCCTGCATGTTTGGTATCATATCTTACTCCCAGTTAATACTGGGGTAATTATATTCACCTATAATTATGGTATTGGGTTGGATGGCGAGCATTTCCAGTAAGTTTAAATGTGTTATTGGTTTCTTGTGTCAGAGAGGGGACCTATAGCATACAAGGAAATGGTATGGAATTTTGCCTATGGTGACTGGAACAAGTAGAATTTCAAGAGCATCATTCTGTTTGACCAGCGTTGAGGCATATTTATTTCTGAAATAAATCAAGAATCCTCTGTCTTTAGTCCCTGGCTGTGCAGTAGCTGGTCTAAATGTGTGGAAGCATTGCAATGCCAGACTGCTCTCTGTGGCTAGAAAGTACGTCTCAATAACTGCATAGACACCAGTGTTTTCAAAGGTGAGGAGCACTTGTAGGGGATGGAAGTTACTTGTAGACTCCTAGAGCAGTAGCATCTTTAGATTTTCTTGGTTTTGATTTGCTATATCAAAAGGAGTGTCAGGCTAGCATTGCTTAAAACAGGCACTATGAGGGAGAACAATGCTTTAGCCAATATTCAAATGTCTAGAGGAGCGCAGTGCTGACCATCCATAGCAAAGCACCGTGGTCTGTTGACCATCTCTTTCCATGCTGACAAATACTGCACCCATAAAGAATGACACCATAGTAAACTTGCTACACCGATGCATAGTGTAATAAAGCCTGCCAGACCCAAACTTTATACTGTACAGCTACAAATCAGAGTTACAATAACAGAATTCCAGGATTTTGCCTACCTCAGTGTCTTCCAACTCAACTTTACCAACAGTAGCTTAAATATGTTAAAATTATGCTAAATTTTGTGTATGTATATATGTGTGTATATATATATATATATATATATATATATAAATGGAAGCCGTGGTGGTACAGCGGTAGCATTGTTGCCTCACAGCAAGAGGTTCTCCTGTTCAATTCTCGGCTGGAGTGCCTTCTGTGTGGAGTCTGCATGTCCTCTCCATGGTCGAGTGGCCTCCGAAAGACATGGGTGAATGGGCATGCCTTCGCTGAAGGTTTGGCATCAGGCTGGCAACTCGGCACCATAAAAATCATCTGCCAATCATTAGCTGACCGTAGTTCCGCTGTGGCAACCCCTAACCGGGAAAAGCCGAAAAGACAAACAACAAATATATATAAATGGGTTCACTACATAATCTCGAAAATTTGAAATATCGAATTTCAAAATCTCGAGACTATATATATATATATATATATATATATATATATATATATATATATATAAATATATATACATACACGCACACACACACACACACACACACACACACACACACACACACACACGCACTTCCTAGAATGGCGGGGGAATATTAGTAATTCTTTAGCACTGACACTCCTTTCCTAGTTTACAGCATCACTGCCACCTGCTAGTCAAAACTAGCAAAACAAGAACACACCTTACTGTTTACTGTTGAAGTAAGCCAATAGTTAAATGATAGCAATTAGCTCTGAGTTCTCACCTTTCAAGAGGCAGACACCACAGTGTTGAAGGTACAACAGGTAAAAATACATGAACTCTTAGACTAATAAATAATCCATTAGCCACAAACAACACTGAATTAAAACAATCTCTTTACTCAAAGTGAATATTTTGAAGCACTTTTCTTGCAAAGTATTACACGAAAAGTACTAAATTTACATAAGGAATTGAAAACAAATGTTTTAAGTAGTATACTGAAAACAGCATAAAACAGACCAACAAGGTTGTAAACAAAATAAATACCATAGAAATCAACCAAACCAGTAAGCTGTTTCGTCTCTGGTTAAACTTCTTTAGACTCTGGAATATACAGAAAGCAGTAAGTATTGCTAGTCTTCAACTGCTTTAACTAAAGAAATGAACTGTGTTCTTTACTGTGTTGCTTTTAGATCCAAAGTAAATTCTCAGAGTCTTTACAGGCCATTGATTAAAAGTAGAACTCTCTCCCAGGAGTATACTCCAGCAGGAATATATTTCTATTAAGTCTCATACACAAATTTTTGAGATGCATTTAATTTGCAAAAATGGCTGTACTTACCTTTTGTCAAACTGCTATTTCCTTAAATCACTAAAGTTTCTGAAAAAGGAAAGCCACAGGCTTGTAAACACACTCTGCTTGTATAGGGGTAGTATTAGGGAAAGTATGTTTAGTCCCCTTCATCCCCTGTATCACCTTACTCCTTAATGCTAATTCTACCTGTCCACTTCCCCTAACCACAACCCTATATATTATGGTGCTAGTTACCCATTCCACAACGGTACCACTAAAAATGCATGCATGCACACACACACAAGCACAACACTAAAGTTGTCCTTGTCCCTAGCTCTTACTCTAAAGCTAACCCCACAAACACTTGTTTGTGCATGCACACACACAATCCAAATGCTGAAACTTTCAGTATAAATGAGAGTTTAGGAATTACTACCCACTCCCACTTACCCTTCATTCACTGATACAGACTGATTTTTCCTGCATCTGACAAGTAGTGCATTCGGCCAATGAGACACCAAGACAGCATTCAACATGCTGCACATTCAACCATTATTATGGTAGCCTACAGCAGACAGACTGTAGAAACTCTCTTAACTGTCTGACTTGTGTAAGCAGAGAAAATGTGTTAATTCCAGCCATAAACAGACCCTGGATTCTCTAGAGCTTGCACAGAGTGCAAGACTGGTGCAGGAGCTCAAGCAGGCAATATGTCTGCCGTGCAATCCAGGAACAGCCTGCAGGGGCATGCACGAGTGCTCCTGCACTAATCCTGTATGGACTAAGCCCTTGTATGTAAATCACTCCATTTGCAGGAGAAATCTATGCAAATTAGGTGATTTTGCAATCCAGGAAGCTTGCAAAATCCAAAACGGAGCTGTGACAGCACCAAATAAATGGGGGGGGGGATAATAAAATGAACCTAAATTAAGCATTCTAACTAAAATCAGTATTCTGCCATGCAAGTCAATGGCAGGCAGAAGACAACATGGCCAGTGAGTAGTGGTTGCTAAAGGGGGAGGCTCAGTGTGCATTAGCAGGCAATCCTATGCAAATGAGGGAGAAGGATAGTGAATCCTAGTTTTCCCCAGCATGAGAGTCAGGTCTCAACAATGTAAGAGTAGGAATAACTTGGTGCAAGCCTAGGAGTTAGGTGACATCATGGGGGGGGGGGGGTCAGGCATACTGTAAGTGAATTGGAGCCCTGTGGCTCGGGTTTGCTCCTAGCTTAGCACAGCTAAGCTAGGGGGGTGTCTAAATCTGCCTAGCACTCTTTACAAAGCCTAAGTGGGTCTGCGCACCAGGTTTTACAGGAAGAAAAAAGAAGTTAAACCAGGAAATAGCAGCAGTGTGCACATTTGAGCACTCTACGCAGTGCGCACCTGGGCTTAAACAGGAAGGCAATGAGAAGGGAAAACAGCAGTAGGAAGGTAATCAAGGAGAACTAGCTTAGCTGGCAGGTGAAATGTATCAGAATCAGCCAATTACACAGGTAGCAGACCAGCCCAGCCCAGAACACTACTATAAACTATCCAAACACCTTCCCCTCTGGTTCTTCCCACACTCTACACCAACGGTGTAAACAAGCAGGGAACTTTTAACACTCACAACAGCAAAATGATAGGGGCTGCAATAGCTATCATACAACAACTTGTGGAAGAGGCTGAGGGTGGTGAGGATGTGAATGCTGTCAAACAACCCACAGTGAGGAGACGGAGTGGAGTGTACAGACCCAGGGTAACTTACCAGGAGCTACATGAGCTGGAGATAGTGGAGTGCTATAGGATGGACAGGGACCTCCTACAGCAAATTATTGAGCTGTGCCGGCCACGTCTGACACAAAAAACTATCAGATGGGAACCCATCCCACTGAATACCAAGGTATGTGTAGGCCTACGAATACTAGCTACAGGTACCTTCCAAACGCCAACTGGAGATTTGATGGAGATTTGATGGAGATTTCACAGGCATCAGCATCCAGGGTACTCCACCAGTTCCTGGATGCCATGTCAGCATATGTTGGTGAGCATGTATATTTCCCTAACATTCGTGAGGCGTTGGCCAGCAATATGCAACTGTTCCACCAAATAGCAGAATACTCTGAGGTAGTGGGTGCTATAGACTGCACGCACATAAGCATCAAAGCACCACCCGGTGAGCGGGGCAGGGTCTACATCAACTGCAAGGGCTCCCCCTCCATCAACTGCCAGGTCGTGTGTGATGCCCAGGGCATAATAATGAATGTGTGTGCTGGCTGCCCTGGAAGCTATCACGATTCCCACATCTGGCATCTGATCCAGCTGTACCAGAGATTTGCCAATGGGGACATACCTGATGGTCACCTAGTGGGGGATGCTGGATATGCACTGGAGCCGTGGCTGATGACACCCATCAGAAATGCACACACACCGAACAAGAACTCTATAACGAGGCACGTGTACAGACCAGAATTATAGTAGAGCATGTGTTTGGGATGCTCAAGTCATGGTTCCAGTGCCTGGACACATCCAGTGGAGCCTTGCATTAATCACCAGCTATATGTACCCAGATTGTCCTTGTATGTGCCATGCTACACAATATGATCCAGCAGAAACAGAGGAAAGCAGGAACAGCACAGGGCAGGCCACACAGCCACCCACCATTGCAAAGGTCTGCACAGGCACAGAGTGACTCAGAGGAGGAACAACTTCAGCCTGCCCCAGTAGGCAGAAGGAGGCATGCCCAGTATGCCCTGGCCTTAGGAAAGAGGCAACGCATAGCACATACACTGACACAGGAGGGACCCAGGGAATAACACCTCTCTCTTACTCTCACACACAGTAAAAGGGATGCCAAACATTACACTACCTGTGTTTAACCATATGTAGGGAGTGTACTATGTGCATCCGACATAGGCAGCCCTGCAGCACTGCCCTCAGTACTGGGACACCCCCCAAGGTAAGTGACTCACACATGCCAGTCAGGGGGGTTCACATACCCAACAACAGTCACAGCCAGCAGGACAGGTGTAGCAAACACAAACAAAGGCTGTGCTATGGCCTCTGAATGAGGCCTATGGGTAACCTCCACTTCAGGCCTACACAGACTACAGCAGGTCAGGCACTGGGATGTCAGTTCTGAAGGGTAGGAAGTCAGAAACTAATATGTAGGTAATTAAAAGCTAAGATCTGTAGTACACTGGTATGCCTCTAGTCAGCTCGATAGGTAAGACTACAGACTGAAATGGAGTACCCAACATACCAGTACAGTCCTAGCAAATGTGTACAAGTGTCAGGTGTGCCCCCCCATCCTACGTAGAAATGTAGTCACAGTCAGGTGTGCCCCCCAATCCTGTGTATAAGCATTGAAATAGTCAGGTGGGCCCCCCCATCCTACGTAGAAATATAGTAACAGTCAGGTGGGCCCCCCATCCTACGTAGAAATATAGTAACAGTCAGGTGTACCCCCCCAATCCTCTGTAAAAATGTAGAAATAGTCAGGTTTGGCCCCCCCATCCTATGCAGAAATGTAGTAACAGTCACTGCCAAATGATCGACGGATACCCTGCAGAGACAGCATGTTACCTGTAGATGTACAACACAAAGGTCAGCACTGCAGTACAAACTACCTGGACTTGATCCACACATTCAGTACAGATGGCCATACTGGGCATGCCCACAAACTTAGTCAATGTCAGTCAACATACTGAAAGGTCATACTGGGCATGCTCACACACATATGGCATGAAGGCCATATCTGCAAACACCAGTGGACCAGACATATCTGGCAGCCGGAGATGTTGGTGCAGACACTCCTCAGTATGCACCACTCATGCTTTGCACATACAGTGTATAGGAATACAGGCATATATGTAAGTACAACACACTATAATAAGCCAAAGGTAGATGTACATAGATGTGTGGAAGAAGGTGACTGTGACAAGGATCCATCCAGGCCTGTCTCACCCAGCACACAGCCAAAGGGCCACAACCACACGAGGGTCAGATGTCACTCACTGCAGATACTAGCCACTGGTATCTGTCAGCATTACAGAGTATGTGGTGCATTTGACAGCTGTGCAACATGACTGTTCAAGGATGTAGTCATCTAGCAGCTGTATACATGTACCTGTAAAATATGACCCAGGTTGTGCTCACATGTGGCATGTCATCCTCTAGTTGAATGGGTTATGGCCCATGCACACACATTGCCCTCCCCATAGTTCCACAATGACAAGCATGCTGAGGTCATCCACTGTGAAAAATACCTTTGGGAGTGTTTTAGCCTAGTAATCTCCATGGTGCCTCCCATAACTGCGTACTCCTGTAGTGTGAAAATAGCAAAGTAGGAGTTCTAGCCCCCAGCCTTGGCAACTGTGTGTGTGTGTGTGTGTGTGTGTGTGTGTGTGTGTGTGTGTGTGTGTGTGTGTGTGTGTGTGTGTGTGTGTGTGTGTGTGTGTGTGTGTGTGTGTGTTTTTGCGTGTGTGTCTGTCTGACTCTGTCTATGTAGAAAGCAATGCTTTTTAGGGTAGTCCCACCCCTTACAATTTAAATGCTCTACTTTGGTAAGGCTGCTGATGTCATCCACCTAGAAATACATCTCTGGGAAGGTTGCATTCCAGTAATCTCCGTAGTGCATGCCATAACTGTGTACTGCTGTAGTGTGATGAAATAGGTAGGAGTTCTAACCCCAGCCTTGGCAACTGTGTATATGTGTGTGTGTGTGTGTGTGTGTGTGTGTGTGTGTGTGTGTGTGTGTGTGTGTGTGTGTGTGTGTGTGTGTGTGTGTGTTTGCATGTGTGTCTGTCTATGTAGAAAGCAATGCTTTTTAGGGAAGTCACACCTCCTACAATTGAAATGCTTTACTTTGGTAAGGCTGCTGATGTCATCCATCTAGAAATACACCTCTGGGAAGGTTGTATCCCAGTAATCTCCATGGCACATCCCATAACTGCATACTGCTGTAGTGTGAAAATAGCTAGGTAGGAGTTCTAGCCCCCAGCCTTGGCAACTGTGTGTGTGTGTGTGTGTGTGTGTGTGTGTGTGTGTGTGTGTGTGTCTGCCCATCTCTGTCTGTGTAGAGACCAATGTTTTTAGGGTGGTCACACTCCCTACAATTGAAATGCTCTACTTTGGTAATGCTGCTGATGTCATCCACCTAGAAATACACCTCTGGGGAGGTTTTATCCCAGTAATCTCCGTAGCATGTGCCATAACTGTGTACTGCTGTAGTATGATAAATTAGTTAGGTAGGTGTTCTAATCCCAGACTTGGCAAGTGTGTGTGTGTTTGTGTGCGTCTGTCTGACCCTGTCTGTGTAGAGAGCAATGCTTTTTAGGGTAGTCACACTCCATACAATTTGTATGCTCTACTTTGGCAAGGCTGCTGATGTCAGCCACCTAGAAATACACCTCTGGGAAGAATGTAGCACTGCTGTAGTGTGATATAGACCTCTGTTAGGGGGTTCTATACCCAACACATGTCGGTTGTGGATGTTTTGTGTGCGTTTCAATGTCTGTATGGGGAGCAATGGATTTTAGGCTAGTCACACTCAGTGCATGTCAAATGCCCTACTTTGGCAATCCTGCTGATGTCATTCATTGTGAAATACATCTTTGGGGAAGGAGTTCTCTAGTAATCCCCGTGGTGCTTCCTATAATATCTCCATGCTGTAGTGTGATATAGACCTCTGTTAGGGGTTCTATACTCACACATGTTGGTTGTGGATGTTTTGTGTGTGTTGCAATGTCTGTGTAGGGATCAATGCATTTTAGGCTAGTCACACGCAATACATTTCAAATGCCCTACTTTGGCAATCCTGCAGATGTCATTCATTGTAAAATAGACCTTCGGGGAAGGAGTTCCCCAGTAATCCCTGTGGTGCGTCCTATAACAGCCCCATGCTGTAGTGTGATATAGACCTCTGTTAGGGGTTCTATACCTACACATGTTGGTTGTGGATGGTGTGTGTGTGTGTGTGTGTGTGTGTGTGTGTGTGTGTGTGTCACTGTCTGTGTAGGGAGCAATGCATTTTAGCTTTGCCACACTCACTACAATTCGGATGTCCTACTTTGGCAATCCTGCAGATGTCATCCAATGTGATATACACCTTTGGGGAAGGAGTACTCCAGTAATCTCAGTGGCATGTACTATAACTGCATAGTGTAATAAACTAGTGAGGTAGGGGTTCTACTCCCAGACATGAGGTCTGTGTGTGTGTGTGTGTGTGTGTGTGTGTGTGTGTGTGTGTGTGTGTTTGTTTGTAACTTGTATGCTGTGTGTGTGTGTGTGTGTGTGTGTGTGTGTGTGTGTGTGTGTGTGTGTGTGTGTGTGTGTGTGAGACACCTGGGCCCCACATGGAGCAGGTTTTGCAAATCTCTTATATGGGGGCACTAGTATATATCACAATATCCACTGTACAGGGATAACAGATGTGAAATAACCGAGAGACTGGGGTGCAAATCCAGACCCATACATGTGACATCAAGGCCAGGCAATCACAGTTAGCAACTCCAGTATTACCCAGAGCACACTCTCAACCCATGTCTCATACACACACACATGCCAAGTCAACAGCCAATATGTGTGTAGGACACTGCATACTGGCCACTGATAGTAACTATAGAGTGATTGCAGTGGCCTACAGAGGGCATGGTGCTCAGTCCATCTGTCCAATAGGCACATACATGCAGGCAGTGCACCTTCCCCATTTTTCCCACTGGACACCTGCAACACCTGTGGTGCCATCACGTGACCCACAAAGGACATACCATGCCTGAAAACATGCCCTGTATGGACAGATGCCACTGACACCAGGGAATGCCATTAGCATGCTATCAAAGTAGGTGCAGAGTTAACCTGCTGTCTGTTACCAGTTCCTGCCACAGGTGGCCAAGACTGGCACATCTGATGATAATCTGTGTACACAACATGGGCCTGACACCCCAGGTACAGTTCCACATGTTACTGTACATGCATGTTGGAGGTGTTCACATCCCAGACACCATCCATATCATGGACTAAGGAACACATACATGGCAAGCGATGCACAGCATTGGCCACAAGCAATAGTCATCCAGGTGACTGGATAGTGAATACAATAGCCACCTGTGTGGGCAAATGCAGAAACCACAGCCCTAAGCCACAATGCAGACCATTGTCATGTGGCCTGATGCCAAGGTATACCCATCACATAACCTTGTATAGCCATCTGGCACAGTTGACCACCACATACCCATGCAGAAATGCACCCATGCATACCAGTACTGGCACTATGTGCATTTGTGTGTGTTGTATAATGCATATGATCACATCTACACTCACCACAACCCCCAGTGGTATGCTAAAGCATGCCATCTGATGTCAGACACCTCCCCATACCCTTTGCCCATATAACCTCCATATGACCCATGTAGTGAATGTGATACCTGCACAGTAATGTGTTGTGGCAATCTTACTAGTGATAAGCTGTATCCCTGGCTTTGCTAAGTGTGTTAATGTGTTTACGCACCAGTGAGAGTGTGGCTGTGTTGACACTGGCACCTGTTCATGCGGACAGGCATGTGTACTTCACCTACCATATAGCTACCATATCCCTGTTGCAGACTTCACTCACCATCACATATATGTCCTGAGGACTCCACAACAGGTATCCTGTGTGGTGCATCCAATAACTGCATAGGACTGTGATAGCACTACATAGTCGTCAGGGGTAGGTGTGTGACACAAACATGCTTACATTTTACTCTCCCACCCCACCCTGACTTGTCATTGCCTCTGTCTGCCTCTCTCACTCCCTCACTGGTGGATGTGGAGACCTACACCTGCTTTGCTTAGGCAGCAGCATCTGCATTTTAAGTAATGCTCATGATCAGCTGATGACCTCTGCACAGATTGCAGCCCTCCCCTAGCTGATTGCACGTGGAACAGCTGTGGTAACATTTCCATAGCCAATTGCATGGAAACACACTCCATTATCTAGGATCATGTCAGTGTTGGGCCTTTCCATTCACTGTGAGCAAGAACTCAATCTGTTGCTTGGCAAACAGCATCTCAGATGGATTGGAGATTTACCTCTGACAACATACACTGTGAAAACAGGCCAACACACAGAAGGGGGATGTGTCTAACCTGACTACAGACTGTAAGTGCTGCTATACTGCATTCAGAGTAATGTTGGTTTAGCAGGGTGTGTGCGGATATGGCTGTCCTACAGGTATTAATGCCTGTCATGTCAGTTCTATGTTTATGAGGACTCTCCATTTGAAGGGTCATCTGCAGACTGGGCAGTGTGTGGTGCCTTTGGTTTCATGTGTTACCCATAGACCATGTATCTGTGAACTGCAGAAGGTAGTGTGAGGATTGCAGTCTGTAGATGTTGAAAGCCAGGACAGTTACTGACTTCATATCCCTCATAGGACATATGTTGTGACAAACCCTGTTACAACAGTAAATGTAAGATGTTATCAAAGCAACATGTCAATACTGGCCCTGTGTATGTGCTTCCAGCCACAACTCTGTCAACCTTTGTACATATGTAAATGCATTAAGAGGTGCTTATGTGCTGTACACCATAATTAGTGTCATCATATCTGATAAGCCAGTGAGATATCAGCATGCTACACATGTTATGTACACTAGGGGTTATATCTGATGACATAACCTGGACATTCTGTTGTTGTTTGTGCAGTGCTGACATCTGTGTACTTATGGTGAATGTCGACAGTGTGTGTATTGTCAATATGTACCTTAGCCTGTGTACAGACTGTGGTAGATGTCATCATTCTAGGTCCCATCCTATTAGATGTTACATGCTGCTCCACTGTATGCTACTGTATTAGCTAACATGTTTGTAGGGCCATACACACACATCCCATACCACAGACAGCCATCAGACCACACTGCGTAGCAGTCCAGTATATGTAGGGTTAGTGTGTAAGTGGCACATATGAGGATGTTGTTGTGGCTGTGTTCACATTGGTTGTGGTTATGCACTTCCATACAGGTGTATCTTACCCTGTGCTGTGACATGCCTGTAGAGCCTGCTATATAAGCAGATACATGGGCATTCCCCCATAGCAGATGTAGGCCAGTGTTGAGCCAGTCTGCCTGTAGCCTGCACAGTGCTTTGTTACATGCCTAGCAGCTTAGTGTACTTACCCAGTGAGATGGCATGTGCAGATCCTTACCAGATGTACTGCTTCCGGGCCTCCCTTAACAGTCATGTATGTTAGATGGAACGGTGGGATGCTGTACAGATGTATGTCGATATCTAGTGGGTAGTATGATGTGGCCATGGCACCTCTGTACAAGCAGTTATTATGTGTCAGGACAGACAGGGGTGTGTGAATGCATAACCTATGGGGGTGAATGTATACCAGTCGTTATGTGTTGTACCCATCTACATGGCTGCTAACATCCATATTGTCAGGCTTGGTCCACATGTTCTGCACTAAGGGGTTCTGTGTATACCTCTGGACTGTACAGAGTGTGTTAGAATGTCTACATCTATTGGCCAATATCTCTGCTGTAGTCCACAGGAGCATTACGTGCTTGCAGCGCTACTGTACTATGATGTCCTTGGGGTGTCTGTCAGTAGCAAATGGCGCACATGTGAAAAGCAGATGTGACCTCACACACACACCATGTCTGTGAAGACAAACCCTATTACAGTATCAATAATCTACTAATATACCTGCTATATATACCAACATCCCCTTGCACTATGGAGTTGGGACTATAGGAGCTGAGGTAGGGCTACACCCCATGTTCAAGATATAATGTTAATATATATGTACATATGAATATCCAGATATCTATATAGATAATTACACATGTACATATCTGCATATATAGATGGGTGTGTATGTGTACATATATATGCATATACATACTCAGATATATACATATACAGAGCATTATATGTCTACACATATACAGATAGTGATACATATGCACATACACGTATACCTTGCTGCCATTCCTGCCGGCAGTCCACTGCTGTTTTATCCCCCACACATACAGTGGGGCTGGGGCCATATATGTGTGGGCTTCACCTACACAATACATGTGTGCCCATATGCACTCCAAAGGCCAGTGTATGTAACAGTGGTATATAGCTCTGTAATATTGAGTATGGGGGGGTGCACCATACATAACCTAGGCTGTTACAAAATGTGGGAGCATCAGGGGTGAGCTGCCGTAAGGTATCTGGATGTACAGTACCATTAATTTTACATATCTTGACATTACTTACAAAAAGTGGGTTACTGCAGGCCTACTGCCTCCTGCCATACAGACTGTTCTGCTTGCCAGTGTGTCTGTGATGGTCTCAGTTATGCCTTGTTATGTATCAGTTACATCCCATTTGGCCAGCTGAGGTCTGTACCACCTAGTGATTGTGTACAGAGTGTAAATAGGGGCAGCTAGACTATACATCTGCATCACTTACTGCTGATTGTGTGGTATCCTGTGGCCCAGTCTGTCATTACTATTGTACGATTTGAAGGGCTTGACCTGGACAGCAACATTTGTGGACCTTTCCAGACTACTGTATTAGTATAACAGTTTCACAGTTGTATTGCTCTGTTTATAAAGATGTCAGTGTCTGAACAGCTATATGACATGGCAAATACATCTGTAATAGTACACAAATAAAGGTATTCCATTTCTGCAAACCTGTGGGTGGTGCTTTATCCTATGACCTCTCTGTGGGTATATGTAGCAGGCAACATATGTCATTTGTATGGGTGGCTCATCCAGTGTCCATTTGTTAGGGTGTTAACTATAGGCATAGTGGCTGTTCCATATTGTGTGTGTCTACTACATGAGTATCTTAATGTACATATCTCTGCATGTGTATGTGTAGTCACATGTGTATATATATATATATATATATATATATATATATATATATATATATATATATATATATATGTGTGTGTGTGTGTGTGTGTGTGTGTGTGTGTGTATCTGTAGCTGCATATATGTGTCTGTGTATATGTATCCTGGGGATGTTGATAGCTTCCACATTTTACATTTCCTATGAGAGCCAGACTGCACTGCGTGATATGTTACCAATACCATCCTGACATCATACAGGTGAGATGTAGTACTGTTAACATCTTGTGCCCATGTCGTGTCAGGACCTGGTTATGGGATCTGCAACACTTGGTAGTATACTGCAGGGCGGACATGTTTGGTTGTGGGGGGGTGGGTATACCTATTCGTACAAGACATATATTGTTTGGGGCCTCTCAACCCCATTAATGGTGCATGTGGACATTTATGATTTAGTTAATCTCCCATTGATATCTACACGTGTATGTCCATATATATCTATATGGATATGTATATCTGCTTACATATATATAACTATGTCTGTATATACCTACATAGATATATATCTGCTTACATATATGTAGCTTGCTGTGTGCATATGTAGACATATAGGTGTAGACATATACATGTGTCGATGCAAGCATTTGCATGTATATATGTTCATATATATTTATATATATGTATATATTTCTAAATATATATATATATATATATATATATATATATATATATACACACACATATATAGCTATGTTGTATCTGTTTAGATATTAATATATTTACACACACACACATACATCTAGATGTTGGTATACATTCTCTGTACTTTTGCATGACTGGGTTGGATGATATGTTTCTGAAAATATCAGATTAATGTATAGTTGGCATGGCTTAGTGGTAAATCACTTTGTCTATGGTGTGCAGGGTCCTGTGTTCGAGCCTTGCAGTGGCTGTTTACTTTGTTGCTGGGCAGAACACGGGCCATTGGATACAGAGTGATTAAGGCACTTTAAAGCAGTTGAAAACGGATTTGCTGGTGTTTGCACGGAGGTAAGCACTGCTAACTTCCAGTTACAGTTTCTTATACTCAGTTAGCTTCTAAATTGCTTAATCTGTTTAAGCAGTGCTTATCCCCACACAAACAGGCTTAGACCCGCTTACTGCTGCTTAAAAGTGCTTACTCCTGCTTACCCCCGGGCTAATTTCTTTAAAAGAAAAGAAAAAAGTGTTGATAGGAAAGTAGTGAAAAAGGGGCACAAAGAGGGAATGAGTAGGGAAAATAGCTAGGGACATGCAGGAAGGGTGTAGGGAAGGTCCATAGCTGCCCATTTCTTCTGCAGCTACAGCTGTGCATATACACTGAATTTGGAGGTAGATTTGGACACTCAAACCCCTGGGAGAGGGGTGAGGACAACAATAATAAGTTGTGATGCCAATTAGATCGGATTACATGTGTCCAGTGGACACGTGCAAAATGGACAGCTATGTATGGGGCAAGATTTTTTTGTGGGAACAGATTGCCCGTTTTTTTTTTCAGGTGAGAGGGGGATGTTGGGGAGGGGTAGTAGGTATAGAAAACACAAATCCAAGCGCTTCACCAGTTTCTTCCTTTATTGCTTAGCGATCTGGTACCTTGGCCTTTCGCCTTCATGGATCACATTAAATGCATGTTTCAAACAAGTATATATACACATTCAATAGCAATTGACACAAACAACTAAATCAATCAATCAATTATACAATTACATATTTAAAGTAACATTTTAGAATTACATCAAAAAAAGTTTTTCTATCTCAAAATTCAAGCATTATTATGCATATAAATATAGTAAATACGTTCTATTAATTTTATAATAAGGAATGTTGCAGAATTAAATACCCAGTTCAAGATTAAGTCCAAAGGGCTTCAAAGTCTTAAACTTTAAAATCATTTTAGTCTCTAATTCAAGCAGTTTATAAGAATAATCCCCTCCTCCAATGAAAAATGGTTTACCAAGCACACAGAATTTTAAACTGTATGGGGAACCACCATGTTTCTCAAAGAAATGCTGGGCCACAGGACTAACTTCACTGTGATTTCTGATGTCTTTTAAATGTTCTAAAATACGGATTCTAACCATTCTTTTAGTTTGCCCTATATACCAAACATCAGTACAGTAATAGTTAGGTTAGTAATAGCCAACACATTCCAAGCTTAGGTATAACAGCATGCATAGATATTCCCATTAACCCAGACATCAGATACAGAACAGTTGCATAGCAAGCAAACCACATGCATATATGGGACCGCAGTGGTACTAAGAACAGCATGCAGGTACGTTGATGGCACCATGCCAGCAATGTTGGAATAATTCAATATGGCACATGCATGGGAACCATTAAAATATTTATCAAACAATTGCACATTATAAGTCAGTACATCCCAGCCGGGGTGGGTATGTTGATTATTGTTGGAGATAAGGTAGGGGGAGAGAAAGATGTCAATTAACAAGTAGTATATTACTGTAGTCCACATTACTTTCCTAGTCAGTGCTGTTATCTGTACCTTACAAGTCTTACTACACTACCCTATAGCCTTATTTTGGTCAGTGATATGGCTGTTGTCATCATTACACATGAACTGGTTTTACCTCAGTATACACCTCTTACCTGGTATACGTGTTGAGGGAATGTTTGTTAACACTGACTAACTGTTTGTACACATATGCCCAGATTCTGGGTTAATGTTTTGCACTATGCTATCCAACTCTTTCTGCACAGACTCTGGCAATGTGTTGACCACATGGTGGTGTGTCTGGACATATCTAGAATAGTGCCCTTTTCCACCTTTAGTGACCTGACACACACATATACATGCTTTCCTACACAGTTATATTATGTAGCACAGTGTGGGTGACAGTGACCAGTGATACTTTATTATTCAGAGAAACTACAACACTCAAAATCCCCTACAATACCCAGGTGGACAGTACCAGTACAGGTTATATTGGTCTGTATTTCTCAACACAGTGTTCGTATCCAACGTACCTGTGGGAGCAATGTTTGTTAGCACTACCTGACTGTTGCCACACAAAGTTCCAGATTACACATTAGTATTATGAACATACATCTCACTCTGTTACTGTACACACTCTGGTCACAGCTTGACAACATGGGAGTGTAGATAGGCCATACTTGAAATATTACTCTCCTAATAGTTTTGGGGTTTGCTACAGTGACAGGTGTGTTCTCATGATGATTGACAATCACTTGTACTCCCTGTTTGCTGGCAACACATCTGGGATCATCCCACAGACTTACCAGGGGGACAGGCAGCAGATATGGGCACATATACTGGACATTCTAGCCTCATGTGTACAGTTGTGGGGTATGAACCTGTATGCAGTCTACTTCCACTCCCAGGATTCAGATCATGGCTGTGTCTGCTACAGCTTAAACACTGTCCATCACAGTTGTGTCTGCTATATTGATATTGCTGTATATCTCCAGTCTGCTTTTGGTCTTATTAATCCCCTGTGCTTTTGCATTCTGACCTTGTATTACAACACTCTTATACAGATTTCCTAGACAGTTATATGTTGTAGGACAGTGTGGGTAACAGTGATGTGTAATACCTCATTATTCAGAGCAACTGCATATCTTTCTTGTATTTCTGGGCACAGTGTTGATATCTGACAGTCCTATGGGAGGAATGTTTATTAGTGCTACCTGAATGTTCCCACACACAGTACCAGGTTCCACATTACTATTATGCGCATACATCTCACTCTGTTACTGTACACACTCTGACCACAGCTTAAAAATTTGGGGTGTAAATGGGACATACGTGGCTTCTTAGTCACATAAGGTATTAGGGAGTTGCTAGTGTGCCAGGTTTGTTGTCATAGATGTGTGTCAATCAGTTGTATTTCCTGTTTGCTGCCTATATGTCTGGGATCATCCCACTGATTTTTCAGGGGGACAGGTTGATAGGCAACAGATATGGGCCACTTTAATAGACATTCTGGACATATCTGTACAGTTGTGGGGTATGAGTCTGTATGCAGACTATTACCACTGGCAGGATTCGAACAGTGGCTGTGTGTGCTAAAAAAACAGCAGTTTATATCTCAGTTGCATGTGCTATTCGTTTTTTTGTTGTCTGCATTTTCCCCGTTTACTGTCTATGTGGCTAACAGTTGTACTAAATGATCTCTGGGGATTACACCTGTCATATACAGGCATTCCTATACATTCAATTTATGGTGCATGGTGTGGGTAACAGTGCTTAATACTACAGTACTATTACATGATTGCAAATCTACATTACCATGTGATACCAGAATATACACATGCAGTCCAGTAGTTAGACCTGTTTTGTCAGGATATTACACTTTTATTGCCATACAAACAATATAAGACTATTCCTGCCATATTCTCTAGTGTATGCAGTACTTGCCTTGAACAATACAGGTTTTATACTAGCAATTAATTTACTACTACTTTTATTTTTACTTCCTATGACAGTAAAAGCATGAGTATTAATGACCTGCCTCACGTTGCAACCACGCCAGGTGGCAGATATGGGCCTCCTGGTTCGCGGCCCACTCCGTTGCAGCTGTGGGGGGCATAAGATGAATATTTATATAATGAGGAATGCTTTATATAAATGTATTAAATCACAAAACAGCTAAATTTAATTTCACAATTATTGATAAAATATGGGGGGATAGATCCAGGAAAATGGGATGGCATGGTATATTAAATAAAGAGAGGGCTTGGATTGTTAAATTAGGGGGCTTATTTTCCCCTGGTTTGAATGACCATCTTTAAATGTTTTTGAAATTTGGTTGCATATATTAAGCATACCTCTTGTTAGAATACTGTGCCTTTAAATACTGGTTTATCTGCTTAATTGATTAATCTAGAATACTATTTAAGTATTAATTAATTGTTGATAGTGTTTCACTGAAGAAGGCCTTGGGGCCAAAACCGGTCTGGTTCTTTGGTTTTTGCCTTAGTGTATTAAAGTGTATTATATATATTTTCACTCTTTGGTGCTGGCCTCAATTTGACTTTCTCATTTGGGTTTTTTGGCCTTTTGCACCTGCCTTACGTGCGAGTACGTTGTGTTGGGATTTCTGCTGCTTCATTCTCGCTGGGGGCTTCTGAGTGATTAACGTACACATTTTTGTGGCAGACCTATGTTTGGAGCAAGATTACTGGTATTTTTGACCAGTTGCTTGGTTTATTTGCGATTCTTTTGACGAATGCATTGATAAGGAACTGTTCTCCCACATACAAGGCTGTTTTTTGTAAGTAATATGCTGAAGAGCTGTTGAACGTTTGTTTTTTTGTTACGTATGGAGGAATCCTGTGTTGTTCCTTCGTGCCTTTCTAATGCTATGTTTTCAGAAGACTAATTATGGTTATAAAATTATCAGACTTGCAGGCGTCCTGTGTTCTTCCTTCGTGCCTTTCAAACGTAAGTTATCAGAAGTGAGGAATATCATTTGGGTGAAGTATCGACCTTAATTATTGTTATAAAACCACCAGATTTGTTTTTGTTTTCATCACTATCATTATAAGAAGCAAGAGCGTTTGAGCTTTTGGTATTGGAAAAATGTGGAAATACAGTTAGCTTAAATTATGAAAGGTGGTTTTTCAACTGAATATGATTCGGGTCCACACTGTTTGAAGGGATTGTTTTGTGACATTACTTCTCTTCATGAACAGATGACGTGACAAAGTTTTTTGTTGGCTCCTGGTGTTTTCTGAGACAAAAAGCATCATTTTGGTGTACATTTAAACATTATTACGCCTTGAAAGCCTAGTGTTGGTGTATGATTTTGGTCTTAGGGCTGACAATGTGGGAATGATTATTTGCTGGTTCCTGCTTTTGTTCTTAGGGAGCCACCAAGGTAGGGATGAGCCTTCCAGAGAATGACTTCCTGTTTCCATATTGGGCTGAAGAGTATTGTTTTTGTTACTTATGAAAATATGTTTTGACTATTCAGCTTCAAACAGTGTGGAGCATTCAAAAGTTGTATTGCGGAACAGCAGCAAACTTTTAAACCAGGAGAATTTTTCTGGCCTCGACTTGGAGATTTATAAGAACACTTAATGCAAGTTAGTTCAACCCTTGGTACGTGATTGTTTTCATCAGTTTCCAGAACTATATTTGGGCTGGGAGGATTTATGGACATTTATTTGTATTATATCTTTAACTAGAGTTGTTGGAGTGTTTATTGTTAATTTGTGAACATTCCAGCCACTCGTATAATAAAGATTTGTAGATGCAGCCTTTACTATTATTTGGCTGTTGTAATTAATAATGTGGATGTGTCTATTGATTGGTCTACTTTTAGGCCTTTTTGGGCGCCATTTTTTGAGCAGATCGTTATTGTTAGTTTGTTTTTAGGGCTAGGATGTTCACGTTTGGGACATGTTTATGTGTCACAATACTGACCATACTAGAAGCTGATTTGGAGAGTTGGAATTGACCACTGAGTATCTATTGTCAAGTTTCTGTATTTGGGACTATTAGTACATGACTTTATTCACTTATTTAATTATATTTTTTATCGGAAGCTTGTCTTTCGATGATGTTTTTTTTATTTTCATTTGTGGTATAATTGGAACTGACCATGATGGAATGTTTATTGCCAGTTGTAGTAACTGGCTTTAGTATTATGGTCAAGAATATAATATACTACTTTTATTGTGGTTTATTTGATGGTTATAACTGAATTTGTTATAACTATCCAATAGATTCTATGTATGTGTTTTCTATAACAGACAACGCCCTAGTACAAATTGTTATTAAAGTATATGTCCATGTGTAAATTCACAGTATCAGGGTTTAACCTGAATTTGATGTTTTGATGTGTTGGGCACAATGATCTGACTGCTTATTCTGTTTTTTTTTTTTGATTTTCAGGTAGTGACCAGTTTCTAGAAATATTTATTTATCCTGTATGGTGTTCTAACTTTTTGCACAACTGGAAAACTACAATTTTACAATAAACTATTGGACAGTATTGCTGTATAATTGTGAATAGAACTTTATTCGTTATAGGGCAAATGTTTTTATGCACTGCCTGTTGATATAATTTACATCTAAGCAGTTTAATATAGGCAGTTGGAATCTATCTGTAGTGGGATGTTAAGTTGTTAAAATTATAATTCTTGTGCATTATCCTGGAGGTGGGAAGGTGGTAATATTAAGTATTTAATTGCCCAAGTTAAATTTTCAGTTTTTATATATAGTGTCTGTGATATTCTGGGAAGACAATGGATTTGGTTATGATTTTACAGAGACTCTCATCTGATAAAGATGGTTTACACATTTTTGGCCTTATGGACCAAAGTGCAAGTATGGATAATAACATGAGGGACCTAGATAATATTTGTAGGGATTTATTTGGAAAGCTTACCAAAAGTATGTCTTTACTCAGGACCAATGTATGGCACTTAAAGTTATTTATAGCTTACCACGCAAAAAATATTACACCCAGGTGGTTAAGAATTCGAACACAGCCTTTTGTTAGTGCTCCTGATGATTTATTGATGGAAGAATGGGCATCTGCTCAGCAACAGGCGACAATGTCCTTTGTTAATATTTTTTCTTCCTATTACGAGCGGATCATAGAAATAAATACAAATGATATTAAACAAATTTGTGAGGAAGTTAAAGCTTTTGATGGACAGACCCAGTATAAATTATGCTTGACCAAACTTTCTCAGGATTTATTATCCTTGGAGAAAACACTAAAAACTAAGAAATTACAGAAATTTCAATGGGACCCGGCAGATTACGATAAGGGTAAACCATTTGGCCCCCAAAAAAGGTTAAGTTTTTTGATGGGCAGCCCAGTGTGGGGAAACTTAGGAAGAAGAGACCTAGATCTATTTTAAGGAAATCCAAAACAGATTATAGTAGCACCTCAGGGGCAGATTCATCTGCTACAGAAATTGAACAAGTACTAACTCATGGGTCCCCAGCTCATAAAAAATCCAGAAGTTTGGATGACCCTTTAGGGTTAAGCAACTCAGGGGTGGTAGAAAACACAGAAAAAGTGAAAATGTGGAAACATTGTTACAGGTTCTAATACCTCGTTAAAAGAAGTTTTTAATGTGCATAATATCTCATCTGTTGATCTTACCAATGTCAAATTACAACCACTCAATAAAAGTTTATCATATGTTCCTGATTTCTTTGTGAATGAAGATACTGTTGTCAGTGATGTGTTGGCCTTTTGCCATCTGTTAAACTTAAAACTATTTTTTGGTGAACAAGATAAGAGTTGGATAGGTACAGATTTTCAGTTTCGAAGATCTAATTTTCAGCCCCCTATGGACAAATGTGTTTCTGTATTTCAGAAGTATTGTCTTAAAGATTTGCATTTCAAACAATATGATTCACGCATGTTAGGCCATAATTTGTCAGAACAGGAACAACAGGCATTAAATTTGAAAAATAATTCTAATATTGTTATTACTTCAGCTGACAAAGGAGGAGCAGTGGTGGTCATGGACATGCAATATTATTTGAATGAAGCCTTTAGACAGCTACATGATTCCAGATACTATATGTCAATGCCACTGGATCCTTTTTGGAACTTGCTGTAAAGGAAGGGATCATTGATGCTACCTAGAATTCATAAATGTTTGGAGAAACCACCAGGAAGACCTATAGTATCTGGTAGGGGCTCACTGATAGAATCCCTTTCCATGTTCCTAACACAATATCTGCAACCTTTATTAAAATGTTTCATTCAAAATTAAAGGACACCACTCAGTTTCTCCAGATTATGTCTGATTCACAGTTGGAACCAGGTTGGATAATGTGCACCTTAGATGTTACCACCCTTTATACGAATATTCCTCATTGGGCTGGATTGGAGGCCCTAAAATATTGGCTCGATAAGGCGGACATTTGTCCACCTGGTTTCAACACTTTGTTAACCTGTATGGCTAAACATGTACTAACAAAAAATGTGCTTTTATTTTCAAACAGACTGCTTTTGGCAAACACAGGGAACTGCAATGGGGGCTTCATTTGCCCATATTTATGCAGACCTCTTTATGGGATACATGGAAGGACATCTTATCTATGATCCATTACATAATATCTATTTAGGGGACATGGATATTTGGCATAGGTACCTCGACGATTGCTGGTTGATTTGGCGGGGTGATGTTACATATTTATTAGAGTTTATCTAGTTTCTAAATGAGAATAAATGGTGGATGGAGTTCACACTTAATATGCATGACCAGTCGATTCATTTTCTGGATGTTCGTATAACACGAAATCCAGATCATACACTTTCTACACAAGTGCTTCGTAAATACCCCCAGTACAATAGTTTATTGGAGGCAACTAGTTTACACCCCCATCACATCATTAGAAACATACCCAAATCCCAGTTTTTGAGAGTAAGGAGAATTTGTTCAGCTCAAGGTACTTATGAATACCATCAACAGGACCTAAAACATAGGTTTCTTAACCGGGGATATAAACCTGGGTATGTTAGGACAGCTAGCAATTGGTTCAGAGAACAAGACAGAGCCCAATTGTTGGAGTATAAGATGAAATCAGGCACAGAGGAGGAGGTGGTTAGGTTTGTGACTACTTATGGCAGGAACATCACTGTTATTAGAAATATAATCAGGGATAATTGGAACATTCCTTGGCTAATCAGGAGTTAGCTAAGATACCAACCCCAAAGTGTTTATTTTCATATCATAGAGGCTGCAATTTGGGCTCCTACTTTAATCACTTCAGAACTGGGTATACATCAACAGGCTTTGGTCAACAATTAACTTTAACAGGGGACAAATTGATGGGGTCGTTTCCCTGTGGGCACTGCTCATTTTGTACACATATTCTTAAAACTAAGGAATTTTCTAGTAGAAACACCAGCAGGGTGTATAAGATGAAATGGTTTGGAAATTGTGGAATGGATTGGGTGGTCTATTTAGCCACATGTTCCTGCTCCGCCTTTTACATGGGACAGACGTCCAGACCATTGAGGATTAGAATGTCGGAACATCTAAGTGACATAAGAAATCAACATTTGACAAATGCTTTATATAAAAATGTATTAAATCACAAAACAGCTACATTTCATTTCACAATTATTGATAAAATATGGGGGGATAGATCCAGGAAAATGGGATGGCATGATATATTAAATAAAGAGAGGGCTTGGATTGTTAAATTAGGGGGCTTATTTTCCCCTGGTTTGAATGACCATCTTTAAATGTTTTTGAAAGTTGGTTGCATATATTAAGTATACCTCTTGTTAGAATACTGTGCCTTTAAATACTGGTTTATCTGCTTAATTGATTAATCTAGAATACTATTTAAGTATTTATTAGTTGTTGATAGCGTATCAGTGAAGAAGGCCTTGGGGCCGAAACCGGTCTGATTCTTTGGTTTTGCCATAGTGTATTAAAGTGTATTATGTATATATGTTCACTCTTTGGTGCTGGCCTCATTTTGACTTTCTCAAGAGGAATATTTAGCCATACCTATCCATGATATACCTGAGCTGGCACTTATTGCACACATACTGGGGTGATACTTACACACATCTGGAACATCCCCTGATGCTCTAGCCTCTTGGAGCCACTCCTCCAAGAGGTCCCCTTCTGCCGCTTCAGGTTGGCATAGTGGTGCCTGACCTGCTCACCAATTCAGGGTATGTCAGTGGCACTGGTGAGGTCACGGACAAGACGGTTCCAGGCCTTCACCTTATATTGGGAGCACTGGTATTGGTCTTGCAGCAGTCTCTGTTCATGGTCTTTAACTAGGAGTCCTGCCATGACCTTGGACTCCTGGATGCACCAGCGCTGAGCCCGGAAGCACACTCCTTCTCCTCTTACTGCCATAGTGCCTGCAAGGGGAAGCTACAACCAGTTATGAGATGTATTCCTGCCTCTTGGGTTTAAGTAGGGCCAATTTCTTGCACTTTTCTATGATTGGCCAGTTTTGAAAAGGCTAAGCTATGGGCAAACCTGCTTACCTAAGGTTGTCATTGTTTAAAGGGGTATACCACTGGGCACAAAGAGTTAGCTGGTATACACATTACTCACACCTCCTAAGCTGGCCTGTGCAATGGTTAGCATTGCTTACATTAGACCTTCATTATAATGCCTTTTTGGCATTGTGTTATTATTCATTACACCTTATATGTATACTTGGTATCCCTGATTGATGTGTACGTACACTCTGTGGGTCCTTGTGTTTTATTTGGGACTTCAACACTCTATTACAATTACACCTCAATTTTGGGATTACTGCTGTACTCCAGTTTGCATATTTATGTTATGTAGTGGGTTATGGCACATATGACTGTATACTGATGCCTTTCACAGGTTCAGTTTGGTCATACTATGGTGAGGACATGTTTACTACTACCTCATTCTTTTGTACTTCTGTGATGGCTTGGTGGATAACTACTGGGACTATGGTATATAGGGTCCTGGGTTCGAGACCTGCATGGCTGTTTATTTTGTTGATGGGCAGAACAAGGGCCGCTGGATACAGAGTGTTTAAGGCACTTTTGAGCAGTTATAAGTGGGTTTGCGCGATGGTAAGTACTGCTAACCTGCCATTACATCTGCTTACAGAGAGTTACCTTAAGAATTGCTTAGCCAGTGTAGGCATTGCTTACTGCCGTGCAAATGGGCTTAAGGCCGCATACTAGTTCTTACATATGCCTACTACTGCTTATTTGTGCTTAGACCTGCTTACTAGTGCCTCATTCATTATGATACTGACACCTCACATGTGCATTTACTGCAGTACTCCAGTTCATAAATATATGTTATTTAGTGGGTTATGCAACAAAAATATTGGTCATAACGTGCTTTGCCATGTAAAATAGAATGTGCTGCAGTGGGACTCGAACCGGGAATGCCTGCTCGTTAGGCGAATGCTCTGCCCACTACACTATTGCTGTGCTGCTTCATTTGCATATATCTTCCTTGTTATCCTCTTCAGCCTTTTAACCTGCTTTAACCTTAGCTAAGCGATGTGCACACCCGCGCACCTACGGTTAGTTTCAATCGGATTTTTAATAAAAAATAATAGGGTTTCTACATTTTATTACTGCATTCTGTTGCTGTTATACACAAGGGGGACTGTTGGTGGGGATATGCGGTCCCCTGTGAGTGGTCTCACTCATTGCATATCCCTTTCTACTGTTCTACATTGCATGGGGCATGTTTATTCTGAGAGCTCTGGTCTCAGACACCCCCCCTGCACTCTTACACGCTCGGTGTAAGCCTAGGAGCTCGGGCAGCGTGCATTATTAATACGCATGGTGCGCTGCCATTCTGCTCCTAAATGGTCACTTCTGTGCAGGACTAAGCTAGTTCTGCATGGAAGTTTAGTAAATCCGAGGGAGAATTTCCTGCAGCTGTTGCTTTTATTTATATTTTTGGAATATGCTTTCTTGTTTCTACAGTTACACATCTAAGGGGAAAATAAAATTCAGCAAGCCAGTGGCAAAAATAAGGGAATAATCTTTGAACTAGACTGACATATTCAAGCAGTGTTAGAGTTACCAACACTACACACATTTATGAAGGAAGGTTTGTTTTTGCTTTTCATTTGTAATTCATTTTTACAGGCAAATACAGTTGTAAACATCTTCACACCAATTTCCGGCATACTGCGTTTTACTGAAAATACAATACAATGTGGATTATTTTATCTTATAAACATGTATTTTCTTTTTCTACATTTAATACAGCTTAAGTTCAAGTTTAATCACTTTTTATGCAAATCCTTCATAAAACAATAAAACTTCTCAGTTTATTCCCATTTTCCTTAGTGACTGTCCAAGACTCAATTTTTTGAGGAACATTGGTACTTATCCTGTAAAAAATATGGTACTTATGTATTATCGCAACCACATTCTGAACGACCACCAAATTCATAAATAGAATAAAATGGTAAGCGAGTCACTAATATTTTACCTGCCGGCAGAACTGTTTTATTAAAGGAGGTTTAAAATCTCGGGTGGTAATAAGAATCGGTGGTGAATTACATTTGCTAAGGATAAACTGAAAATCAACCAAGGAAATGAAGTTGTAATTTAAATACATAAATGTGTATGGTTGTTTTGCTTTAGTGCTAAGAATCCAAGGTCTGATACAAATACAGAATTCTCCGTAGTGTTTTTCTATGGTCTGGTTTACACTAAGTACATTATTATCACTTCAGGGAATAACCTAGCTCATTTGTTTTTGTCCATTTGAACTGAGCGTAGGCTGCTCTGGAAGTCAGAGGTTAGCATATCAATTATTGTAAGATTCTACCAAGTCATTATTTTCTGCAACTGTTTAGGTTCTGTTTTTTTTTTTCCTTTCCTGCTGGAGTACATTCTTAGGGTACTTAGGTTATGAATTTATGTTTGCATAATTCACTGTTGCCTTGACCCATTCATTATGTTAACATTGGATTGGAGCCCCGCACCCCCCAACACATGTCAGGTCATAGTGCACCGTTGAGAAAATCCTTTGGTCATGCGGCATGCAACTGCAAGTACAGGCTGCCTACTGCTTGTTACAAACGGAAAAGCAATGGTGAGGCTAGGAAATGTGTGTAACCTTACAAGAATGCAGTGTGTACTCAAACAAGATGCCAGTAGAAAAGCCGACTGTTAAATGTTTTAACGACCTAATACAGTCAGTAAATATCTGCCGCATAAGCACAACTGCAGAGTGAGTCATTCAGAATATGGTTGCGATAATACGTAAGTACCAAAAATATTATAGTTGTGGTTTGTGGAAGTCAGAAGTTGTCATAGCAATAAACAAAAAAGTGTCTATGGGGGGGGGGCAATGGTTGATAATTATAAATTTACCAACCTTACCTCACTGGTGGAGAAATCTTAGAGTAAAATGACCAAACCTGGGATTTAATAACACCTACATTAAGTGTACAGTGTTCTGCGTGACCAGACAATACAGACATAACTCAGACCTTCTTCCTCCTAATTTTAGTTTTCCTACTGATATTCCTACATCTTTAAATACTGACAGGGATTCATAAAGGTTACCACAAAGTGTAGACTACATGTATACTTAGTGTAATCTTTCTGAGTGACTAAAAAGCACAAATGTGATAAGAATTGCACTGAATACATATCATATGCACTTAGTGTAGACTTTACTGGATCTTGCCCCAAGTTTCTGCTGAATAATTTGAGATATTATACCGATATTAACTGACAGTTTCATAACAGGAGGTCAGGTCACACCAATTTAATGTAATTTAACACCAATGTAATAGATTACCACATCAACAGAAAGATCCAAGTTAAGGGAGTGTTAGGTCTTTCAAAAGCCTTCATACCTGTCCACTAAAATAGCAGCTTCTCTGAAAAAAAATGACGGCAATAAATATATTGTCAAATAAATTGGGAATCAGTCAACTGTATCTTCAGAGTTAATTATATTGGCTTTTATAGAAATTAATTTAAAATTGCATACAACTTCCAGAAGGATCAATACAGGGATCTCTTTTGTTTACCTTCTTTATGAGTGAAGTTAATATCAGAAGAAAAATACAGATGTCCAAATTTATTGATAAGCCTTTGGATTTTCAAAAGTATTTGGATCAATCACATTCATGAACAGCAGATGACAGGAGATGGAATTTTAAAATTTGTGTGATGCTGCATTTTGGAAAATCTGAAATATCTTTAGGGATTTGATGAGCATGTATTGTGCAAAGTGACAAAAAGTGACAATTTATAACTATTTAGGAATATTCATAGCAGATGCCTTTATCAAAGGTTTTGTGTTATCCACTGCAAATGTTTCAGATTAACACAGTGGTTAAAATCAGCAGTTAATATAGTCAAAATTATAATTCACTATTTATAAACGTTTAATCAGGCATTACTTTTGATGTTGGTTACTAGCTTTTTTCTGTGGCAGTAACAGCATGATGGAAATGGGCTACACTCCTCAAATACGCAGTGTTCTGGTTTAAATCTTTTGGGTGAAATGCCTTCTGTATTGAAAATTATGGATGATATTACCTCCATGAAGCAACAGCTTAGTCAGTTTACTGACTCAAGTTTTACCTAATGTATTCAGTTTGGAGAATACTCCTCATGGACCAGCAGCTGTTTATATTCCTGTTGAGGCTTCTGTTTCTTCTACACTTTGTGGACAAATATTAGGCAAGACACAGATAGTGTGAATAATTTTCCTGTTTCCTCGACACAGGGTACTGTTAACCCTATTGTTTGTAATGTGTATGCTAAAGCAATTTCAGCTGATGAGGTTAAGCTCTAGTGCTTTCTCATTTAGTTAAACAAGCTGGATGAATAATAGTTGTTTTCTACAAAATGAAAGTTCTAAGAAGGAAGGTGCATTTATTTCTAACATATATAGAAAACCTATGTTTAGTAATTCCTATCTGCATTTTACCAGTAATCATCAATATAGTTTATTAGATTGCTCTATATGGTTTCTGATGATGATTTGTTTAGAACAGAAGTAAAAATACCAAACTCCATGTTTCTTGAGATGTTATCCACAATATTGCTTGACAAAATTATTTATTATTTTTCCACTAAAAGGGACAATAATTATCGACCCATTTTAGGGACTAGATTTTAAAATGGTTATAATATTGGTCCCAAACTTGATTTAAAGACCAATAGTGACTCCTGTGAATGGGCTCTTATAATAACATTCCATAGTGGTTGTAGTGATGTTAAAAATAATTGGAATACTTTAAAGACAAATGAGTCTGTTATAGCTATTTTAGGTGAACAGCCCTCCTTTGTTTATAAAAACTGGTTGAAACCTGAAAAATATGTTTGAACAGAAACACTTGGAAAACCCCCTTAAAATATGTGGTGGTACTTCTAAATGTGGAGCTTGTGGATAATGTTAATATCTTTTCAATGGGAACACACTAGTACTAGAAATCACACTTGTTAAAGTATACATCCAACCTGGTAATTGTGGTGCAAAGCAGGTGGTCTACCTTGCCAAATGTTACATCTGTCCTGCATTTAACATGGGAAAAAAATTAACGTCCTCTTAGAAAGAGGAAGTATAAACATAATTATGATATTAATATAACAAAAAATGAAAAATATGTCGTAGTCTATTGTTTTTGAAAATGTTAAGAAGTTTAGTTTTGGAATAACAGACATAATAGTTCAAAGTCAAAGGAGTGGTACCAGGGAAACATGCCTTGAATTTAGAGAATTGCTTTGACAATTTGAACATGTTGCTTCTCGTAAACCAGGTATTCATGAGTATACTTCTAGCCATCCTGCCTAGGCAATGAGGGCAGCTAAGCTTTAGGCAGATAGTGTGGTTTTCACTGAAACTACAAGTTGTGCAGTTATCCCTTTCTCCTACTTATTTTTGCATTTATTAATTTTTAAGTGTATATGGTTTGTATGCAGCTTTGATAAGGTAACTATATATATTAAGGTGCTTTTTAATTAAACAAGAACTTGAATAATATATATTTTTTAATTAAATAAGAACTTGAATAATATATATTTTTAACCAAGTAGAAAAACTGATTTTAAATATTTGTGTGCATGTGTCTTTAAATGTGATCAACTGGGAG